>NW_023494801.1:7467952-7780452 GCF_904425465.1 Colossoma macropomum | reverse complement strand
GATGAAATGCATGTCACCGTTTCGAGTTTGTGAATAATTATTATCATTTTTTTTTTTATTTTTTACATAATTTGAAAACACCAGCTGCCCTTTATATGAACATTTCGTGGCAAGTGGACCAATAGAAAATGCTTTCACTTGTTTACATTAATGTTTTTCCCCTCTCATATAAAAGTATCTTATTAAAATATGAGCTTTTATTATGCAAGTTAGGAAATTGTACACTTTTTCAGCCTGTCCTGAGTGATTACTTGAATTTTCTCATCAAACTGTTTGCCAGCTTTGCTCAAATCTCTTTTCCCCCTCAGCTGTGAAGAACTCCAACTGTGCCTCTACTAACGGCTCATCCTCAGAGACCAACACTGTGCCCTACAGCAGCCTCATGCTAATCCATGTAAAAGGTAACATCTTAAGCCAGTTACAGGGCCGTAAACAATATTTATTCTCTTTTTTTCTTCTTTTTGTGTTATTGTTAGAGAATTCCGTGTGTTGCAGGATTTTTATAGTTGGAGTTTGATTTTTTGCATGTTTCTTACATAGAGAGCTAAGAATTTATCCAGCAGCTGGATTTAGTTTGTGCTTGCACTTATTCACACATTTAAATGCATTGGTAATGTAGTATTTACCCTGGTTTTAGGATGGAGAAAGGTGCAGGTGCGTTTGGTGGAGCCGGTGGCTCGCTCGCTGAACAGCGGTGACTGCTTCCTACTGGTCACTCCATCGCTGTGCTTCCTCTGGACCGGCCAGCTGTCCAACGGCAGCGAGAGAGAAACGGTACACACCGATATTATGGCACACAACTGCAGACTTCCTATCTATAATCTGATGTTTGCTTAACTAATGATGTACTGTTTAGTTACATTACCTATAATGTTAATATTGTTTTTCACCATGAAAATAATTTGTCTACAATAATCAAAAATAATTTGCTCACAGTTTTCATGATTGTAAGTGTGTTTGGCAAAATGTCAAATATGCATAATTTTCTGCACATTGTTATGATTTACCTCAAATGTGTTTAATCGACCTACACATGTTTGGTGTCTCGTTCGCTTTTTTGGTTTTGCCCTGGAGCTACACTATATAGACAAAAGTATTGGGACACCCCTTCTAATGATTGAGTTCAGGTCACAGCCATTGTTAACAGGTGGATAAAATTAAGCACATAGCTTGGCAGTTTCAACAAGGGGGAGGAGTTGTGTGAAGCATGCTGCCACTGAACTCTGGAGCAGTGGAAACAAATTCTGCGGAGTGATGAATCACGCTTCTCTATCTGGCAGTCTAATGGACGAGTCTTGGTCTGGTGAATGCCAGGAGAACGTTACCTGCCTGACTGCACTGTACCAAGTGTAAGGTTTGGTGGAGGAGGGATAATATGGGGTTGTATTTTAGGGGTTGGTTTAAGCCCCTTAGTTCCAGTGAAGGGAAATCTTAATGCTCCAGCAGACCAAGACATTTTGGACGATTGTATGCTTCCAACTTTTGTGGGAACAGTTTGGGGAAGAACCTTTTCTGTTCCAGCATGACTGAGCCCCAGTGCACAAAGCAAGCTCCATAACGGCATGGCTGGGTGAGTTTGGTGTGGAAGAACTTAACTGGCCCACACAGAACCCTGACCTCAACCCCATCAAACACCTTTGGGTTGAACTACAATGGAGATTGGGAGCCAGGCCCTCTCGTCCAACATCAGTGTCTGACTTCACAAATGCTCTTCTGGATTAATGGACAAGAATTCCCGCAGTCACATTCAAAATCTTGTAGAAAGCTTCCCAGAAGAGTGGAAGCTGTTAAAGCTGCAAAGGGGGACCAACTCCATATTAATGCCACTGGATTTAGAATGGGATGTCATAAAAGCCCTTGTGGGAGTAATGTGTAGTTGTCCCAGTACTTTAGTCCATATAGTGTATGAGATTACTGTATTTACCCATTTTTTATAGCTAATCAGATTTTTTCCAAGCTATAAAATATTCTAGTTTGGAAAAACTCATGGAAAACCAAATTCCTCTTGCTTTTTAAATAAATGAGATTGAAGTAATGTGGAAACATTTGTTAAAATTTCAAAATATTCACTACCCAGTCTATACAGTCTATGTATAAGAAAACTAAGCTACAGAAACAAAAACCAGTTTGAATTCATTGTTTCTTTAATGTCATGAGATCAACACATTCACTTAGAACCACCTATTCAGCCCACAGCAGTTTAGCCCCGCCTACTCACAATGAAGTTATAAGGAGTGTATCAGCTCTGTGTTTTGTGAAAGAGGCACGGTACAGGGCAGCCAGTCAGAACAGAGATAATGTACATATATCAGTCTTAAAGGCACAGTTACAAAAAGAGCCTGTTTAATTCTGAAGGATAAAGAGAGGTTGAAAAATGGTCGAGTAAAAATGAATTATGACCATTTTGGGTACATAAGACTGCACAAGTGTGGATAAAATTAATAATGCAAGAAAAGTATAGGTTATGGGCCCTTTACGTCTAAACTGGACACTATGTATTTTTACTGTACCATCAAACTTTGAACATGTTGGCAATACATTGTATATTGACTGGCGGTTTGTTTAAGGCGTCTGCCATGGCTTCGTTGGTCGTGACCCAGCGGGATCTGGGTTGCCAGGCAGCAGAGGTCATTCACCTGGATGAGGGCGTGAACTCGGACACTGAGGAGGCTGCAGAGTTCTGGAACCTTCTAGGAGGGAAAACTCATTACAGTGGTTAGAAAATGTCACAGTGTTCTTCATCAGCGTCTTCCTTATAAAATATTGCATTCTTCATAAAACACATTATGGGTGTATAACTGTGTTTGTGTGTCTGCAGGCTGTTCTGAAGATGATGAACATTATGAGGCAGCGATTTCAGAGTCAAACTGTGTGTACAGACTGCAGGGAGACAGGCTGGTCCCACATGAGCAGGGCTGGGCCTGTATACCACACATCTCTCTGCTGGACTCCTCTCAGGTTAATGCTTAAACCCTGGACCTGCTAGTGTAGGACTGCGAAGCACTGTAACTAGAACTAGCATTGTTGGTAATGTTAATACGGAATTTAAGTGTACTAGTAAATTCTTTAGCTTGTGCAACTTTTCTTGTCATAATTCTTTTTATGTCAAGTTTATTTCCTTAAGCATTCCCATCAATACCACCTGCTAATAAACCATACCCCTAAAGCAGTGGTTCTCAAACCGGTCCACAGGGACACACAGACTGTCCATGTTTTTTCCTCTCTCACTGTGTGTTGTGAATAGTGGACCGTCTGAGTATCTGATGACCAGTTTGAGAACCAATGTCTTAAATCAAGTGTTGATCAGTCAAGACATGTTTGGTGTCTGAAGTTTGCTTCTGGAGCTGTGATACTAATGTAGGTAACTTGAGTGGACAATTGATACGAGCAAGAAATGGACAGAAACTCAGGCTTTAAGTGACTGCTCCTACTTTTTAGCTATGTGACATACTTTCTGTCCATTTTTATAGATAACATTATGACATAATTTAAGCTCTAGTTGGAGGCAAGTATGTGATGACATACATTTTGCACTAAACTCTCATGTGGAGTCTAAACTTCCATTACATGTTAGTGATTTTAGCGTCTAAGACGAACCAAAGATGCAAACTTGTATTGACTGCTTAGCTACATTTGGGGTAAATGGATAATTATGTACATTTGATTTTTCACTGAGATGTTCATTTAGTTTATTATGTTCTCATCGTTATTGTTTAAATAAATAAATTAAACATTTGCCAGGTCAGGTTTCATTGGCTAAAATTGGTTATGATAAGAATATATGGAAATGAATAATCGATTAGTGCTACATTCTCTTTTTCTTCCTTCTCAGACTCTGCTATTTGACTTTGGCGGTGAGCTCTACCTGTGGCATGGGAAAGATGTTTCCCCTAGTGACAGGAAACTGGCACTGCAGTTGGCTCAGCAGGTGTGGACTGGAGCTTATGACTACAGCAACTGCAGGATCAACCCACTGGACCCATTTGGCAGCAATGCCCAAATTCAAAGGTGAGATTACTCTCACAGATGTTTTTGTTTTTATACATACACGTCTCCTCAGTGATAAAACTCTCACATCTGCAGGGGAATAGAACTACTGCAGGACGAGTTTCTAGTGGGTTGTATTTTTTCTGTGAACATGGATGGCTATGAATAATACATGTTCATTAATTCTAGAAAAGTTAGAGAGCACTGTGTATACATGAATATAAAGTTATGTTTAATACCTGTAGCTGTGGGATCTCGCCTTCTGATTCTCTTTTTCTTTCTGCATCTGCTAATGCTCTCCCAGTGTAGAGAGGATGGGGAAGTCTTAATACCAAGACCAAGTAATTGTTTAAGAGACTCTCCTTTGAAGTATTTACAGTTCCAGAAGTGTTTACTATGGATACAAAATATACAGAATAGCTGTGGTCAGAAACCTTTTTTCCAGTGCAAAGTGACATCCGGAGTGGACTAAAATGATTAGACCACTACAGTGGATATTTTGGCATGTAATTTTCTCAGGGGTGGGTAGAAAAACACCAAAATGACTGATTCAAGCCCTGAGAACTGAGAATTAGGCCATGACTCCATGTTTGTTTAAGCCCATTTGAATCAGGATATAAACCTAGAAATATTATACGAGGAAATATTGTATAAACAGGCATTTTTTTGTGTGTGAATTCAGGCAGGACGTGGGCCGACCACACTGGGCTCTGTTTGGCCGTGTGTTTGAAGAGAACGAGACGGTTCTCTTCAGGCTGAAGTTTGCAGATTGGTCTGAAAAGAGAGGAGTGAATAAGGAGCAGAGCACTCCTCCTGTGCATGAAGTGGCACCGGTGAGCTTCATTCTCTAATAGTATTGCACAACGTTCATGATTGTGGGTGAAAAATAGCAGTTTAATGTTTATCATCCAAGAAAGTCTGTAGTTACACCCTTTATACATGTGATTTCCTTGGTGTTGAAAAGGCTTTTAGTCCTGCTAGTGAGTTCTACACAACAATTTACATTCAGTCTGTTAGTATTATTCAAGCCTTTCTGTGATTACTATGAGCAGCAGGTAGCTTTGAGTAGATGGAGCATTGTGTGTGCTAAATTGTGTTTTTTGCCCACAGCGCTCTTTACGCTGTCTTGTGTCTATATTTAATCAGTTGAAGTCTCAATAAAGTGTGGATAAGCGACCACACAATGTAATAAAAAAAATTTATCATTTTGCTGAAACACAAAAACAGGGCTGTGTTGATGAACAATTTAAAAAAAAAACAATCAATGAGGAGAAAATGATCAATAAATATCAATCATTATTCAAAACCACATATTCAGTTTTCAGTGGCAGCAGGGTGCGATAAAGCCTTGAGGCCTTTTCATGAGAGATCCAAAGTAGAGCTGTGTTCAAACTCCACACACACACACACACACACACACACACACACACACATACCCACACACATACCCACACCACTGCTGTAGCTCCTGTGAGTCAGGTTTTTTAGCAGAATGGGCTGTTAGCCAGTGACTGCGTCTTTGAGTTGCACTGACTGATAACTTTACTACTCAATAGATCCATTTTTTCGGCCTCTTCTTCTACTGCTGTCTATCCCATGTTTAATAGAAAAGCACATTAGAGTTGATGTGAAGGTTTCAGTGCATTAAAAATTGCATCCATTCATTTTCATCCATACAAATCTTGTGTGAAAGGGCCTGACGATGAATGAACAAACTATCATTAAGAACAAAATCACTGCTCTTTCAGCTGTTTGCACTCATACCACAGCTTACAGGTCTCATTGCTGCATGTGACGTGGAACTATACACTCTGTTCACTCCACATGAGCAAAGAGAAGTTCTATATACACAGTGCATACATCCCATTAAAATAATTATTTTGTGTGTACTTTTTTGTCACAATGTTGTTTATAAGCAGTTTGACCCCCCCTCTTTCTCTCTCTCTCTCTCTCTCTCTACAGACTCCTCTGCCTGCTACTTGTCCTGTTGGTGAGTGGTCATGTGATGCCAAAGCTCTGCTTGCTGGAAAGTGTGTTTCAGGGGATGGACCGGTCATTTTGGAAGGAGTTGACGTACAAAGAGGTCGGGACTTGGTTACCCTTAGCAACGGTCAGCAGGCGGAGCTGAGCACTGTTTCTGTAGAGAGTTGGCATATCAACATGGGGAAGGACTGCAAGGTGGCTCCAGAGAGCCTGGGTCAGTTACATGAGGCCAACACATATGCTACACGCTGGACGTACCACCTAAGTGCAAGGGGTGAGTTTGCTGATGTTTTTTGATCGAGTTTGTTGAGTTTCAGTGCCGTTTTTACGCTTTGTCTTTTTTCAGTGATGCATTTTAAGGGTTTATCTATGGATCTATACATATGTAAATTTGTTCTGAACCTCTCTGCAGCAGATCAGATCGAGGGCCAGGAACGCTCCGCCCTGTTCATCTGGCGGGGACGCCACTCGCAGATCAGGGAGCAGGACCTGTCTCCACCACTGACCATTCAGAGTGAGCCTCGGGTGGTTATAAAAGAGGGACAGGAGCCGCCGTGTTTCCTGCAGCTGTTCCAGGGAGGGCTGGTCATTCACAGAGGACACAGCAGTAACTGCTCAGGTAAAACCCCAGCAAAATAACACTTTCAGTGTTTTGGAACACATATACTAAAGCAACAAATAATGTTACAAACACATGGCTCTGAATTACAGATCATCAATGTTGTAATAATCTAGTTATTTCCTCATTTGCGCTGCCTGTCAAAAGTTTGGGGGCACCTATCATTTTAAATGTTTTCATTACAAGTGAGCGTGTTTTCTTTGTTGGTTTGCTGTACTTAAAGGGCCCATACACTTTCTTGTATTTTATTTCCCCCCTGAGATGCACTTAATAATGTTTGGTTTTACACACCAAAAACAGTTGTACTTAATTTTTGCATGACCCCTACAAATTTGTTCTTATCCAATGATGGACATTTTACACTGCATATAAGAAAGAGATCACACAGTCAGGCAGGTATGCATGCTTTTACCTTTAATAAACAGCACCCTTTTTACTTTAGTTCCTCCCCCACATTGGCTGCAAGGAACTAAAATGGAAAGCTTTGCTGGCTTTGGGGATCAGCTATATCAGCCAAAGTCTTCGTTGTGGCCGAGAGAATTGAAACTCAAACAACAAACAGAGTAATTTGAAGTGCATTCCAGTCAACTTTAACTTTTGTAAATGACTAACAAAGTACTTAGAAACTACCAGAAAAATTAAAGTTAACGTTGATAATGTGATCGCTTTGCAATGCTGTCATCTTGCATTACTCTGAGCTGATTATGTACCGGCAAAGTAGGTAAATCGATTAATGTAAAAAAAACTAAATTAATTTAAAACACAATGAAAGCACAAAATCAAATCAGGTAAACTTTGTACTGTTTGTGTTTTTACCTGCTGTAGAAGTCCAGCATGCCATGCAAACAAACCCAAAATGTCTGTCAAAACTAGTAGAGAGATTATTTTAATAACGGTTTTCTGGGTTTTTTTACATCTTAACACTTCTTCTGTCAACTTGTATTACTCAGGAATGCTTTTATTGTCCTTCTAAAAACAGTCTTTTAATCAATAGCTGGAGTGTCGACTTACAGAGATATCGTATTGTGATATTACATGCATTCATGCCTTCTTTTAAGTTAAGAATGGTAAGAATGTGGACGTTAAGCCGACTTTAAGTGATGTTCCATCAAATATTTCATGCTCTTCTTGCCCCTTCTCTACTGTATGTGTCTGCATATCCATGCCAGCTATTCCACACTAGGATCAATAAACGTTTATAAGATGATTTATTTTCATTTTCACTTTTTAACATTTTGACAATTTAAGTATCAGACCTTTATCGCCAGATGCATTATATCTAGGTAGTAGCCCAAAAATTGTTCCCTATGACTTTATAATTTTCACCCACAACAACTTGTTAAAACTAGTCCAATTGAATCGCTAGTGTGGCAACTCTTTATGACAGGGAAAGAGCCTGCAAATGAAACAGGCACATGCGGAAAACCACACAGTTTTTCTGGTTGCCATGACGTCCCTGTGTGCTTAAAATCTGTTTTCCAACTGTTAAATTCAGTTTTATTATAGCAGCTGTTTTCAGACTGTTCTGTGCTATTTTACTACCATGGCTTTTCTGGAGCTTTGCTTTAGGATTGGAGGGACGTTCCCCTGCCCTCTATAGTTTTGTGGGGGGATGGATGGCCCAGTGACCCCTCCACACACAACCCCTTCAACTTCTTTTGGCATTTGTGTTTGTAAATCATCTCTGTTCTGATTGGCTGTCCTATATTCTGCTTCAATCAAAAAGCAGTGCGGTTGAAAAACTCTTATAACATCAGTATTAAGGGCAGGACTAAACTGCTGTAGGCTGAACAGGTGGACAAATGTAAATAAATTGGTTTTCGTGACATTATACAAACAATGAATTCCCAGAATTTTGGTGGGCAGTGTATGTCATTATCATTAACCGTCTGAAACGGACGACTTGTGTGTTTCAGGGGGCTGGCGCCTGTTCTGTGTGAGGGGTGCTGTGCCAGTGGAGGCCAGTCTGTTGGAAGTGGAGTGCTGTACCTCCAGTCTGCGCTCTCGTGGTTCTCTGATACTACTGAACAGCCAGCAGGGGGTGCTGTACCTGTGGCATGGCTGTAAGGCTCACGCTACTGCACGTCAGGTTGCCAAGCACGCCGTCCAACAGCTCACACACATGTAAGAATCACACCTTACACTCATAAAAGAACAACATATATAAACTACATACATATTTCTGTACAGGATTAGAAATGCTGGGGTAAAAAGGTCTCAGATTCAGTGCGCTTACTCTTTATCTGGTTACTGTTTTATGTCCCACTTAATGCCTCTGAGACATTCTGAGACAACGTGCAGTTTGCGGCTGTCACTACAGCTGAGTGAAGATGATAGTATGGCAAGAACAGGAATCTTCCAAGCATAAACCTTTCAAGAAAGTGCAGAGCTTCAGAAGACAATAATGAAAGTTGTTATAGTTGAAATCCGTTCCCATACAGTCCCATGCAAATAGATGATGAATTGCTAGTTCAACATGACTCAGTGCTGTTATCAGGC
This sequence comes from Colossoma macropomum, assembly GCF_904425465.1. Classification (NCBI taxonomy): domain Eukaryota; kingdom Metazoa; phylum Chordata; class Actinopteri; order Characiformes; family Serrasalmidae; genus Colossoma; species Colossoma macropomum. Next base: position 7,771,364 of record NW_023494801.1, on the reverse strand, counting down.
TGTCTTGAAGTGGTTTTCACATGATATCCTCTGTAACTGGATAGTTCACCCTCTTTAGAGTAGGCTGAGCAGGTCAGCAGAAAGCTTACAGCAGGGTTCGTACGGTCATGAAAATCCTAGAAAAGTCATGGAATATAGAAATTTGGTTTTCCAGGCTTGGAAAAGTCATGGAACATAATAAGTGCTGGAAAAATCATGGAATTCCCTGGACGTTTCCCTCTTGCAGCTCGTCATCTATTCGCATTTGAAGCACTGAAGAGTCTAAATCGCAAAAAGCGCAGAGACCCAGATGTATCTGTCCACACGTGGACTAGCTTTACTAACATGTTGTTCATAATCTCAGCTAGCTAAGGTGTAACATACAGGACGTGCCACGCAAGACTCCTGAAGCAAATGTTAGCATTTATAGAAGCACTTCCGTCGCTGACGTTTTCTCTGTGATATGGTGTGATAGAGCTGTCATACAAACACCTGTAGAAGTGAACCTGCTCAGCAAATCTCCCTTCAAATTCGCTTATTTTGAATGAGGTGCACAACAACGGGGCCATTGCACGGGGGTCAGGGACGCCATGATTGCACCATTTCTGGTGCACACACCCTCGCATCACTTATAGAGCATCAACTATAAACCTATGTGATTAACAATGTATGTGTATTTGCTGTAACTGTGCATTAAAATGTGCAGAGGTGTGTTCTCTCTCCAGCTCTGTATTTATTTCCACTTAGAAATTCAACAAAGCATACATAGGTAATGTCATACATATGTGATTAGGACTGGTTTCCTGTACAGGGATTAAGCCTAGTCCTGGCTAGGCTTAATCCCTCTCTGGGAAACCAGCCCTTATTACTATCCTGTTATCCTACCTATTACTGTACTGTTGAAAAAAATCTCAGCTTCAGAGGGTCTTTGGCAGACCCCTAAAGGAGACTTTATGTAAAGCACTTCTGAGGGATGTTTGTGTCTGGCTTAAAAGTCCCTTAAACCTTCTCTTCATCATGACTTGAAGACATACCATTTTTAAAGGATCCAACTGTAACATAATATGCGTCTGCAGTCCCTGTGTTAGTAGATCTGAGGCAGTATGTCGACGCCCCATCACCATTTTTTTGAAAGCTCTTTTTTAATATTATTATTATTATTTACATGGTTTTTGCTTTGAACCCCTTCTGTTAAGAAGCCAAGCTATAAAGTGTGTGATTAAAAAAAATTAGAGAGATTTTTTCCAGTTTTTAACATCACAAAATCCTTACATGAATTTAAAAGTGATGAATGTGCATTAGGTGCCCTCCTGAGTTGGGACTGAGCAGTGGCCACAGTCTGAACATTAGGGAGGTAGAAGAAGGGGTGGAGCCAGCAGAGTTCTGGAATGCTGTTGGTCCACGGGACAGGAAATCCTATGACTGCATGCTACAAGGTAATGCTTTGAAGTGCATGTTGTTACTGGGCATCTGATATAAGAAGAATCATAATGCATAATAATGAGATTCATAGAGTTCACTCTTTCATTTTCTTTATAGTTGCTCTGTGTCCTAATCAGAATGTTTTAATCTCATTTCAGATCCTGGGAAGTACACCTTTACTCCCCGCCTTTTCCACCTAAGTGCCCAATCAGGAACATTCAAAGGGGAGGAGCTACTAAGCCCATCCCGAGCAGCTGGGGTTGTCTCGGCGATGCCATTCTTTCAGGATTGCTTATACTCCGTGCAACAGCCAGGTGAGAGTTAAACAGATACGCTACCTTTCAGGAGTTTGGAGAGGATTGCCACATTGATATTTGTTATTTTATTTACTATTTTATTTTATATCTATATCTTTCTATCTATCTATCTATCTATCTATCTATATATATATATATATATATATATATATATATATATATATATATATATATATATATATATATATATATATATATATATATATATGGCCACCCTGGAATGAAGCAATGCCACCCTTCTGGCCATCCCAGTTGTGGAAAGTGACACAGTCAGCATCATCAGTGGTATAAATCTACAATCTGGGTAGTTACCAATCAGTTACGAGAATCTGATGCTGCTGCATTTAATAATTAGCATATCTTACATCATACTAACTTATTTCTTGTGTACAGTTGAACACATGCATGACTTGTAGGAAAAAACAATGCATCAATTTATACATCATTTTAATGCAGTAATGCTACTTTTTTTCTTAGCAGTGTTCCGCCCTTATAAAATCTCTGGGCCATATTTTATATTGGAGCTGCTTCACAGCGTTCATAGGTCTCAGTGTACTATAGCAGCGTTCTCAACTCCAGACCTGAGTGCATATAGTCCTGTATGATAATGATATGCAGTAATCATTATTCTGGACAGTTTATATTTTTAATGATTATTATTGTAAATGTTGCACATGTAAATTGCTGTTTTACAAAATGACATTCAGAATGTATCTTTTTTTTAAGTGCAGTTTTGTGATAATATCGTAAAACCATCATAAAAGTTTAGGTTATTATCATGATAAAAAATTGTTATATTGATATGTGCCTGTTTCAAACTTACAAAGTTGTAGAATGCTAGTATACATGTATCTGCAACAAAATTGGTTTAATATCATTAAACTTTTGAACTGTGATGTACATACACATTCACAAGCAGAACAGGGGTCCCAAACCCAGTACTGACTGCCCTTCACTGCTTTTGTGCTTTGTCTAATCTAGCACAGCTGATTCATATATGCATAGCATGGGGTCACTGGGACTGAGATTGAGACCCTTGAAGTAGACAGACCTACAGCTGCACAATCACACAAACAGAATTTAAACGGTTAATATGCCCGGTAAAGTACGCTTTGTTGATTCATGCTCTGAGAGAACATACTTAAATACGGCACTGTTCTGCAAAATCTAGTGTACAAATTTGATTTACTTGCTGAGTTTAACATAAAATATAAATTATGTTGTAATTTTTGCACAGGCCACATTTTAGGTTTTAATTTTTCCACAATGTATTTAATTTATCAAATAATTAGATTAATCAAATGTGTTGAATTCATCAAATCAAGTAATCGTGCATTAAATTGTGCAGGAGTATGTTCTCTGTAAAAGGATGTGTTAATTTATTTACTCTCAGAAAATCAACAAAACGTGTCATTTGACCAGGGGCACCCAAAACCCATTATATATGATTACATACAGTGTTTTGGTGTTTATAGAACTGAATCAGACTCTGACTCACTCTGTTTCTCTCTCAACAGCTCTGTTCCTGTTGGATAACTCTATGGAGGTGTATCTGTGGCAGAGCAGCACTGTTCCAGACTCACAGCGCCCCCACTGGGACACGGAGAGGAAATGCGCTATGGAGACTGCCCTTCAGTACTGCAGAGGTGAGAGGAAACCCAGATATGGTGGATTAAAAAGGTGGAAATGATGGAGCTAAAAGTTTTTTTAGTACTACTTACTATTGAAATACATTTTTTATTTTTTATTTCTATGATTAAATAATTATGTGTGTTGTAATACAGAGAGAAATCCCAGACGGCCTCCAATGGCTTATCTTATTGATGAAGGGGCAGAGCCTCTGACCTTCACTAATGTTTTCCCGTCCTGGGAGAGATCAGCAACACAGGTCAGTGCCTCATCATCTTTCTGTTGACACCTTAAACGTCTGACTTATCAAATGTTTTTTAAAACTACTATTTTGGATATTTAAACTATGAGAGACCTTATTAACAGTTATTATTTCAGTCATTTCTTGTATGATCATGATAAAGAAAGTATATCAGCTTTGTGTTTATATGAGCAAAACTGAGGTGTATGTTTGCATATATAGCAGGACGTCTCAGCACGCAAGAAGCTAACGTTAGTCCGGGACGCTCTGGCTCTTCTCACCGGGACTCAGTTCACTGTGCAAGAGCTGCTGAAGAGGCCTTTACCAGAGGGAGTGGACCCCCTGCACCTGGAGACCTACCTGTCTGACCATGACTTCCAAGTAAGCCTTAGGACTGAAGTTTTCATAGGTTTGCGTTTGATCATACAGACTGTGCTTTCTAAAAGTGGTCCTCATGATGGGCCTTATAGCTTTTATCAAGTACTGAGACTGTTAAACTATCTGGTGAACCTCATTATTAACAGTATTGGGTCATTTGTGTACTTTGCTGATTGCTTAAAAAACCTCATTTGTCTCAGGTGGTTTTGGGAATGAAGAGGAACGACTACAACTCTCTATCAGACCTGCAGCAGCTAAACCTGAAGAAGAGCAAAGGACTGTACTGAACCCTGCAGGACTCCTTTAAGGACAGAACTACTGAAGCAGTGTTGAATCTCCATGTTGTCACCAAAAAGTAATCTTTTAAAAAGAGGACTTTTTTGTATTGCCTGTTTTTTTTTGAGAGGGTTCTATTTTCTTGTAACGTGACACTTTTCTCTTGTACAGTGTAAACCTAGTGACTGTTTTTAAGAGAGAGCGAATGTGTGGGTCTTTTGAGTGTGGTCACTTTAGCGCCTTATGTTCATCCACTCATTTTGGCCAAAAGCCCTGCTGGAGAGGACTGCGTACACTCACGACACAAAATACACGACTTCATGCTTCTTCTCTTTCCATTCTCTCTTCTTCTGCAGCCAAACACATCTATCTCTTCTGTCTTTCTCTGTCTCCCCTGCTAGCCCTCCACTCCAGCAACTGGGAAAACATGTGAATAAAACACTGGCGTGTGGTTATTTTACTAAGCCTGAAACTGAATCTGATTAAGAACATAAAATAAATAAACTGGACTGAAATCTTTTCTCTATGAAACTTTTTAATTTAGCTGTACATGTGGATTCATAAGGAAAGAAAAGCAGTGAATCAGCAGCTTGCATTAAGAAATAGTGCTCTGAATTGACTCAATTCTACCAACACAGCACATCTTTTAGTTTATTATGGTGATATTGATTTTTGTTTACCTTGTTTACTTTTGACAATGTTGTCAGTAACAATTTTGTACATGAGGAAGCAATGTACATTTGAATCAAATGAATTCAAAGCATTTTTACCGTAGAAACAGCAATAAAGAAAAATCGACAAGTGCTCATAAAAACCCCTGCAAAAACAAATCAAATGAAAGATGATGGATAGACCTGTGAAAACTAAAAAAGAAGGAAAACTGGCTCCAGTGAGCTTTTGTTTCAGTGTCAAAGGCCTTATATTCTCTACTAAAGATCATAAAGGTGGTCAAATAAAATCAAAAACACATGCAATAAAATTACCCCTACTGGTAAGCCAGTATCACATGATGTCAATAATGACTAAACTGGCAAAGTGCTTTAGGCCGTTAAGGACACTGTTATGAAATATAAGCCAAAATGCCTATGACTTAATGGGTGCAAGTGTGTGTGTGTGGCATGTGAACATGAGGCAGTGATTTGAACGTATAATGATCATTGTTTATGATGGGGAATAAGCACTAGTCAGCTCTTTAAATGTGTAGTTAGTAATTGTTAGTAATGTGTTTGGTCTGTTATTATAGTTCTACTTACTGGATGTGTGTCATATTCAGTGTTTAGTAGTATTAGTGCTTATGTTTAAATAAATACTCAACTATTTTTAAACCTAATCTCTATCTGCCGCATCAGTACAGGAAATGATCATAGACAACAATTTACCTGTACAACAGAAAAGAAAATAACAGAAAACACACTTTTAATAGTAGCCAATGTACATATTCAGCTTCTCTGGGCACAAACTCATCTGAAATGGACTGATGCACAAGAGAAACTTGTATTGTAGTCTGACAAATCAAGCTTCCAGATGGTTAATGGAAATAACTCTCATTGTGTTCTCTGGGCCAAAGAAGAAAAGGACAATCCAGACTGTTATCAGTATAAAATCCAGGATCTGTCTTTGAATGGGGTGGCATTATTGCCCAACTTGCACATCTGTGAAGACACCATTAATTCTGGAAGGCATACACAGCCTTCTAGACAACATCTTTTTCAGGGATGTCCATGCTTATTTCCATATTCTGCATCTTACAACAGAGGGCTGCATGTTTAGAGAGTGCAGATGCTAGACTGGCCTGTCTGCAGTCCATACTTGTCACCCATTGAAAACGTATATTGCATTATGAAGCACAGAACACAACAATGAAGGCCCAATATGGCTGTGTAGCTGAACACCTTCATAACGGAAGAACAGGAAAAAAACATGCTCCCCCAAATTTGGGAAAAATGCTGCAGGCATCAAATTGGAATGAGGATGTATTTACACATACACACTCACACACATTATCTAAGCAACTTATCCTCCTGGGTCATGGGGGTGCTGGAGCCTATCCCAGCAGTCATTGGGCAGAAGGCATGAAACACCTTGGGCAGGTCGCAAGTCCATCACAGGGCAAACACACATTCACGCCTAGGGGCAGTTTACAGTGTTGGCTTGACTGCATGTCTTTGGGAAGTAACTGGAGTCCCTGGAGGAAACCCACGCAGACATGGTGAGAACCCAGGCCCTTCATATATATTTGCCTGGATATATTTACAAATAAACAAAAAAGTGAAACATGATCACTGCTTTTTCTTTCTGTTACCATTTCAACTACTGTCCCAACTTTTCTGGAATTAAGATTTGTGTTGTAAGTGTGTTCTGTGCTTTTTTTATGAACAGAAATTATTGTCCATAGTAACAAACTGTATGCTACAGTTGCGGCAGATAGAGATTAGGATGAAAAATGCAGAGGTATTCCTTCAGTACGCTTAGTTAGGTTTGTGCTGGTTGTAAGTCTGCTCTTTGTGTTTGGAGGGATCAGTGTGGTCAAGTGTGAGAATTAGAGTGGATTTAAACTTCATGTGACTCAAGACCAAGATTACAGGCCACCTCAGTCAGATGGGCCACAGAGAAAGCCGTGTGTATGTGTGTGTGTGTGTGTGTGTGTGTGTGTGTGTGTGTAGATAAATGATAATGTGAATTTTGTGTATTGTTAATTACACCCAATAAGGCCATAAATGGTACATTAAGACACTATAAAGCAAAATACTGAACATCTTAAATCTTTATATTGAGTGTTCACTATATACAAATATTTAGAGAATCCTAACAAGGGAAAAACAGTTTGCCTTGTTTGCATTATCAATTGTACAATTTGGAGTTTTTGTTAAGAGATCACGACTGCCTGTTCCAAGACTTTATTGGAGATAAAATGGAATTTCAATACATTTCTGTACGTACTGACAGTCTTTATGCACTATTCCATCGTGATCCTACAAGCTACAGTAATAAAAGCAGCAAAAATAAGAGGCCTGAATAACAATCTGAATAACAATATGCATGAGTAGATACATGTTTAACTATTTTGCCATAACAGAGGCGGAATCAGATGTGGAATAAAGATTGTAAATGAGCCCCTGATTGTTTTGGCTTATTTGCACTAATGGTGAAAGTAAACTTGAGAGGAGAGAGTGATTGTAACTACCACAGAATGTAACAGATTAAAAAAGAACAAAAAAGATAACTTGAGAAGGAGAAAAAGAAACTGTGCAAAGAGACGCTAAGGATATGTGTATTGCTTTTTAGGAGTCATACTCTAGTCCACTCCATGGGGAGCTGTGTAGGCTTTTTTCTTAACCATACTGAATGTTGGATAGTAAAAGTCTACACAGCCTTGTTTTTGTGATATAAAGCCAGAAATCAACACATGTTATCATCTTTAATACAATCTTACAACCAACAAAACTAAGTAAATTAGTCTTTACACCTGGCTTTTTATCCCTTGCGTAAAAAGTTCAAGCTCCTTCAGAATGCCAGGTGATCTCCTGTGCACAGCCTGATTTAGGTCATTTCACAGTTTTTCTATGGGCTTGAGGTTTGGACTCTGACTGGACCATTCTCAGACACTGATCTTCCTTTTCAAAACCATTTCTTGTTGGATGTAACTTGGGATCATTATCACACTGAAAGGAGAAATTCCCCTTCATCTTCAGTTTTCTGACAGAGAGCAGGTGTTGTGCTTTACAGCTAGTCATTATCTCATTTATTTTGACAAAAGCCTCTGCAAAAGAGAAGCAGCCCTAAAACATGATACTGCCACCACCATGCCTCACAGTATGTATGGTATTTTTTCACGGATGAGCTGTGTCGTCGTGTCAAATGTATCTTTTACAATTTAGGCCAGAAACTGTAATATATTTTTTGCAAACTTTAAATGGGATTTAGTGACATATTTAATGACACATAGCCAAGATTGTGCAGAAAAATGAGGGATTGTTACCACATGCAAAGAGTACCCAGTATCTACCAGAAATTCCTCCAGCTTTTAAATGTTGCTATTGGAAACACCCCCTGATAAGTTTGTTTCTTGTCCTGTCATCAGCCTTTGAGGATTTTCAGGACCTCAGCAGTGTCTCTGTGGTGCCACATTTTTTCCATCTATTGATGAGAGTCTTCATAGTGCTTCATGGAACATCCAATGCTTTTGATATTTTTTACGCTTTTCTCTGAAACTTTTAACAGTAAGATTATGTATCCTAGAAGAATGCAATCATCAAAACCTAGGAGCAGCTACAGGAATAGCTGATTTTTGTTTGAGGTTAATCAGAATGACTTTTTATTGATTACAGGTTTAGGCTGTCATCTTGGTCATTATTCTGAATGTGATTCATTTCCTCTGAACAAACCACAACCAGGGTTCAATTATGCAACCAGGGCATTGTTGGTTTAAAGATCCATTAAACATTAAAAAACTGTCAGAACTGATTTATCTTCATTTCTGGCTCTACATCACAAAACGTTTTGATAATGTGTAGGGTGTGTAGACTTTTTATAGCCACTTTATGTGTGTGTGACTCAGATCGACTGCTCTCTTTCTGGTAGACTTCTTATGGGCTCTGAAGCTAAAGCTGCCTCCCTCAGCACCACCATATGATCCTCAGCGGCGTGCAGAGATTGGTCGATCCAGTCCATGCTGCCGGACATGTGACAGGCATTCCGTGTCACCAGCACCAAGTGACTGACAGACAGCAGCAGGGCGGTGGCCCTGAAGGAAAACAATTATGACAAATAAAGACTTACAGCAGAATGAGCATGGCAAAGTCATTCTCTGTGCCAAACATTACGCAACACAGCCTTCCTCCATGTCAGACTTTATGCAGGAGGACTGTTGTTAAATTTAAAGCAATAGTTCAGCACATTTACTAATTTTACAAAATTTAATTTTTCTTTACCACATTTATGGAAAGTGGAAATATGACACTATCCTTTTAAAGGGGAATTCCACCCATTTTTTCAAAATATTTGCAAAAATCCCTCATTGCTATGTAAACATCGTCATTCAGAGTGGTTTAATGTATACAGTGGCGTTGATAGGAAGCAGGGATCATGATATATACAACACAAATATAGCCATTGAATTTACTCTCCAAAACTACCTACACATGTTTTCTGAGTTTTTATATGCAATGCTGATGATGGTAAAGTAGTGGAAAATCTAAAAAGAAATACATTTTCTTTGGGGACTATTTTGCCTCACAAGACCCTACATATACCCCTCTGCCATGAATGGATTAAAATAAATGGAATAACATTCATTTTAGGCCAAAATTTTATCACAAATTTATCGTCAAACAGACTCAGACATCAAGCAGCAAATATTTAACCATTTCATGTAATGACTTTCTGTGAGGGAGCTTTAAACTCTCAAACTCTTCAGCGTTCTAGTTCCTGTCACCATCACTGTGAACATTTCTGACTCTGCAAGTTTCTCTAGAACAGAATATTCCACACCAAACCACTCTGAATGACATTGTTTACATCTTAACCATTTAAATGTGTAAAAAATTTGAAAAGTTGGTGGAGTTTCCCTTTTTTTAAACCCATAGATTTGTTCTGTGCTGCTCATGCAGTAGGTATCTGTTCACAGCTGCCATCATCAGTATTGATGGAAAAATGGTAAAGTAAATAGTCACCTGGCGTCGAGGAGGATGGGGTCCAGCGGTGGATACATTGACCGAACAACATCATCTACCCTGTTAATTACAGAAGGTATTTTTATATTCTCCACAGCAGAAAAACATGCTGCGCCGTTCATAAATAGCCTCAAACACATATGCACATGCTCATTTGTACAGACTATGGGCCCACCTGTCATGGCAGCTTGGCAGAGTGAGATAAACAGATGAATTACAGCACTGCAGAATTGTCAGATAATCTATAGAGATTTTATATGGAGGAATGGCCTCAAATCTCTTTATATGTGTTCTTTCAACTCACCCAGCATAACAGGACGAGTACTACTATTTTGGAAAATGAAGGTAGCGTAAAGAACAGAATGTAAAGATGCCAATATTTTTAACATTTATTTGTGAACCAGTTTTTTTATCTCACTGATAAAAATCAGACAATACAAAGTTAACAAACAGCAAATGCTTTGTCATATGGGCCCTATATATGACCATTCTACTGAATTTGGGCCCAATTTGTGACCATTCTACTGAATTTAGGCCCTATATGTGACCATTCTACCGAATTTAGGCCCTATATGTGACCATTCTACTGAAATAGTTCACACTGCAGTCCCACAGTAAAAATGTATAGGGTGCTTTCTATTGCAAGGTGACTTGTGAAAATATTTAAATTTTGTCTGTTTTTTTTTTTACAGATCTTTTTTATTACCTTTAAGGTTAAAAGATTTAGATTTAACATTGTTACATGTAAGCACGCTTTTTGGGTTTTTGTGTCTGTCTTTCGTCCATGCTTTCCCTTCACAGGTGTACCTGCTTTGCAATCAGTCAATGTGAGGAGTACCTCTGACCAATCAGAGGCCTGGCTGGTGTAACTGGGGGGAGGAGCTTAAGCCTTAAAAGAAAGCCTTTGTTTTAGGTATTTTACCAGGGCTTTTTGCGCTTCTTTTAACTTAGTTTACCAGACTTTGTCTTGTGCTTTACTTTTGGTATTTTACTTGCATCCTTTTAACTTTTGTTTTACAAGAGATTGTTTGTAACACCTGGGGTTTCAAACAGGTAAGAGGGGCACATCTATACATTCTCACCACATAGAAGACCACTCTGTCCAGTTCCCTAGGTCAGAGGGTGGGCACCGCCACATGTACGTTTGATTACTGGCCAGTAGTTAGCTGTTGTTTCCTTTTGTAGGTTATTTAAGTACCTTTTGTTTCAGTGTAGGTATGCATGGGTAGATCTTGTTTTGTTCTTTTCTTTGGTGCAGTCCACAGTTTGACTTCCAGTGTGGTACTAGCTTAAAACCTGAAACACAAATGCTGTCTAAAACCACATGCTACCATACCAAACAGTACCATTAGAGGTGCATTCATTAGTAAAGTATGTATGATACAGTAGTATACGATTTTGGATGTGGCCATAGTTTATTTCATAGGTGGAGCCTTATTTTAGCCATGCCCCTGCTTTTTAGAGCAGGAAGTGAGACTCCATCCCTGGCCCTCATGACCACATGGTTAGCATTTAGATACCATTGTTTTGACATAACTGTATCCCAAAGTCTGAAAATCAGTGTGTAACAGTAAGAATTGTCACTACTGAAACATATACTTCCCAAAATTAATTGAACTTCTTGTAATTAAAACTGATTTTGTGAGTGTATAACTGTTCAAAGCTGTGTTTGCCAGTCATGTACCAGTTAGTGTTTTTAAGTGGAATGGAACGTTTAATCATTTATTTTAATAAAGTAAATATAATTAAGCTATAGGGTGACTCAAAGCAAAAGGATTTTAGTCTGAAGTCCAAAATGTGTTTTCAACTCTGATCTTGAACCAGTTCAGTAGAATGATCCATATATAATTTTCATACATATCTTTCGTAGCGCTCTATTGCTCATCTTTACCAAGGGTGCCAATAATTAAAGGCCGTTGCATTATATAGGCTATTACAACACTATCATGAATACAGCTCGATAAGGCATGTGGTTTGCTCGTTTACCTTGGGCTTATACGTTTGGCCACCGTGATGATGTCACTAAGGCTGGCCGGTGCTTTCACCTTTGCTCCGGAGCCCATTGTCATAGCAACAAGTTTCTCTGTCAGCGTGTGGCATATCTGTATGCAAACGATACCCATTATTTGAATAAATCTATCAGTGACAACACATTTCATAGCACTCATCATGCATGATTACCGCAGGCTCTACAGTAGCATGTTGAGAAGCATGAGAAATTACCTTCAGAATGGAGATACAGTGAGACACTAAACCACTGAGAGAGAGAAAGAGAGAGAGAGGTTTAATCAGAACACTGTTGAAAATGATGCTGATATTTGTGGTGATTTATACCTTCTCTATAATTATCATTATGCATTATCAGTATGATTCTGATGAAGAGGTCGTACGATGCATCCTCGATCCACTCCTCATTCTCCAGTATGGCCTCTATGTGGGGGTTGGTGATGACCACATCGTCCAGCTCCAGCTCTGATGGCTCACTCTGAGTCTCCATTGCTCCGATTAGATCCACTGTGGGTCTGAGTGAGGAGGAAACAGAGTGCTGAAGACTCATGAGTGGGGCTCCTGTCTAAGCATTGGCCCTCTCGCCAGGTGCTTGCGAGTTCGGTTCCCAGCAATGGCTAGCTGCGGCCAAGAGAGCACGAACTGGTCTCGCTCTGTCTGGGTGTGTGGGATGGTCCTCTCTCACCCCCCTTCACTAAATGCAATGCTAACCACCCTGATTACAAGAGGACAGTGGTCCGCTGATGGCAAAGCTGGCGGTCCACTGGTGTTTTGCTCAGAGATTCCGCTTATTATTTCGCTCATTTTCCATTCAGTCCTATTTGCTTCTTTTCCTTCCTTCCTTTAGCTATACTTTGTAAATTAGCTTAGTAAATAAGTTTAATCCAGCACAATGTAAGCAATAATATTTTAAGCTAAATCATTTTACGTTAGGCCTAGTCATTATTTTTTTTTCCCCTCACAGTTGTTGGAAATATTTGTCTTAGCCTTTTATTTTAAAAAAACAAACTGTGCATTTAAAAAATTAGAGAGGGAAAAAAATAGAGCTTCTATGCAGGACAATAATCTAGGTGGTCCGAGGTTGGACCAGCAGTGGCAAACAGTCAACGCGGTGCCAACTGCCAACACAAAAGTGACATTGCAGGAGAATGTCGGTCTACAATACAATACTAGCTGTAATAGTCAAACCTCACAATAAAAGCCTGTCAAAAAAAATTAAATACTAAACAATACAAAATTTTAATAATCACTGTATTACATTGATACTCTATAAAATACTGAAGCATTGGAGTTTTGTGCATGCTGCATTAATAATAGGCAAACATGACACAACAATCTGTGTTAAAACAATGAAATACTAAGTAATTTGTGTTTGTCTTTTAGTGCCACATCATAGTGTGGAGGTCTTACTTGGACTCTGGGTGATGCAGCAGGTCAGGAGGGTGACAGTAGCGATGGCGACACACCACCACCAGCGCCACAAACGAAGCCAGAAAGATGGTGGCCAGCACTCCGATGGCTACGATCACCACCGTCTCCATGGTGACGGGACAGACACTGAGGCAGCGCAGTGGGTATCGATCAGCGTTAAGGTAAGTCTCCCGCTGAAAGGTCAAAGTTCATCTGTGGGAACAAAGGAGGTGTGCTTTCTAGAGACCGCTTCCAATTATAAAAGTCAAAACCCTATTTGCTGTAGACAACTTTGACATTTTGGGAAATTCACTTCACGTTTCACTTGTTTGCTTTGTGGTAAATAGGCCAAGACGCCTCTGGAGTCACTGAGTCTTTCATGAGGAACAATGTGGAATTTCTCTCAAGCTGTTTAGTCAGTCAAATGCTCAGAATAGTGCAAACCAAAGCATCATTACAGCACAGAAAGGCTATTAATATGGAGAGCATTTTTAATAGCCAGTTTTTAAAGGGGAAATCCACCCATTTTTCAAATTTCCTGCACAATTTAAATATACATTGCTGCATGTCTGTAGAGGATGTGCTAACTCCTTAACTTGCATTGTCAATAAACCATGAAATCTGACTGGGGTATTCAAACTTTGCGTAAGACTATAAATGCTGTATGTCCATATCTCTGTTGGAAGAAAACCTTGTATCTCCAAAATAATACCTTTACAGAAAAAGGAAAAAACATACTTCACTTTTAATGTAAGTCAAAGGAACCAGACTTTATTCCAAGTCATTTTGGACCATTTCTTTTAGTCCATTCATCATGAAATTTACACACAATATGAAGTGCGACTGGTATTGTCACATTAGGTCAAACTGAAAAACATCAAAAACGGAGATACAAGGTTTTCTACCGACAAGAGCCATATATATCCATTTAGAACCTTTTCGAATATAGGGGATTTTTGAAAAGAACAGCTGACATATAATTAAGGTGGTATTGACCATAATATAGTATTGATATTTCTTGTGTATGTAAAGCCCACCCCCAACAATGTATATCAAGAAAAAAGAAAAATGTGAATTTGTTATGTTGTCTTTACAAGGTATTTACGTCAGGCAGTGTACTCAAAAGGTTTAATGAAATAACTTCCTGTGAGGTCACTTTTATGGGCATTAAATGCTTCAGACGTCTGGTTCCTATCACCACCACTGACTTAGAATGGCACATTTCACATCAAACCTCTCTATTTACATCTTAATGATTGAAAAAAAAATGTAAAATTGGTGGAATTCCCCTTTAATTTCATTTGAAAGCTGCTTATCTTGTAATCTGATACCTGTTTTTTGTTGTAATGAGAACAGTTTATAGTTCAGATAAGTGTTTAGCAGGTAAGATAAAGGTTTGGCCAGCGTAAAGAACTTCCAATGAAAAAGGAACCAGACCAAAAGGTCAGTCTGGGCCCTTATCTCAAAGCACTGCAGGGTCAGTGAATGTGTGAGAATTCCATAAACATGTAGAGCTGTACTTGCAGAGGAGGTGGATCTACAAAAAAAAAAGTCTTCTGTTTCATAAGCAGATCCTTTGTGCTTCCCTTTGTCTGTGTTATAAAGATCTATTAAAGTGATTCTGTCTCAGTGAAACCCAGGTCACATAAGACGAACGGAGGCCGCATAACAAACAGGTGGAACATGAAATTACTTGAACATGAAATGTTTAGCATACTATTGCATCTTAATATCATTACCTCAGAGACATAAATGTCTACTCCTATTAGTGGGGATGCCTGATATCAGTATAAGCAGATAATCGTTAAAAAAATAAATGAAAATCTGACTCATGATTCGATTTTACCGATAATTCAAACCAATATTTGATTCATTTGACAGATGGGTACATGAGAAATCAGATATCAGGTCTCTGCATTTGATCAGAATTCACATATTGGTGTATATAAAGTGCATTATAACTTTATAAGGTTTTAAAGGTTTTATAATAGTAGCATCTAACCCCGTTCTGTATCTCTATATGGTCTTTACATGACCAACTCGGCACACATAGTTTAATGTCGTAGTTGTAGACTTGTGCCAAGATTCAGTAATATGTTCTGTGATATTCAACACACATGATATTGATATCATAGCCACTGAAACACCACCACTGCATTTTAGTCAAACAAGGTGCAGTTTCACTAAAAATATTAGACATGCGTAGCAGCTCTGGCGTTAAAAGCTCCCATTACACTGTCGCATTTTGATTCCATGCCTTATTTAATGGTTGTAAAGCTGTTCTAGTGTGTTGTTGGATTCAGCACCTTCACAGCTCACAGTAAAGCAGTGCTGTCCTTTTTCACACTTGGTGTGCCAGCTAGAGTACGGAGGATCTACCATACGTGTCAAGCACCAGTCCTTGTGGGACAAAACACTGCATACTCCAGCACACTGCCTCATTAAACACACCTGGTTCAGCTCATCAGCTAATTAGCAAGGCCTTCATGAACTGAATTCACAGCGTTACATGAGGGTAAATGCTAATCTGCGCAGCACTCTGGCTCAGAAGGGCCCTAGTTTGACATGCCTGGTCTAATTAGATAATTATCTGAAACATGGTTTGGGGGTGGTAGGTTGGAGAAAAATTGGACAGTAGAAGCCAATAAAGTGGCATAAATTTTGGGTCGGCCAATCAGATTTCAGGGACTAGCCACCTCTTTAAAACCATGCATGGACATGATGCCCACATGCCATATTCCTCTTCATTACACAGCTGCACATGCACTTTTTACACACAATGCACAGAATTAGTTTAAACCATGGTCCCACAGTAAAATAAAAATCAAACAATGAAGTATTCAGACCTTAGATATTTGCAAGGATTATGTATATTCACCCCCAAGGCACTACCAGAGATAGTAATAAGCTAAATATATACAAAATCATTAATTACATAATACTTTTTATTGAAGTGTCTCTCAAACGCGAACCCCTAAATTTACACTTGTGAAAATAATACAAGTTCTTTTTGATTTCTTTTAAAGTTTATATATTAGTAACAGAAATATTTAGATTTATCATATTCATTTTAAAATAAAAAAAAATTAAAGGCTGTCCTAAGTTTTCATGTCACTATCGAAACAGTTTTAGTCTGTAGACGGAGCCTTATTTTAGCCACACCCCTGCATTTTAGAGCAGGAAGTCAGACTGCATGCCTGTCCCTCATGGCCACATGGTGAACAGTTAGACCCCATTGTTTTGAAGTAAATGTGTCTCAACGTCAGTCATTCCTGAAACACATTTTCTGCAATTAAATCCTTTTGTATGTTTTTAGAAAACACTGCTGTGTCTGATCCACTCGTACCAGCACAACACACACTAACACACCACCACCACGTCAGTGTTACTGCACTGCTGAGAATGATCCACCACCCAAATAATACCTGCTCTGTGAGGGTCCATAGGGGTCCTGACCACTGAAGAACAGGGTGAAAGGGGGCTAACAAAGTATGCAGAGAAACAGATGGACTACAGTCTGTAACTGTAGACCTACAAAGTGCTCCTATATGGTAAGTGGAGCTGATAAAATGGACAATGAGTGTAGAAACAAGGTGTTATTCTCAGCATAAGCATCAAACTTGGTCATAAACTGAAGCTAATCTCATACTAATACAATGACAGTAAGGATATTCTGCTCTGTGATTACTGTTTAGGGACTGTTTAAAGGGTCTATGTACTGAATATATTGTAAGACAAGTGTCTATAAGACAAGAGTATATAAGTGTGTGTCTGAGAGGTACAGTGCTGGTCAGTGTGTGTGCTATTGTGTCTATCAGGGCCACACCTAGCAGACCTTTAACCCAGAGTCTAGTCAATTATTACACTTCCTCATAGTCATGGTGTTAGTAGGTGTGCATACTGCACTGCCACAACAGGATAGCGTGTCTTGTGGTATACATGTTCTATGCCTTTGACAGTATTGTTTATCCTTCATTTGCTAAAAAAAAAGGCTTACTGTAAGTGTTAAGGCATTAACTTCTCTTTGGCATTGCAAAACTAATACTGACCTACAGTTAAACTAAGCACAAAAACAGCCATTTCACTTTCAAACACATGTATTCCTGGTTTATTCTAGGTATTACTGTCCATTTTCCAAAGTGCTTTGAGGTCAAGGGAAGTGATCATTATGAAAAGTGACTTAATTACATATGTAAAAAAAAAAAAGTGAATTAATTACATATTTTTCAGCTTCCCACACACAAGAAGCTCCACAGTTAATTGGCCATATTATGTGGCTTTTCATTTGTAGAGAGACAGATCTTTTTTAATCCAGCATGAATTATTAAAGCAATTCAGTCTGAATTATTTCTGGTCTCTGCTGGCTGTTCGCCATGAGCCACTCAGTTATAGAGTATATCAGAACCGATTCACTCACACCGATGATTATCTGAAATTCTGTTTCGGAATGTCGTAATTCTTTAATCAGATTTATTCAGGCTTCTCTGGCCGTATCAGACCAGCGGCTCTCAGCTACACTCTTGATGTTCTCAAGCGGAGTTAACTCAAGAAAAGCAGTGTAATCAGTTACCTTATAATTTGAAGTTGAGCTGACTGTTCATTAAGTGTAGCGGCTGTATGTACTGTTATGTATGGTTAGTCCTATTTAACTGGATTTAGTGCAGTATGCAAATCGATGTACACCCAGGCTATGCTTCCATCCAAAGGATTTTTTGTGAAATGTTTTAACACTTCAACAACTTTGTAGTGTCGTGTAACTCTTTTCTGTTCAACTTTAGTGGAAAACTTGTTTACTGATGCCTGAAATGTCGCCAAAAACTGGTAGTGTTTTATAAATGTAGTGTCTTGACAGACTTCATGTGTCTCTAACAGTAAACACAAACAGCATGGTAGACAGGTAGAACTGGTCTGAAGAAGAGACGAGAGTGTCTTTAACAGGAATGTCACATTTCAGCTCTTACAGAGAGAGAGAGATGTCCAGAAAAGACTAGAGCCTTTATAAATGTGCTGAAACAGCTCTATATGGCAGAGAAACATGACCTCTCATAACCGTTCCAATGAAACCAAATATTAATAAAATAAAACATATAAAGTAAAATCCCAAAATAAAATTATGGTGAAGCTAAATATTGTCAGGGAAACAGGGAACACAAGCTGACATGCATGAAATTAAAGATGGAAACATGTCAAGACAGTGGCAACTGTTTCACCGTCATTAACTGAAGCACTTTTATTGCTAAAAGTAAGTTTGATGGAAACAGGAAAAAAATCACAAATTTTATTGCCTGCAATTTGTGCAGAAAGTGGATGGAAGCATACCTATAGTTTTTTGAAGTATTGTTTTTAAATGTGGCACTACTGATTCTTAGTTGTCCGTTCCAAATAATTAAACTACTATAAAATTCTAAAATGATATAAAATTATGTAATTAAATTACAGTACAATGGGCTTTTCTGAATATATTGCAGATATTAGGTCATTGTTCTACAAGTACAATTGCATGTTTCATTATAAAGAGAGCAAAATTAGACCTGCTTGACTGGATTAGTGCAACACAGTATGCCGAATATAGAATAAAAATGAAATATTATGAAGCATCTTGTATCATGAAAATGTCTTAAAGTATCATTGTTACTTTTTTTTTTTCTATATTGTCCACCCCATTCAGGCCTAAGGCTGGTTGGCTTTTGAAACCCAAACATGGTTCTCTTATTCTTTTGGATCTACAGAGTTTAATTCCAACTCTCTCTCCCTCTGATATGTTCCTGACTTCATTACTGATTAGGTGGATCAGGTGTATTAGATTAGGGCTGGAAGCTGAGTAGATCACAGAGCAGAATTGAGCATTTTTATTCTAAAACATCACTCAAAAAAGCATCTCTGATACCTTAATATCTCCTTTATCTCACATTTCACTTTGAAGTTTGGGATGTGGTGATTCGGGGTGAAATGACCTGCATATTTCAGGATTTCAGGATTTTCAATTCATAGGTCTGAATAGAGAAAATTTAAACCGATTTGTGAAATTGTGTATTCACTGTTTTAAATACTTTGTGTTAAATGTCAAAAACCCTAAAAAGCACAACCCTGTAGAATTTATGATGAGCCTCAGAAAAGCCCAGGCATTTGATCATGCACAACATAAGCCCCTACCCTTCCCACCCACTTTTCTCTGATAGGGTACACCCAGATGTCTAGTTTAGGACACTGACGGTGGCTTCTGTGAAAGACAATAAATGAAAGACCCTCAGAAGAGTCTATAAATGTCAATGTTCATTTTCCAATACTGAAATCAGTGTCCTCACTGATGTGCCTGAATGGCCTTCGATTGCCTATTTCTACACCCCTCTTTAAGCTACAGGACTATGGGGGGGTGGGGTGAAGCGCAAAGAATTTCAAATATGCCAATTTCCCTACTACTGCAATCCTAGAGGGTCCCGGCACTGCAGAGTTTAGCATTCAATCTGATTCAGCTCATTACCAAGGTGTTGACGCATCAAGAGAGAGATAAAAGGAAAGCATTCATCTCTGAAGTGTGGTGGTCCTCCAGGACCTCAGTTTGATACTCCTGCTTTAGACTTTGGCCTCAGAAAAGGTTCAGCCTCTAAACTCCTCCGATCAGCTGTACCACGCAAACAAGTACAGTTGCGTTCATTGTATAATGGGGTCTGAAAGTAATCTTTCAGTAAGAAGAGAGAGAAACAGAGTTCTGTAAGGTTTTATCTTTCCACAGGGGGGGTTTCCTCCAGGCACCGAGATAAGGGAAACTGAGCTAAAGCTTTTGTACCAGCCTCAGCAGATTAGAACGCTACACTGAAGAAAAGCATTTGTTCTAATTTTAAAAAAGTGGCGGCCTTAAAAGTTTGAGTTTGTTGAAACTCCTGTACTAACTACGATGACAGCAGCATAGACTATGATGCAATGTGAATAGAATAAGTGAATGTAATTGTGCTTGGTAAAGTGGATAAAGCATGTTTTAATGCATTGAGCATGGTGCTTGATGGAGAATGTCATAGTTACTGTGTCTGAACAATATGATTATATATGTATTTATATGTATATATAAGATATATCTGGATAAATTACATCAATACAATAAAATATACTTCTCTGAATATATTTTGGATATTGTCAGTACTTGTAGAACAGTGGCCCACTGCATGTTTCACTATAAAAAGAGCAAGTACAGTATGCCCAATATAGAATAAAAATCATTGTTTGGTTTTTGAGTTATTTTTTAAAATGTAGCACTACTGGTTATTTTTTCTGTTTCAGCTGATCAGATGTTTGAAAAAATAAATAGTGTGAAAAAAGTATCGCAACATGATATTTTTACCATATCACCCACCTCTACTTTCTATACATACATTTAGGGTGCAAGGTGTCTTTTACCAGGACTCGCTGCTTTTCTACTAAGCTAAGCTTTCTGAATGTGTGCAGAATGTTATGTATGTACAATTAGATAAAGTTGACACATGCCTTTATTATTGCTTTCAGTATGCATGTATATTTTGGAGAGTCTGCATTAGACAGTTTTCTTTCTTCCATGATCATTGTTGAGAGAGGGCTTCACGCATACAAGAAATATCAGTGATATGGTTTGTCACTTTTATTAGAGAAATAAAAATGTCTTTTCCATTAACATCAACTATTATTCTTTAAAAAAAATAAATAAATAAATAAACTCCCTCTACTCAAGATTGTTATTAATGAATCTACAGCATTTTGGAAAGGAGCCCTTCAATTACTTAGTTATATTTATTCAAATTGCACAAACATACAATTCAACTGCTAAAATGTAAATGGAAATGTGCCACTGTAATCCTTGAGGCCTGAAAAACAGCGAAGTTTCTTATTGTGCAATTATGAACTACAGTGAGTTTAATCAAAGCAAGCTTTGATAATGCTCTTTACCAAGGGCAGGACTGGAACTACAGCTAGAGCTGCACACAGGATCTACATAAATGGTTAGCAGGTCTATGGAGGTTGCGTTCACTGTTATGTATCCTTTTTCTCTTTTGTGAGGTTAATGGATCCTGACTATTATGTTCAGATTACATAATAATCTGTTTTCTAAGGCAAACATTAGATTTTTCAAATCATTTTTTGTAGTACATAAAGTTTCTAAACATAACATTCACCCTGCAGTCCACACAGTGGAAACAAAGCTGCAAAAAAACAGCCTGTTTGGAATTTGTTGTTCTTGTGATGTGAGTATATGAAGGATAGGATATGGGCACTTTAAAACAAAGACCACAACACGTGTAGCAATATCGGAGCATGAACAAGCAGCCTGTAACTTTTCATGCACAAGAAGTCTCTAAAAGCTGGTCTTACCAGCACGAAATGTACACAAACGTGTCTCTAAAAGAGATAAAAGTGCCCACTGAGTAACACTGACATGACTGTTTACACTGAAACAGGGAGGGGAAATGGGATTTGAGCTCAGATTGTGCATAAATCATAGAAGCATTAGAGCAAATGGAGGCAGCGACCAAAGACCAGGCTCTAAAACAGACACAACATGAAGCAAAAATGAACTTTTAAATCAAACACTGACATCAGAAGCTGGATGAATGTTAAACTACACTATAATGTAGTATAGAGAACATGCATGCATATGTGTGTAATAGATCACCATAACCTATGATGACATGTATTTTAAAAGCTATGAGAGTCAGCGCCAGGGTCAGTGCTCTATTAACACACTGGTGGCTCAAATATGTACAGATAACATGCAATAGGCACACAGACTTGACAAGTTTCTATGTGATCATCCAGTAGTCCATGAGGATACAGTGTGGGTTTTTATTTATTTATTTTATTTTTTTATGCTGGGCTACATATCTTTGCATTGAATGGCTGTAGGTGCCTGTGCACTGTAAAAATGTCTTAACCCCTTAAAACCTCTTAACCCACTAGTAAGTCCAGTTACTGATAAGTTTGAAATTTAAGGGCTAAGTACACAGTAAACATAAAACTACTCAGGTACAGAGGAAAAATGTTTTAACTTAAAAGTAAATGTTTAAATTACAAAAGTAAATTAAAAGTATGTAACCTGGCTTCCTTAACATTTTGACTGTTAAAGATTAAATGATATGTTGACAGAATATAACACCCTGATTATTGTTCTGTTAACCTATTAGAAGTTCTGTGAGCTCGACGTTTTAAGGAAGCCAGTTTTTTGTTATTTATGCTAAAACTTAACATTTTTTTGGTCTCCAATAGATATTTAGCAACAACTAAACCCCAGTTATGTTATCTAAACACTGGTTGAATCTTAGACGATTTGACAAAATACATTTTTAACACTATCAACATAATCTAAGTGTGGTGTATCAGGCAATTTGACCAAAAAAAACTCCATAATTTGCAGATTATATATTTATTTAGTTTCTATAGGCTGTTTTAGCCAATATTCCAGAACTTCTGGCCTCTGTTCTAGTTGTTTTTGCCAGTTTATTATTCATTTTTAGCTTTCATCCATGGCATTACAGCCAGCATCCCAGAACTTTCAACAAGTATCCTGGAGATTTTAGCCAACATCCAATAAGTTTTAGCCAGCACTCCAGAGGCTTTGGCCTCTACCCCAGAACGTTAAGCCAGTATCCCAGACGTTTTAGCCAGTTCCCAAGAGGTTTTTGGTCAATAAAGCAAAAACTGTCATCAATATCTAATTCTGAATCTCAAATGGTTCCATATTGCCTAAATAGTACCCTATGTAGGTCATAAAATAATGGCCTATACACCCAAATAGTACATTATCTGTTGAATAGAAAGCATTATATTCAGCCACAAGCTGCAAGACCCCTTCTCTAAACCATAGAACACATTTGGGTGCAGAAGGCTCATGAAGTTTCCTGACCTGTGCAGTGACCAATATAGGGAGAAGGGAGCCGTTTGAGATTCGACCAAAGAACTACTGGGGTGGCATCTGTTCGAAAAACAGCACCAGCCTTCATTTTAAAGCAGACTAACCATTTTATCAATTCTTGCCTCCGAAAAACTTCGATTTGAAGCACAAAGCGGTGAACAAAGTGGTCACACAGAATTAACAAAACTGACCAAACAAAACTATTTAAACTCACTGGAAACTTTTTTCAGTGCTGAAATATGATAAAACATACCTGCGGATAAATGTATGCATATCACTAATAATATTTATAGCTCTTACCTATATTTGTCCATTTTTTCCTCTCGCGTTTTGCCTCGCGAAACAAAGCACCTAAATCGCGCGAGGCGGAGACGGCGCGGAGATCTCCAAAACAGGCGCGCGCGCGTGTCGCGATAAAGAAGGTGAACACGAGTGAAGCTGAACTTCGCTCTCGGTCTTTTCCCTTTCGTACCAGCAGGTGTCAGGAACGAGCCGGGTAACGGGTAGGGGGTTGTTTCCCCACCCGTATTCGGACAAGCCCCGCTCCCTGAGCTGTGATTGGCTGGAGAGCCATATAAACAAGGCCCCGCTTGAGAGTGAACAGCTGTGCTGGAGTGAGAATCGTATTTGTGGCTTTGATTCAGCTTTATTCGGTTCAGTTCAGCTGTGTTTGTACAGCACTGTGTACAGTGCATATTGTCTTAAAGAGGGTCTCCAGAAACCCTGACTGAGTCAGAAAAACTCTAAAAGCAAGTGGAAACCCACTGAGAGCAGAGACACCTAGAGCTCCTAATTTGAGTGTGGAGTTATGGCCTGTAGTGGACGTTTAGGTGAGGTATAGTGAGATTAAACAGAGCTGCTCTGATCATGCAGACGACACATCTATGAGAAGACAAACAAGTGAGGTCTGGTGGATCACTGAGTGCTGGACCTCAGAGTTTATTGGCACTAATGGTGCAATGATGCACAGTATAAGTAAACCTAAAAAGCACTTCCTCTACTTTGTTTTCCTGCAGCAGCTAAAGCTGACACTTTGATTTACTGATCCATTTTAGTTCGTATCATGCATAAATCTGTTCTTTTGTTTTGCTCCATTTTAAAATATCTTTTACCAGTTCATCTCAATTATGTCCATTATTAGCCTCCTGATTTGGCAGCCAACCAGTGTGTTTGAAAAGTGGGAGGAGCAAATTCTTTATTCTGTAGTCAGCCCATATCAGGAATCTTAGGTCTAAGCAGATTTTCCTTTTGAGAAACAACAATGTATATGACTTAAAAAAAAAAAATTGTTTGTCTTTGTGCTGAATGTTGTACAGTTCTGGGTGTCCGAAAACTAGCTTGTCCTTCTTTGGTGACTAGAGCTGTCCTCTCCACATTGATTGGTCAGCTAATTGATGAATGCCACTTTTTTGTGGCGCCTAGAGGTTTTGGCCAATACCCCAGAGGTTTTAGGCAGTATCCCAGAGGTTTTGTCCACATCCCAGAGGTTTTGGCCATTAATCCAGAGGTTTTGGCCCATATCCCAGTGGTTTTGGCCACATCCTAGAAGTTTTGGCCAGTAATCCTGAGGTTTTGGCCACATCCCAAAAGTTTTAGCCAGTATCCCTGAGGTTTTAGCCAGTATGGCTTATTTAAAAAAAAACAAAAACAAAAAAAAAAAAACTTGTTTTAGTCTTTTTGCTGAGTGTTGTACAATTCTGGTTGTCCAAAAACTAGCTTTTCCTCTTTCGGTGACTAGAGAGGTGTCCTCTCCTTATTGATCGGTCAGCTAATTGATGTATGCCGCTGTTTGTGGCACAGAGCGAAAAAGTTGACATATTTAACGTAAACATGTATTTTTAAAGTGTGGAGTGCACTGCGCAGGCTAGAGGAGCATTTTTCAGCTGGAGTGTATGTTGCTACAAACTTGAAAAAGAGAACAAAAAAGTCATCTAAAAGCCACTTTATGATGTCAGTGTCCTGCACTGCAGGGTTAACTTGCATGTCTTGCTTCTTTAATGGCCTCAGAGGGTCCTGTGGAGCCCCTAAGAGGCAATGGTTTAAAAAAAAAAAGGCATTGCATTCTTTGCAATAATTTTTGCATTCCCTCACAATGATTTTGCACTCCCTTGCAAATGCAATGAATTTTGCAAGGTAACACAAAATGGAATGCAAAGATTTTGCAAGAGAATGCGAAACTATTGCAAGTGAACAGAAAGTTTGAGCAAATGCACATTTTTTGCATGAATGAGAATGCAATGGCATTGCAATTTTTAAATTATTATTATTATTATTTTTCTTTTCACAGTGGCATTGTAGGGGCTCCATAGGATCCAAAGGCAAATTTGGAGACTTTGCTGGCTGCAAAATGATAACTGGACTTCAGAGGTCTTTTATACAGAAAGCACAGATCGTTCAACCGATTTGTTGAGAAAGATTAATGTGCTGCACACCAGTAGCTCACCAACATGAGAATGTCTTTAAGGCTATGCTTTCAAAGAAGTGTCTTTTTTTTTATTATTTTTTTAAGTCTCAGGATGGATTACACAAATAATGAGTCACCAGCCATTAATTATGCATGAATCTCATGCTGTTTTGGTTTTGGAAGCTTAAGGTAACTGAAAATCTCTTTGGTGGGTCTAATTGAAAACTGATATTTCAGAGAGAATGTCTTGACACCGTGTCAGATCAGTAATAGGATCTTCACAGAGCTGAACTTTAATGAGGTTTTTTTCAACCTAGTCTCAAATTCCAGAAGATAGATGATCTGTATTTATGTAGCCACTGCTGTGGGATCAGCTCCTCTTCTCCAGGGATGTCTGTCATTTTTCTAACAAATGACAGACACAAAGGGCATGTTCAGAAAAAGAGACTGGAACTCAAACCGCAACATGTAATTTTATCCTGTTCAGAAAAGTAATCATGAGCATGTTAATTGCTTCCATCGAGTCAATCAAACGAATAAGGCATACTTCTGAAAAGACTAATCAAAATCATTTTCTTTTACATGCATTTAAAGCAGCACTATGTAAGATTTTGTTAAAACTGTATAGTGTACATCTGCTGTCGTGAGTTCCCTGTAAAAGCCTGAAATAAGGATTTAATGTTAGTCGTTGGGTCAGTTTTTTGGACCACGTCATACGTCTTTACGTAGTATCGCACGCACAGGCTTAGAAAGAAGGTCTGGCTCAGTGTGGTCTCAAATGCAAAATCAGCATTATACTGATGAAGACATGACGACAACAGTAGATAATTCACTCATATCCTCAGAAGAACCATCTTTCAGCAGTTTAGACCTTTGGATACTCTTTCAACACACTCGCAATCGTCAGATTCATCAGCTCGGGGAAGGGGTCCGAAGCACAACCTACATTACAAAGTGTTATTCTATTCATTACCATCAATTACACATTTATACCAGAGAGGAGACCACACCTAAAACTTCTCCGTCCGATTTAGTGTCCTATATACAGGGTGTCCCAAAAAAATTGACGACATTTGAGATTGAATATCTGAGTAACTACATGTCCCGGGCAAACGAAATTAAATAGGCTTCATGTTGAACAATACAAGACAATGCACACTCTTGTTTGACTGTTTGAGCATGTTCTAACACACAAGATGCCTTTTCGTTTCTAGTAAACGCCATTCTACAACCTGAAAAAAAAACAGTAAAAATTAAACTTGGTTAGTTTTTACACATTTTGTTAAAATTTGAGATCATTTGAGGGAGAATTGGCTGTTATTAGACTATGAAATGATGTCAGCTTTTTTTGGGACACCCTGTATTTCCATTTCTATGTTCCATTTCCTGTGATAAATTTTTTGCACACCTTTTGCACATTATGTTTGAGAGATGGGATGCTTACCAAAAAGCACATGAACTCGCGCACATACGCAGAATCATATTTGAAGGACAGTAAGTGGCTCTCTGGATGGTCATATAAGCGGATGCCCTACTGACAGCCTTCAGAGGGGAATTAATTTGGAAGTGAAGTGAACCATCGGCTCCAATCAGATCCACTCTGTTAAAATCTTCTGTCAACAGTAGTTAAACTTGAGAGCTGCCTTTCCTTAGTTTTCTTACTCTGAAGCTTTGACTCACTGATTCATTCTGTTCTGTATTATATGCACAACTGTAAAAAAAATATTATTTTGCTTCACTTTAACATTGGTGAATGTCAGAATCCTTGAAAACTGCATGAGTGTTTTAAAGGAGAATTCCACCAGTTTTTCAGAATTTCAGAATAATCCAGTCCTTGAGATGTAAAGTCATTCAGAATGGGTTGACATGAAATGTTTCACTGTAGAGTAACTTGCAGACTTGGATTACTTTAGTGGTGGTGATGGGAACCAGGGGTCACCATGTCTACAACACAAATAAAGCCACTTTATTTACTATCCAGAACCACCAGTGAACTTGCACATGTCTTCTGAGTTTTTATATGTAATGTTGACAGTAAAATAGTCATAAATCTGGAAACAATACGTTTTCTTTGGGGACTATTTTGTCACACAACACAACACCCTGCATGTACCCCTCCACCGTGAATGGATTAAAATACATTTTAAGCCAAAATTTTATCACAAACCTGTTGTACAACAATGTCAGACATCAGGCAGTGAATTCATAACCATTTCATGTAATGCCTTTCTGTAAAGGAGCTTTTAGAGGTGGACGTCTGGTTCCTATCACTACCACTGTGAGCAATTCTGACTCTAAGTATCTCTAGAACAGAGCATTTCACACCAAACTATTCTGAATGACTTTACATTACATCTTAATCGTTGAACTATGCAGAATTTAAAAAAAATTGGTGGGGTTCCCCTTTCAGAAGAAATTTCTTCTCGAACGGTTGGCGAATGAGGCCCAATTGCAGAACTCAAGATGTCTGGTCGCGAGACTATTCTCAACCTAGATTCTGTTGCTGAATTGGCCTGACGTAGAAGCAACTTTAAATCCTCTCAAATCCATTTTAATTTCAGTCACAGTTTCAGGTGACGGTTGACAACTCAGATTCAGCTGACACATGCCACTCAGACTTTGAAGGTCTCTGTTTGTGTGGTCAGGAACCTCTTTCATGATATTAAAATCCACAAGGAAAAGAAACAACATCCATGAATCCTGATCCTAGCGCCACGCTTCCGTGCTTGAACTCGGAATACTTTCCTGATGCAGTTTATTAGGGCTCACAACAAAGAAGCGCAGCAAGGAGGTTACAGATCACACAAACAGCGCTCACAAGGAGGCGATGACTGGCCTTGTGTCATCTGCATTTACCCTGTGTGTGCGTTCCATGGGGCTCAGGTGTTTGGCCTGCTCTACTTTGCCATTGCATCTTGTCACAATGCTGAGGTGCCTCTTGGTCTCACTCTTAAAGCTACAGAACAGCTGGTTTAAGATGTGAGAAATTAAGCTGAACACCTCTTTCTGGAACCAAGTCAGTGGAAAATTAAAAAAAAAACAAAACATTTCTGCATTATTTAGTCATAACAGTCACTGAGAGTGGTTTAATGTTAAGGGCAGCATTTTAGACACCTGGCAGATTAGAATTGTTCACAGTGGGGGTGATGGGAACCAGGCGTCCAATGTCTCAGACATGTGTAATGTCTCTAAAAGCTAGTTCAAACATACAAGAATGCTGCCTGATCCTTGAGACTGGGTCAGATTCATAAGATTTAGCAGTAACAGGGCATGGCGATGGAATAAATTGCATGATGGTAAATTAGAGCTGTTCGAAAATTTACAGTGGCAGCGTACCAGTGTCTTGACATTGTGGTATTTTCACTCACATTCTTAAAGAAATTTGATTTGCACAATTAAATACTGAATATTGCTTAGTAAAAATTAGTTTATTTTAAAATGTGTAAATTGTAAATTAGTTTGTGAAATCAATTGTAAATTGAAAAATCCTCTTAAAGGTTAAAACTGCTTGCAATAAAATCAATTCAGGTGTAATTAGAATCTCTTTAACTTGTCAAATTACTTTTCACTCATTTCAGTTGAATCTGCCGTTCTAAATCCATCTAGTCTTTTTTCTTTTGCCCCCTCTTCTGTACTTTTACAATGGCAGTTTGAAAGTTTGCCATTATGCTCAGTCCAAAAAGATCAAAATGAGTCTTAAATATATCTGTTAATCAGTGTGTGTGTGTGTGTGTGTGTGTGTGTGTGTGTGTGCGTGTGTGTGTGTGTGATTTGTTGCATGTGGGATCAAACATTGTTTGGAAACATTGTAATCCACATCAGCATTTTACCAGGAAAATTATCAGAGTGGTATTTTTTCAGGACTGTGAGATGTTATGAATCAATACCACAATATTTAAATGAGGTAAAGCATGGCCACGCCCACATCGCCCAAGTGGTAAAACGCATTGGCGGTAATCCTCATTTATGAATAAGCAAAGTGTTCCCGCCACACTGTTTGCTCTTAATGCCACAGTAATTGTTTCTATAGTTTTAAAAGATTTTGGCCTAAGATGTATTTTTTCAAACTCTATTCATGACTGATTGTAAGGTAAAAAATAGGACCTAAAAGAAATTCTTTTTTTTCCTTCCAGATGTAACAAATCATCCTCAGCACTACATAGAACTCAGACATGGTTGTGTTGTAGAAATGTCACCATGCTACCTGTGTGTGAGTGTGTGTGTGTGTGTGTGTGTGTGTGTGTGTGTGTGTGTGTTGTAGACATGGTGACCCCTGGTTCTTATCACCACTACTGTAAACAAATCTCAGTCTGCAAGTTTATCTACAATGAACCATTTCACATCAAACCACTCTGTCACCACCACTGTAAAGAAATGAGTAGTTTTTTCTACACTTCACGTCAAACCGCTCCCAATGACTTGGTGTACATTTGTTTGCAACAACTGAATTTGCTGGAATTTATCTTTATTAGGTATAAAGACCTATTTATCTGAAATTGTACCTATTGTTATTTGTGAGTTCAGACCATGCCATCAACATGGTGGTAGTAGTATGACGGGAAAACTGATTTAGGGGAGGGGGAGAACTCTCAGAACATGGGCTGGAGTTCTGGGTAGCTTCGGCCTGTGGCTAGAAGGCCAAACTTCCCCTCATCGCTGTAGTAGGACTGAGGAACAGGGAGGAGATGGGGTGGTGGTGGTGGGGATTGCGAGCACTTCTTCACGGGAACGGAAGGTGAGGATGTGAATTTATAGGGTGTTGGATTAGAAGGAGGAGGGATTTCAGGCGTGTTCCTCCCCCCAAACTTCAGTTATAACATAGCTACATAATAAATAAGCATGATATGTGTCTATACTAAATAAACAAACATATTGAATGCTTATAAAAGGCTGATTATTAGTTTAGTCAAGATACTTGTTCTAAAATTTTTGTCTGTCAAAACTGATCAAAAACTATCTATCGGATTTTGCCCACAAAAGTATCTGCCAGCGGATAAATTCATTAGATAGAATTACTTAAATTGGGTAAAAATGTCTAGAAATGGATCATCTTATGACATTCTCAAAATGTAAAGTATTAGATATGTTGATTGCTTTTTGATCACTTAAAGGAAGGAAAGAAGGAAAAGGTACATACACTTATATGCAAAACATTTGAACATCCTCCAGTTAACATGCATGTTTTGTTAATTTTGTGAAAATTAACATTTTCTGTTTATTTGCTGAGTTCAACATATTATAAAGTGTCAATTGTCACAGAAGCATATTTACATATTTCTGCCTACATCAGCAACATATTTACGTATTTCTGCCTATTTAGCCTACAGCAGTTTAGCCCTACCCATTCAGATTGAAGTTATAAGGAGTGCTTTAGCCTGCTTTCAGCCAATCAGAATATCAGTCTTAAAGGCACAGTAACATAAACAGCCTGTTTAATTCTAAGGCACATGTGTCAGGCTCCAGTCCTTGTGGGCCAAAACACTGCCGACTTCAGCATGCTGCCTCATTACACACACCTGATTCAGTTCATTAGCTGATTAGCAAGGCCTTCACACACTGAATTTGAAGCCTTAGAAGAGGGAAGGCGGTAATCTCCACAGCACTTTGGCCTGGAAGTTCCCCAGTTTGACATGCCTGTTCTAATGGATACAAAGAGGTTGGATGGCCATGTAAGAATCAATTATGATTAAGAAAAAACCCCTATTAACGTTAATGTGAATCAGAGCTGAACATTTTCTCTAGTCAGCTGGGGGTGGTGGGTGAGGGGAATTAAAATATGATATTATTGGTTAATGTTATTTTCCCCTGCCTGCTCAGTCTTGGTGATATAGCCAAAAATCTGAATGTTTTGGAAGTGGGCAAAAGGTCTTTATATTATGATGGAGGATTATAAGAATTTTGTCTTTTAAGTAATATATGATGAATTGTGCTTAATGTGACCAGGAACATAAGCTAAATTGGTTCAGCTTCATTTCAGGCTGATTTGAATTCAACACTGTACAGCCTATTTATTATTAGGACTAGCCAATTACCAGTATACCATAAATACTGCTGTCATACAAGCATTATTAATGGACTATGAATACAATAGAGGCTCGGCAGACTGTTTATTGCAAATAACTTTTAGCACAGGCCACATTTTATGTTTTATTGTTGTTCAATATATTAAATTTAGCTAATTAAACTGTGAAAGTGCTTTAAAGTATGCAGAAGTGTGCTCTCCTTAGAGGATGTGCTAACTTATTTACACTTAATCAACAACATGAAATTTGACCATGCAAACATTTGCAAACAATTGGAATTATTTGAAATTATTCCACTTGTTTTTGAGTAAAATAAGCACAATCTGTGTCATCTGGACTACAGTACAGATCAGATGCAAACATGTAAGAATAATTGCTGGTCAGGTACAGCCGCGGTGTCAGACAGTTTTTCAGCTCGTCTGTTTGACAAACTGCCTTATTCTCGTAGTGATCAGTGCCCCAAAACTGCTTATTTTGATACCCAAAAGATCATGCTGGAAGGTCTATTGTACTTGCATGACCCATGAGTCTGAATACCTTAGTGAGGCTGTATTTAGCAGAGCCATGCTGAAATCCTCTGACCTCTCCTCTGAGAGTAGTATGTGATTTTCTGGCTGAGATGGGCTCTCTATTTTTCCTGGAGGGACTCGGCGCTCCATCACAGTACCCAGATTGGGACACAGGTGTGACCGATCCATAGAGACTGTGCGTGTGTGTGCACGTATGTGCGTGTGTATCATGTGGGGTGTATTCAAGCTCACAAATGTGCATATGTGATGTGATGGTCATGTTAAGGTCAGGAAAAATGCTAACGCCCCCCTCTTTAAGAAATTCTGATGAATGATTAATGATGGATTTTTGTTATCGACATTTACTCCATAGCAAGAGAGAAGCGCTCTGCATGCGTCATAAATAGAAGGATCTCTCTCTCTCTCTCTCTCTCTCTCTCTCTCTCTCTCTCTCTCTCTCTCTCTCTCTCTCTCTCTCTCTCTCTCTCTCTCTCTCTCTCTCTCTGATGTTACCGCTGGCTAGGCATGGAGTCCCATGGGACATTGTGCAGTGCAATGACACTCATGAGGACAGGACTCAGGAGATGGAGGGAGGAAAGGAGCAGCAGGGGGGGAATACTAAAATCCATTTTTTTTTTCCTGGTAAAAATAACACACGGCTGTGAAGAACCACTCGAAAGGAAACAGGATGCTCCCTTGTTTTCTAAAGAAAGGAAGGAGCCCATATTTTACTTTCTGTTCTCTTTAAATTCAAATTAGCTCACTTACTCAAAGAACAAGCTGTTAAAGGACCCATATCATGAAAAAACTCATTTTCCTCACTTTTTGTTTGAGTTTGATGGAGTATGTCAACATTGTTAGTTTCAAAATGTACTGTTCACTCCCTGTCCATGTATGGAAACTAAGCTGCAAAAACCTGTTTTTAAGTCATTGTTTTTGTGATGTCACAGAAATCCGTTGACCTGCCCATCAGCATTTAAACTATGAGTGTTTCAGCCTGCTTTTTGAATGACGCACAATACAGGGCAGCCAGTCAGAACAAAGATCAGTTACACAAACAGCCTGTTTAATTCCAAGGCTGAGTTTGCATGGTGAAACCTTCATGCTGCTAGCTGCATGATGCGAGTTGCCTGTTATGATGCTTCATAACAGCAGGCTAAAGAATAAAAAACAGTGGCACAAGAAGTCTGTTAAACCTCTGCTAGTGTTTCCTGGCTAGGTAACGGAGCTGGTTACAGAAACTCCTGCTGTAATGGCTCAAGAAACTGACAAAATGAGAATCTACCAGCGTTGCATAAAGTAAGTCAGGAGGATCTCCTTTTCAACCTACCACTAAACCATCTTCTGTTTTGTTTTCTTGTCCACTGATCCAGTGGAATCTATCGAAACTTGTTTCATAAAGTTTCAAGTGAGTTGCATGAAACTTATCATGCATTTCAGGTGCAGTTTAATTTTTATGTTAGTTAAGTTGCATATAAAGTTTTACTGTGTAAAGCCAGCCTTAAAAAGAGGCTGGACATTATCACGTAAAACTATTTGTTTCATGTCAAACTATTTATAATTATGACCATATCTGGCATTTCAACATAATGTCATGAGTGGACCTCATGAATTTAGATTATGGCCCGTTTAAAGTGAAGATGAATCAGAGCTGAATATTCTTGCTTGATG
The DNA here is from genome assembly GCF_904425465.1 of Colossoma macropomum. NCBI lineage: Eukaryota > Metazoa > Chordata > Actinopteri > Characiformes > Serrasalmidae > Colossoma > Colossoma macropomum. Next base: position 7,737,552 of record NW_023494801.1, on the reverse strand, counting down.
GGGGAGGTGGGAGAGGAATTTGAAATGTGATCTTATGGGTTAATACTATTTTCCTACCTTCTCAGTCTTGGAGACAGACAAAAATCTGATGTTTCTGAGGCAGGCAAGTCATTACAGCATGATGGAATTACAGGAGAAAACAAGAATATTTGCTTTTAAATGATGTGGCATGATGAATCGTGCTTAATAGGTCTAGGACAACTAAGATAAAATAAGTCCATTTGGATTTCAGGATGACTCCTTACAACACTGTACAGCCTATTCATTATTAGGACTATCCAATTACCAGTATACCATAAATACTGCAGTCAGCTACAGTACAAGCAAAGATTATTAATAGACTATGAATACAATAGAAGCACAACAGACTGCATTGCAATGAACTGCTATTTGTTATAAGCATCTCACCAAACAAAAGACAGCAATTCTTTGCCTTTACATTATCAGAATTGTGTTCTTCAGTAGCATCCTGTTTTCCTTTGCAGTACTGTTGTGCTCAGCACAACTACATTTCAAATATAAAGTCCTTATTGTGAGCACTGCTTCTATTTTACACTGTTTTAATCTATAGGTAAGCATAGCACCATTATGGCTTCAAATATTGCTTGAGGGCTGATAATAAGATATACAGTGCAGGAAAGTGTGTGAGAAATTAGCGGTTTGAAGCACCACAATTTGCCACACCTGCTCTAGATAATCAGCCTCTTCCCAAGGCCCTGATTGGCTGGATCAGTTGTACTAGTGTTAAGTAAGGGGGCGGGGCAGCTTATTGGATACAGGTTGGAACAAAACTGTGCAGGATGGTAGCTCTCCAGGACCAGAGTTGGAGACCATTGATCTACAGCATCAATACTAGTATTGGTGTAACAGTAAATATTGAGTTTCAGTTATGAGGGTATTAGTAGATGACTAACGCATACTTAACTGTAATGTCATTTGCTGGGTGCTTTAGAGTAAATATCAGACTTCAGACTGCTGAAGGTTCCCTTTGGTGTCGTTTTAAGCAAAGAAAGCAGAAAAGAACAGACCAAATTAAGCCCAACAAAACGTACGATTTTTCATTTACTTTATTAATGCAAACGTAAATATGTAACATTTGGAAAATGTGGTGATATTGAATTTCATCAGCACTCAAAGCAGGTAAGAGGAGTCTCCGGAGTGTGATGGAGCTTAATGTGCCATGCTACCTCAGAGTGTTGAGCAGAGTGCGAGAGAATGCTAGATGAATCAAAGGAAGGACAGAGAGATAAAAGGGAGAATGCAAGAGAAATGGAGCATTCTTTACTGAGATGAAACAAGCTTGAGATGTAACAAGAAATTTGGGGTCGAGATGGAGCATACAGCCAGATGTATACTCCCTGGCCACTTTATTGGAAATCCTTACCTTGTGGCTCCACCTTGCTGGTGTACCATTAGAGACCGTAGCCCATCTGTTGCTAGTCCTCTGGTCCCCTAGTGCTCTATATTGAAGGGGCATTCCACTGATTCTACATAAGTTCTACATAATTCAGACTCTGTCAGTGTCATTCAGTGTTTTAATAGGGAATGGTTCATTGTAGAGAAACTGATTGCTTCTGGTTTCTTTACAGTGGTGGTGATAGGAACCGGAGGTCATAATGTCTACACTGTAACTATAGCCATTTTATTAACTAGTCCAAAATGACCAGTGTACCTACTTTGGGGACTACCTACTTATAAAGCCCTGAATGTACCTCTGGATTCAATAAAAACAAGTTTTAGGGCAGAATCTCACCTCAAAGCGTAAAATAGTGTCTGACATCAGGTAATGTGTGTGCAATCATACTGTATATTGTAATAACTTTCTGTGAGGTAGCTTTTAGAGGTTCAGAAGTCTGGTTCCTATCACTGCCAGAATAGAGCATTTTAAACTACTCAAAGTCTTCGTGTACATTTTAAATGGATTAAAAACCTGTTGGTTTTGCTTTCTAAAAGAAATTGGCTTCATGGTTACTATTAGACCTTTAGATCCCATTGGCAAACCATTAAATGCATCTGCAATCAGTCCCTGAACACCTGTTACACCATTAGAATCCTTCACACTGTGATCAACCCATTAAGAAAACACAAAATATCATTACTTACTACTGGACACCTCTATAAACCAGCAGAAACTTTTAATGATTTCTGAGTTTTTTTTTCAGCAGGGCAGTGGGTGGGAGGACAAGATGAAGGTTTCTGAAGAAAAAGAAAAAAAAAAGTGGATGAGCCTGAGTTGTTGAGCCTGCAATGGCAGCCCACAGACTGCCGATTGTAGGATTAATATGGAGTAAAGCTGCTCCCTCTTGTTCCACACCATGTCTGAGAATTCATGCTTCTAAACCAAACATGACTGGAATTCCTTTTGCTGGTTTCTCAAAGAAAAAAAAGTAACAAACAGTAGTAGCAGCCATCTTGAAGCCTGAAGTTTGTCCCTACTTTTCTCTATTTAAATGTTTAGACGTACATATTACTGAATAACTTCACATAAATTGAGGCATTCTCTGTCTGCCCCCCTGCTGCCCTCCTGTCCCTAGTCCTCTTATTGTTTATTAAAAGTTCACTAAGGTGACTTCTGAAATGTAAACCAGGGACATTTTCCAGTTTGGTGGTCAATATAATCATTAAAATATCCAATGTTTTTATCTATGAGATAAAAAAGGGAAGACAGTTCCAATTTCATGTATGTTGACCATGGTAACTGTTGTACTGTAATACTACAGTGAAGGCTGAATGATAAAGAATGGAACTAACTAACATTGTGAACTGTGTCTGAAAGTCATACAGTAGCCTAGTCTATCAGCTTGGGCAGGGATGAGGCAGGGATACGTTTACCATAAATGGTTCAGTGGCTGTATGAGCCCAAAATTCATATTCATGTTAAATATTTTGGCTGTAAAAAGAGACCCATGGCTACAGAAAAAATAGCCCAATACTTGGCTAGCTCCTGTTCGGGAACTATACAGACAGGTACTATTAACATATGCAATGTGTCATATATGGATGGCTGAAAGTGGGTACGATTCAAGTCCCATAACCCCACCCCTGCCTTTAATCCCTGGGTTACATTATGTCCAGAAAAGATGTTTGTGGTGATGTTGTGGAATCACTTGACACTTGGTAGCTTCTGCTTGAGTTTCACGCAGCAGGATTCTCTAAAACTAGGTAAGCAAGTGGTAGAGCTCAGTAGATAGCAGCAGCCAGCCCCCTCTATAGGCCAAAACAAGCACAACAGGAGACGTCTGCCCGTCGGCTCTGCTGCCAGGTCTTTCTCAGGGGCAGCTTCAGCTGGGGACAGGCCACTGAAACGAGGATTATCCCTGGAAATGTTCACCCTAATGTTCATCTTACTTTAGCAAAATGCTAACAAGTGGCTTGCTAATAAGTTTCCATTACTTGTTAGCTACATTATCCTTGTAGCTCCAGTGGAAAACTAAAGAAGTTAAGCTGAGACACCAATCATGTCTTTGTTGACTGCATCTGGTGTAACTGGAAAACTGGTACATTTTATTTTTGCCCCGAACCTTAGCAGATTTTTCTGTTATGCTTGTGTCTATGATGAGTGAGAGATACAAGAGAGGAAAAAAAGTGTATCTCTGCACTTTCTCTTTTTTTTTTTCTTTCTCTCGATCTTTCTTTCAATCTCTCTCTCTCTCTCTCTCTCTCTCTCTCTCTCTCTCTCTCTCTCTCTCTCTCTCTCTCTCTCTCGTCTCTTCCTGTACATTATTAATCAAACACCCTGTCCTACGAGGTGTTGAAGTCTAGCTCAGGGGAAACCCCTACATGTGTTTATTTAGGACATGCAAGCACATATTGGTTTTTCATGCTTCACATCAGAGTGAATTTACACCTCTGCAGGAATTCATGAGCAAAAACACAGAGCAGTTGATTTGTGTGTTGTATTTTGCCAGACTACCTTCAGGCTTTTGCGTACCTCCTGAATGAGCTCAGCCAAATCAGCGCATGCATTAATGGGGCTCGCACGTCCAGGCCATTACCGGCTGTGAGCGCTAGGCTGAAAAGGAGCTGCACGTCCGACATCTGTCAAATGCAGGCAGGCAGATGGAGGGAACTGGAGGGAACAAATGAGCAGGGCTCTGACACATGCCTCTGATGCCAGTGGGCCCACGCTTTCATGTCACTCGCGTTTATTCCAAAGTTTATTTGCTTACATCATTTGATGACAACTTCCAGGGATCCGGAAACCAGAGAAGTTTCACTGTTAAAGCAAAAGTTTAGCCAAAAATCTAACTTGCAGAATGCATGGCTGAAAACTCTCCACCACTGTGCTGGAATTGCAGTGCGGGTCCAGGCCGTTTAAGATGGGCCCTTTTCACATTTATAACTTTTCCCCCTTGGAAGTATTTACTGAGGAAGGTAAGGCTGCCTCCGCTAATGCAGTAACAACAATGACAAGAGGGTGCACAGCTTTCAGTGTTCGAGTTTCAGGTAAAAACAGCCTTTTTCAGGTTTAGTGGTTTGTCAGCTGAGCAGAGGAAAACGATAAAGGGATCAACTTTGTCATATGGAGGAAAAGAACCTCTGTCAGCATTTTTGCGTTGCTGTTTGGTTCTCAAACAATTCCAGACACATCCTCTAATTTACATCTTGGCAGCTATGACAAAGATAAAGTGACACCTTTATGTGGTGAGATGAAGTGATACAAACAGCTGTATTTCTGAGGTTAGTAACTGTCCATAAGGCTGTAGTGGAACTTGTTTTACCCAGTGTTTACGCACTTCCGTTTCTTGTGAAAAGGGCCTATTAAAAAAATATATAAAACGGATAGCTCTGGTCCTAAAATCTGATTGGCTAAGCCGGTTTTAAAGCTGTTGTAAAACACTTGATATGTGCACCTGTGACTGCCTCGTAACAAATGAACTCTGTATGACTGCAACACCACACGAAAAGTCCCTTATGCTGTTAATGGAATAATCTTTGACTGTAATGCTGCTCACCTGGACCACAGAGTATACTGATGAAGTAAAAACCCGGTTTGTTTAAACTGAGGGGCTGAAAACTTAACTCTTAACTAGAACTAGGCTGGTCAGCTAGCTAACATGCTAAAGTATAGCCAACATGCTAAACAACACCATCATTAATATTACAGGCTTTAAGTATAGTACTTATGATTCAACAGCAATATAACAGTATTAAGAATGGCTTACACTCTTCAAATGTCAGTGTTTCAGTCAGTTCTACCTTAAGTAGCCTCCAACTCAGGCTGAATCTCAAACGTCGCCTCACTCCCTAAAGTGTGCTATGTAAGTTTTGAAATTCTAAGATCTACAGCCAAATAGTGCAGTATTGTCCAGTATGGATGTGGGTGAATCCTAAATAGCTATTTGTTAGCTGTATTACTGGTAGCTAACCAGTAATGCAAGCGTATGTACAGTACTATGCAAGATTCAGAGATCATCCTTCATTTAACTTCCAGTCAGAACATTCATTAAGCAAGTTATTTACTTTCAAGAGAGATTTCTTGAAAGGTAGGTTATAAGTAGGGGGAAAAAACAGTAGTTTCCAAAACTGGAGTTGAAAATGTATAAAATATATAAAGAAAATTGGTCTGCTAGAGAAAATCAAGCTTCAAATCTGAAAAAATCCACAGGTTTTTCTGTCCATCCTTATACTAAAACCAAACAAAGCTGCTAGTGAACTGACCACCCCAGAGTCCAGACCTCGACATCACTGAGATGTGTTTGAGATTACTTGGATCCTGAGAATGTCTAAGACTGAACTTTGCAATCCCTGCAGGTTTCTTTAATAAAACTGAAAAAAGGGAAGGGATGGACACACCGAATACTCAAAACATTTGATATTAATCTCAAACAGACTTGCTTATGTGGTTTCTGACCCTGAATGACCTACTGTTACACAAATGGACAAACCTGCAGATAAACAGTCTTTAATGTGGATGCTACTCCTGTTTTTAGCTATGCTAATGTACTCTTGGCCCTTTTTGTCCTTACCTTGATCTGTTAGCTGCATTAGCCTCCTCGCAGTGCAACACTAAAGTGACTTTGGACACTAAACCTGTCTTGGCTACATTTGAGCTAAGGGCATATTTGATTTTGTCTGGACCATCGCCTTAAAATGCCAAGCTGTTTCAGAACTTACCAGACAAACGGGCAGGGAGGGGGAGAGAAAGAAAGCTTTCGAAAATCAGTTTAAAGTCCTTCGATCTGTGTCTGGTCCCAGTGCATCATGCTGGGCACAGACGCACACAGGTCTATTCACTGCTGGCGCCTCTGCAGTAATCAAACGGACCGCAGGGGGCCCACGGAGAGCCTGGTGGGTGAATGTGTGTGTGTGTCTGAGCTTCAGTTAACATCCTTAATAAAAAAGTTTCATTATGATGAGTGAACAAATATTCAGTCCAGTACAGGACAATCAGGTCCAAAGGATGGTCAGGCTTTTTGTTTTACATACAGAAGACAATATAAACTCTATTTGAATGTTATGATTAAAGAAACATTCAAGCTTAAACCTAGCATTGATATATTATACTGCACGACATGAATAATTATGTAGCGCAGCACTGCATCCCTCAGCCTCACTAGTTTAACAGAATGCTTATTGTGATTTCATCCATCAGTGTTCTCTCTTTACAATACCCAGCATGCATTACACAGATACATCATATACCTTTGTGAATTCCACCCATTGGTGATAAGGGAATCTTTGCTAGCATAGCCACTGATGTAGAGGCTTATTAAGAAGGATATGGTGTTTGGGATCCTCACAGTAACCTTAGCTGTCTGACTGCTGCAGTAACCTGAAAAGCATAGGTTTTTTAGCCTTGACGAAATCTTGAATCTTGTAATGCTACTATGCCACATAGAGGGTGAAATAAATTCTTGCATTCGCAGTTCCTTTGAGGAATGTCGTTCTTAAGTTGTTGGATTGTTTGCGGATGCGATCCTCGACCCATCCTCGTTCAGTAAGAGCTAGGCCTTTCCCAGTCCTAGTTCCTCCTTTCATACTGAGAATTATTGCATCACTTGGTTTAACCAGGCTATTTAAGATGTTTTAGAACATTTCTCATTGGGCCTCATTCACCTATATCTTCCTGAGTTTGGTTTTAAATGTGTTCTTGAGAAAGGTCCTAAGAAAGTCTACATCAGATTCATGAAATGCTCTTAAAGCACAGAACAGTTCCGACCTTTGTGCTGTTGATTGTGTAAATTGTGTTCTTGAACAAGGCCCAATCCCATTTCTGGTTTTTACCCCTACCCCTTGTTTTCAAGTGTCATCTTGCCCATTGGAAGTTACAAGAGGTAGTGGTTGAAATCTTCTCCTACAAATGGGACCCTTAAATAAAAACCATTACTTCATTAACAGCTACTAGCGCTGCTCTGTAGGCGACCCTGTCAGTCTGCAGTGATGGCAGAGGAGGGTAAAGTTCAGCTCCTCACTGCTGGGCTTTAGTTACATTTAGGGCATCATATGCTTTCAAAGAGGTGGGGGTGCAACAATTATCATTGCACACCTCTAATTCTTCAGTGATATGAAGCTGAAGCTATTTGTCAGCTTCTCGTTTGAATTTTCCAGTTCCATTTAAGGTGGAAAATTTAGTTAGCTGGCTACCGAGACATCAGCATATTACTAGCAATTTTGTATGCTTGTTATAAAGAAAAGGAACATCATACCTTAAAACAACATTAAACTAAGATAATACATGGCTATCCTAATATTGTAACATACATACTCTCATTTGTGGGTTTCTTTGGTCGCTTGCACAGCCATCTTACTGTGTTTTCCTTCTCCCCTTAATACCACTGTTTGGGGTGTGCCTCTGAAACCTCCGTTTGAAGGTTAATGTACTCCAAACACTTCATCCTAACCCTCTGTGAACAAAAATCAAGACACCCTACCCCTAGGGGTGAACGCACAAAACGGAGGGATAAGGGCTAAGTGGTAGGGGCGAGGGGTGAAATGGGATTGGGCCCAAATCCCAAATAAGAAAAGTGATGAATGTCAATCTTTGTAAAAGCTGCTTAAGCGGATTTTAATAAGAAATTTCTTAAGAACAGTTGATGAATGAGGCTCAGTGTTCCTAGTTTTTGTGGAATGTACTGAAATCATCCGTTTCAGAATGAGTGTAAATTTGCAAAAAGCAATTAAGTTGAGGTACACGTTAAATACCTTGTCTTTGTACAGTTTTCATTTACATACAGGTCAGAGTGGATTTTTGTAATCTCTGCTTCCTGTTTTATCTGAATTTCACATTTGGTCTCAACTTTTTTATTTTATTTATTTATTTATTTTTTTGGAACTTAGGTTTGTATGTTGACACCTGCACCAAGAGAAATACTTGCATTTCCTCTTCGTAGTACTTGGTGAAATCTTTGAGAAGCCAAAATTTGCTCCTCTTGTTGAGCATTGCAAACCGATGCAAAGATGTATTATACAACTCATTTTACGTTTTCTTTTCCTCAATCTCGCTCTCTTGCTCACTCTCTCTCACTCTCTCTCTTGCTCTCATTCCCTTATGCCCATATGGGATAATTAGCCATAGTTGGAGAGCGTATTCAGTTTGACGATACTTGGGCAGCTGCTTGTGTTGTGCTCTCTGCTTTGATACGTTCTGTTCTCTCATTATCAGTCATTTTCCTAATGGCTGATCAGGTTTGCCTCTCACGGAAGGTGATGTTCTGACCCTCACTCTGAATATTCATCACATCCGCAATTGTTGTTGGCTGTCAGAGTTAGCATTTAATATGCTTTTAATCAAGAAAGTTTACTGACAGCAAGTATATTTTTTCTGATCACATTCCATCAAACAACATTATTTTTAACAGAAGCAGTTGTTTTGCTTTTTTTTTTTTTCATTTTCAGTTTTGTTCCCAGCTCCCTGGAGTATGAATAATTGTCATGATTATGTTTAATGAGACCTAATGGCATAATGATACCAACCCCTTTTCCCCTCCACAGGAAAATTCTCTAAAAAAAAATTGCTTTGACATTTTAAAGGCATAATTGATGAGCATTGTACCAGTTTTCACATGAAAGATTTTCAGGCTAGACCACTGATCTCCATGATAAGCATTTTGGTGCCTGTAACATTAGCTGGTCATGTCAATTCTGGATTCTGGTTTAAAAAAGAAATCTTGAATTTCTTGAATTTGTGAATGAATTTTTTTTTTTGTTAAATTACATTTTTATCATAACTAATGAATGGTCAGTCAATATTAGTCAATATAAAAAAAAAAAAAGAACCGTGGAACACAAAACCTTTGGTGTTGGCATGGGTTGGATTTGCTGTGACACAACCCCTTACTTACAATGACCTTTAGAGCCTCGAGGCTAAAGCAGAGTGGATTGATGACCCTATATATACAATCTTCAGTAGCAACGGCTGGGAAACTAAATAGTCTAAATCAGTCTGATAACTAAGTAAATACGACATAACATTAGGCCAGCCACAATGGAGAATATATTTTTCACTGTAACTATTTCTCCCTATCAGTTACAAATGATCAAAATGTAAGCATATAAGCTTTTAGCAATGTAGGCTCATAAAATGCTATAAAAATGCAGTCGATATGCCTGAAAATGCTTGGAAAGAAATTTGTGGCAGACCACTGCATTCAAAATGGGTTAGGCAAAAATGAGGGAGTACTGCAGGGGTCACAAAGATGAAATAAAAGGACAGGTGTTTCTAGAGCATGGGTGCAGCAAACTTAAAGTAACGATTTCGTGCAATCCACCCCAAACAAATTCCCCTGTCCCTTTAGTATGTAAGTATGTTCAAGCTCACAGATGTACATATGTGATGTAATGGTCATGTAAATGTATGTTTATATGTGTATGTACGTTTGTGTTCTTAGGTGGTTTTTAATGATATGGTATTTTTTGTGTTCTGATGAAGGCCTGAATAGGCTGCAACACGTTTTTTTTATGTAAAAAATTTTTATGTATATTGACATTTATTAAATAAAATAAAGGCTTTTCATATTTTGCTTCCGATGGTATGCCTGGGAATTTCATTGCTTTGGGATCTATATGGTATATTTCTTGTGGATGCGGATGGGCTATTGTTTTTACTAATAAAGGCTAGTTTGGTTGATGACAAGGCTTTGCCTGTTGGATCATTCTTTTGTTTGTTTATAGTTCAAAACTGTTTTGGATCATTGTCCTGTTGTAGAAGCCAGCTTCTTTTTACCTTCAGTTCAGTTGACTCACTGTGTCACACAGAATTTGCTGATATCCACCCATGCAGCATTTCCTGTGTCATAGCCTGACATGTCTTGTGACAGGATTATGATTGTGGCCAAAGAGTTTCATTTTCCTTCATCAGTCCACAGCAGTTAATTTTAAAATGCCTTTAACTTATCTAGATATTGTGTTGCACTCTACAGGTGTTGACTTTTCTGATGAGGTTGCATGTCAGTCTTCCTACTAATGACTCTTCCATGCTGATCATGTTTGTGCAAGCAACACCACTCCTGTGTCAGCTAAACCTACCTGCAGGTTCTTTGCTGTCATATGAGGGTTTTGCTTTGCCTTTTTGGCCAGTATACAAGCAGATCTGTCTGTTTCCTTCACTTTCAAGATCTGAATTCCACAGTTCCACAGTTCATTTACTGCCATTTCTTAATGACAATTTGAACAGTGGGAATTTGTGAGCTGGAGGTGGTTTGATCTTTTTATAGCCCCTCCGGCTTCATAGGCATCAGTTAGGTTTGTGTGGCATGTGGTTGTGTGAGCACAAAGTTTGAAGAGTCAGAGAATTTATTGCTCTCTGAAATTGTCCTCGGTGGACAAATCCTAATGACCTGCCCAACAACTCCTAACGAGTCAGTGAAGCCCTAATGAGTTCCAGGACTGTAAATGGAACTTTTGCACAAGTCAATCAAATATGAAATTAACTGTGCATTAATATTTTGCTTTTTAAAATGGTTTGCTGCTGAGGCTGTGTTTTCTTCTTTTCACTTAAGAAGAAAAACAAATCAATGTAATTTGGCCAGGGGTGCAGAAATTTTTGCATATGACCATGTGAGCATAAATGACTGTATTTGTGTTCTTTGTTTAGCAGCACCCTTTTCTCCATTTCAGAAATATCTCTGAACATGTGCACCCTCTAGCCTCAAAAGAGAACGGGTGTGTTCTGTGATTGACAGGTCTGGTATGTCACCATGGAAAAAGGCAGTCATCACTGAGCTGGCACTGCGGAACAGAGGTATTCTGATTAATCATACTGCCACAGGGACACATGGGCACTGCCACATCTCAGAACAGAGAACATGCTGTACACAAACAGTGGGTCAAAGTAACATTTCTAGTGAAGAACTTCTGAAATTTGAATGAGTCCCATTTAGATGTGATATGTACAAATATTTAAACAATGCTGGAGTGGGTAATCAGGAGAGTCGGAATAATTCTCAGTTGGACGGTTGAGATTTGGGCCCATTACTGTGAGCTAATTTATAAACTAACGGATATAAGCACAGGTATACTTACACAAACTATAAATTTACATCCACGCATAGATCTATGGCAGTTTAGTCTTGGTACAGTGGATAAGGATTAGATGAAGCTGAAGTCAGCTTCTTATTCTCATTTCCTTTCACACCTTAAATAATGTAGCAGTTACATTCAGATGCCTGGATGGGTGTTAGCATGTAACTGCTGCGATGAAGTGGAAATTCAGATAAGAAGCTAACATCAGCCATTAGAGATGAGTGTATCAAATTCAGCATGATGGTGTGAATAATACATGAATAATATGAAGATGGACAGCGGCAGCAAGAACTAGAAAAAAACCAAGGTGGCCCTGAGAAGACAAAAATAAAGCTACTTAAGTAGGATGAGGACATATCCGAGCAGGTGGGCAGTGAGAAATGCTGACCTTAAGTTACTTAGCTAGCATTAGTTTGTAGCATGTTGACTGTTGATTGTCACTTTTGAAATGGAAGCGCTAAAGTTTATCACTAGCCGCCATGGTTATTGCAGAATACAAGTAGCATATAATAACGAGTCACACTCCTGCATTTGTTATTTAGTCAAGAGTCAACGTAATCAAACTCTAGCAGGTTAACAACTTATTTTACTCTTTGGATTCGCCTCCCATTCCTGCCCACAACACAAAGCATGCCCCTTGAATCAACGTTGCCCATCATTCATTTAGAGTTTGCTAGCTTTACCAAGGGTTGTCATGACCTCACTTTCCAGCAATAGGCTGTTTTATAAAGGGTAATTCCTAAATTCACTATACAGACAGAGAGTATGGAATTCTGCTATCAGTGCTTTAGAAGAGATCAAAATACTTGATTTTGTTAGCACACTTGGTGTTGCTCACAAGGTAATACAACTGCTTAATAGCAAGATTATAATCCTATAAACACTTGGCATTCAGTTCACTGCTGAACAGTCAAGTGTCTTTACTGTCTTTTCTTTCTAATGAGCTCCCACAAGTTAGCTTCAGTTCACTAGCAATACATATTTGCATACCTGTCCAGGAAGAATGTTGCTAGTTCTTCATCCAACTTCCACTCCTTATATAATTCTCTCCATCTTGGAAAAGTGTTTCCATTTTTTTTGTTAGAGCTGCACTATGTACATGGTTTTTGGTTCAAATTGAAAAGTAGCATTGAGTCAGAAAAAAAATCACATTGCAGGGCGACTCACAGCCGCCATATATAAAGCTTAAAATAATAATTTAAGTTTTTTGGACAACGTCATTACATTGACATTGCACGTGCATGTTTAAAAAGAAGATCCAGCTGGATGTTTAGATCTCAAACCCAAAGCCAACATTACGCTGATGAAGATATCACAATAGTAGATAATTGACTTCCATCCTCAGAAGATACACCTGTCACCCAGTTTTGCCTGAGTTCTCTTTTAATGCTCTTTCAATGTGCTTGCAATCATCAGATTCATCCGCTCAGGGAAGGGGTCCGAAGCAAAACCCATGTTACAAAATGTTCCTGTGCATGTTGCAGGCAGTTATACATTTCCACCATAGAGGTCTCCAAATCCTCACAACTTACATAGTGCGGCTTTAAGTAGTTTTCCCCACAATGCTAGAGGTGCAAGTCACTGACTGGATTGCATTGTTTTTTTTAAGCTGAACAGATGGAGAGGGGGGTGAAGTTATACAGTGTAGAGAGGAGTCTTATGAAGTGACTGACAGGTCAGTGTAAACACAGACAAGCCCTGCAGTTTTCCAAATTGGGTTTTTCATGCACATTATATTGTTGCTGTACAAAGAAAAACAATCTCCAATATGGTAACTTTACAGGAGAGGGCAAAGTCTCTTTACTTTCTGTGTAAATTAATTTCTGTTTGTCCAATTATCATAAAATTTGAATAATGTAAAGGACAGCTGCTGTACTCAAATTATGCAGAAAACTAAAAATCACACAAAATGGAGATACTTGTTTATTGGGCAGCAACAATATGCATGTGCTGATGCCATTCCTAAAACATATATTATCATGTTCTACATATTTCCCAGGTTATGTGTATTAGTAAGAATAGAAAAACAATCTCTGAATGCCTGAATACACATTCAGTGTTATCTGTGTTTAATATGACTATGAAAGAAAGGCGTCAGATGGGCATCAGGCCAAAGTGATATTTTCATTAGACTGTAGATGTCAATCAGTTTTTAGCCGAACAAGACTCATTAATGGCTGTATATGGAGTCTGGGATTCTATACTTGCTCCAGTTTTGTGGCTGATTTATGTCAATGATATTTAATTATGTTCAATGGTTATGATATACGCTCATTTACCAACTGAAGTTATGTTGATCACACTGCTTGTTCCCTGCTCATCAAAGCCTGGAAAATCCATTTTAACACACAGCATCATGTTAACGTTGTAAATGTGATGTTCTCCAGGACATGCAAGCTTGCACATTTTCCCCCTGAATACAGATTTTATTCAGCATGTCTCCTCTCGTATAAGTATCTGGGCATGACGGATGGAAAAATCAATCTAGTGAAAATCAAATGGAAACCCTGACCAAACTACAAATCACCCTGATGTTTTCTCTGTAGGAAAATTCATTTAATCTTTCATTTAGTGAACCTTTCTGTCCAATATGTTTCATGACTGCATATTTGTCAGACTAGTAGAATAGCATTGAAGGCTCAAAGGGAAATCCCACTAATTTTTCAAAATTTCAACATATTTAAATTGTTTAGATATAAACAGTCATTCAGAGTGGTTTGATGTGAAGTGGTGCACTGTAGGGAAATAATTCTCCCCAGTAACTGACCTGTCTATGCTTCACCCACAAAAGGTGTGCAAAATCTAAACTCCAACCTAAATTCATCCTAAACTTTGTCTTATTACCTCACAGCAGTTGCAATGAAAGAATGGGTGGGCAGTGAATGGACATTCATACCTATAAATTAATTCTGGCCAGTGTTCATTACAAGGTTAGACCTGGTTCTTCCTTGACAGAAAGGTCAGGTTACGTTTCACCATAAAACATGGGTTTTATAGCATGTATTGTGCAATTATACCAGGCCAAGAAGTCACTAAGAAGCCAATGATGGCTAGCATGGAGAAATATGACTACTGAGAATTCACTTACCTTGACTTTCTGAGGATCACATCTAGCCACTGTGCACTGTAAACACTATTTAGTTGTACTGGTCAAAGGAGAAATACAACACTGATTACTGATTACTTTGTACTATAGGCAGAATGTCTAGGAGGAGGCTGGATTCTAAGTCCTCCAATTATTATAACTCAGTTATATAACCTCCCAATAATTGACTCTGATAATAATCATTTGTTTATAAAACATGACAAAATGATTGGATTTACTGATAAATAATATCAAATAAATGACACCATAAAAATGCATGACTATTTAAAAGTATAATTTGGGCCCAAACCCTTTTCTTATTTGTACCCCTACCCTTCGAGTGCCATCTGTGGTTGAAATCTTCTCCTACAAAATGGGACCCTCAACTAAAAAAGAACATTACTTCATTAACAGCTACTAGCGCTGCTCTGTAGGCATCCCTGCCAGTCTGCAGTGATAGCAGAGGAGGGTAAAGTTCAGCAACCTCACTGCTGAGCTTTAGTTACGTTTAGGACATCATATGCCTTCAAAGAGGTGGGGGTGCGACAGTTATTTTCACCCACCCCTAATTCTTCAGTGATATGAAGTTGAAGTAATTTATTCGCCAGCTTCTTGTTTGAGTTTTCCCGGTCCACCTTAAATGGAGCAGCAGTTACATTCTGGCGATTTAGGCATCAGAACTGCTGGACAATTTAAAGGGGAGCGGGAAATTTAGCTCGCTAGCTACCGAGACATTAGCATGTTATTAGTGATATATATATTTTTTTATGCCTGTTATGAAGTAAAGGACCATAATACATTAAAATGACATTAAACTAAGACAATACAACAGTTATCGTAATTTTTAACAGGGAAAATACTCACATTTGTGTGTTTCTTTGGTTGCTTGTGCAGCTATTTTCTTTTTTTTCTAAACACTCTGGAGTGTGCCTCTGAAAACCCTCCGTTTGGAGGGTCATGGACATATGAACAGGAATAAAGGGTAATAGTTAATATGAATAGTCTTATTAAATTGTCATAGTTAATATTAATAACCATTTAAGATTAAATACTTAATATCAGAATGATTAATCATTTATTCAGTTTACATTATCATACACTTGTAGTAAGACTGAATTTATTAAAATGGCGATAATAGAAAACATTTTAATTGCCATAGCAACTTGAATCAAAACTCCAACAGCAAGCAAACTCAGGCAGCCTTAAAGTAATTCCAATTTGATTTCTTTAATCTACCAACAAAGTGTTTTACACATACCAGAAAAATCAAGAGAAAACAAAGTAGCCGATGGGTGGATCTCATATCTTTAATTGTTTCACCTTGTTTCCTTTCCTCACACATTAGTTCCTCTTTTTGAGGAAAAGATGTAAGTAAATCCATGCTTCAAGACATAAAGGTTCTGTCCACAATAAACACTTTCTATTATCCTATTATCAGTTTAGCTTTCACATCAGCATGTTTATTGAGATTCAAATACATCAGCTTTCATCGACCTTACACAGTACCCTCTCATTAACCGAGTCATCCAATAAAAACACAGGGTAGAGGCAGAGAATACTCTACCACAATCGTACAACATATGCTCAGATAGTCTTCAGTGTAGAATGAACCTGTGGTTCCTTGCTCTGGAATCCTCAGAGTGCAATTAAAGAATAAATGCATCCTTAAAGATGGTGGATTTCGATAGATTTCTGGGTCACGGCCCAAAGGATGGAGGAGAGAGGAATCGAGGAGACATCACCTAGGCTTTGGAAATCCACTCAGCGTGATTGCTTTGCTCTACTGTCTCTTATAATGTGAACATATAATGGAAAATGGGGAAATCGACTAAATTTGATGTGTTCTTGAAAAATATGCTTTGAATCAATTCAAATGATGATCAAGTAAAAATGAAAATTTAAAAAGGCTGAATGAAGTCAGGTAAACCTAGTGCTGTATTGCAATGGGTTGTTGTCTGTTGTACAAGAACATGCCAGGCATAACTGAATGGGAGAAAGAAGCCACAAATCAAATAAACGCATGTGGGAAAACAGCACAGTGTTTCTGGTTGTTGTATTGTGCCTTCAGGCAAGTCTGTACTGTTTTCCAAATGTGTTTTCAAAAATTTTGCCCCAAGGTTTGGTGGGCAACTTTGTGTGTGTGGAGGCAGGGTGCTAACCCAATGCCACACCATAGTTGGTGCCTCAGTCAGAGAGGGTCTCAAAGCTTACATTTGATAGATAAAGGGGGTGTGCGGGGGACATGAACACCTGCTGGTTACATAAAACTTACAAGATGTTTTAGAGGTGGGCAAAAGTCATTACATTTTGATTGAAGATACATGATATGATGAATGGTGTTTATGACCAGCTTTAAAAAAGGTTTATTTTGATTTCAGGTTCCATTTAAGGTGGCAATGAACTTTGCCCACTGGTAGTTTCAGTGCGTTACTTTTGCGTACTCATTCAGTACACACTCTTTGTATGTCATACACTGCTGTATTACTCACTTTTAACCCCTTAAATGGCCAGGACCCATGGCAGGTCCAGTTTTACTGCGCACTTCTAATAAACCAAGAATGGCTCAGCCAGTTTGCATTGTAGTCCATGTAGTTACTGAATGATAAGCCTTAGTATGTAATAAGCCTGGGATTTTAAGGGGTTAATCTGTAAATTACTGCTGAATATGAGCGCTTTAGTATTTCAAGCTGCATGAATAAAGGTAAAAAGTAACTGTAATAGATACACACGCAGATGCAGAGAGAAGCAGTGTAACAGCAAACAGACCGCAAGCAAAGTTGATCAAGCATCACTTGTTTTGTATGAATGGGAATATAAGCAGGGATTAATTAAATGAACATGAAAGCTTATGCTAGTTTGCTAGTACAAACACACACAGACATACAAACACTCACACCCCCCAGCACACACACCCACCCGGTGCCTTCGAGATGTCAGTTAGATTAGTTATGCTTGGTTCAGTCTGAGAAATGGTGTTTCTGATTGAACATGACATGAGCCACATTTTCTTTGTTCTTTTAGACTGTGGATGAGGGTTGTGTGTGTGTGTGTGTGTGTGTGTCTGTGTGTCTGTGTGTGTGTGTCTGTATGATGTATGTGTGTTTGCATGTGTATATGCATTTGTCTCACCATTTCTGAGCTTCATTACCCAAATACATGGAACATCAATCATGTATGCACTTCTCCAGGTCCAGTTTATAAATCAGGCGACTAATAGTGCAGCTATGCATCATCAAAATGTACATTAAGCGGTTCTATCTGAGGATGGTTGGGGTGGAGGGGGGGTTTGGCGTGCTTGGTTAAAAATCATCTATAAAAGAAACAGAGATAAACATATAAACAGATCAATAGAAAAAGACTTTGGTAGATTTAAACAAGTTAAGCTAAAATCCCAGGGTCAAGCTTTTGTGGAAGAACATTTGATTAGGGTGGGACCACATGTTGGGCTGGTTCAGTAGGAAGTGACAGTAACAAGGTTCATCATATATGATAACACAGCTTTAGAGATCTATGTTTATTTAGTCATATTAGGGTCAAAACTAGTTTTCTTTTTGAAAACCAAAAATTGCTGCTACCTCACGCTCTGGTTGACAATGTTCCAAAGCTCATAAGTTTTGTCCGGTGTACATTTTTCCAAAAACAATTACTGGCCATTGACTCCACACTAGCCAGTAAGCTCTGTCAAAAGTAGTACTTAAAAGAGAGGTTCAAAAAGAGAGTTTCAGACAAAAAATGAATTGTTGAACCCCAGATGTTGTTGATCGTCTGAGACAGGTTTGGGGTGCAAATTTCGCTTCTTTAGTTTAGGTCTTTCTAACATCAGTGTTTGTTAGCAATAGTCACCCAAATAACCTAAATAGTTTCTAGCAGAAAGACTCGAGAGGCCCACATGAAGGAAGACAACACTTTAATCCTCGATAGGATTTTACGATTTGACAGAACAATTCTTAGGAATTAAAATTCTTTGGTGTAGGCCCTGTCATTTACTGATGTCCTGGAGTGTCTGGACCCTCAGATCCTGCCACAGAGGGGCAGCAGGGGCAGCAGGGGCAGAGCCTACTCCCTGGACAAGTGGGTGGGGACTAAACTGATGACAGTAGGAGGAAAGAGGGGGACATCTAAATGTTGGCACCTAAAAGCAGCAGAATAAGTACATAAGTCATTTTTAAAGACAGGTAGAGTCCAGTGATTAGTGAGAGTAATGAGTGGCATTAATGCACAAGTGTTAGCTTACCTGCAGAATGTATGTAGCTTTTTAACTGCTAAATGATCTCACCATGGAATATAAGATTTACAGAATGTTAACAATTCCATTCAATTTAATGAGAAATTGTGGTACAGTTGTTTTTCCTCAAAATATATTTTATGGTCAAAAGTATGTGGATATCATCACACCTACATGAGCATATTGAACATCCCATTTCATCCAAAACCACCGGCTTTCCAGAAGATTTTGGAGTGTGTCTGTGGAAATTTCTGCTTATTCAGTCAAAAGTGCCAGGTCAGGCACTGGTGTTGGTCTGGCAGACAATCGACATTCCAATATATCCCAAAGGTGTTCAGTGGGGTTGAAGTCAGGGCTCTATACAGGCCACTGGAGTTCCTCCACTGGTGCATATCATTGCTCCATTGGAAGCATATCATTGTCTAAAATGTCTTTGTATGCTGTAGTATTAACATTAGTCTTCAATGGAACTAAGGGGCCCAAACCCTGAAAAACAGGCCCAGCCCATTATCCTTCCTTCACCAGACTTTCAGCTGACTCGTGGCCTCTTCATGGCTAAGTTGTTGTTGCTCTTAGATACCATGTGTCAAACACAAGGCCCGTGGGCCAAGTCAGGCCTGTAATTCAGTCCTATTCGGCCCACGAAATGATTTTAATTCTCTATTATTATTATTATTATTATTAGCCTGTTTCACCTTGAGATGCACTACAGTCCCCAGCATGCCTTCAACACTGTGTGTGTTCTGACCCCCAACAACATTCTATGGGCCAGCGGTTACCCACACAGAAAAGATGCCTGGTGTCTAGTTTAAGCAAATGGGCTGTTTTAAAAAACCTACCTAAAACAGTTTATTTTTATTTAGAAATATATTTGAATAAGTATTAAATGTATATTTTAATGTTGCAGTTTTGGCATATTTTGAATAACCCATGCCCAGTTTGGTGTCAGTTTGGCCCACAGATTTGCTGAGGTTTTTTTTTTTTAATATGGCCCTTTCAGTGGTTAAGTTTGACACCCCATCTTAGATGCTTCTATTTAACATTAATAGCACTTACAGTTGGCTGGGGCAGATCTAACAGGGCAGAAATTTGTGGCATCCTATGACGGTGCTAAGCTCTTCAGTACAACCCATTCTATTGTAAATGGTTTGCCTGTGGAGACATGGAAATGTGCTTGATTTTATATACCTGTGAGCAATGAGTGATTCTCAAACTCAATAGTGAGGAGGGGTGTTCAGAAACTTTTGCCCATATAGTGTAGGAAGATTTAGTGTGTTATTGAGGTCATATTATATTTATTTCATATGCATAAATGTTACAATAGTTCAGGATTTTGTTTTTTTGTTGTGTAATAGAGGTAACATTAGCATTGTGGCAAGTTCATTGTTGTTCCCAACTGGCCTAGTGGCATAGCATTTTAAACTGATAACTCAACATGTAGCAACACTAAATAAAGACTGAAACATTTCTCGTTAGGTTAAATATGATTTCTGCCCACTTCAGATCAAAGATGTCTGTATAAAATTCATGATGAGCTTTATGAACAAGAGGTACATATTTGCAAAAAAAAAATGTGCAGGCCTTGTGAGATTTCCCATGAATATTGTACATAATTTCTGCTTTTGGCCTAAATCTAGCCAATCTCGTACGCCCCCATCATATCCTCAGGATGCAACAAGGAACTCTGGCAAGAAAACAAGTGAATCAAACTTTTGCCAGTATCATTAGAGCTTCCATCCAAATATCCTGAGATTCACTTGTTCTAGCTCGGAAAGAGGCCGGCTAATTATGCATGCACCCTCAAAACACCCCAGAGGCCCACATAGACACACACACCTAAGCCACACTGTGTATGTAGGCCCTGCGCTCTCTGTCCTAACATAGTCATATTCGATTTCCATAAGGTGCTGGATGACCTTTCCGTCTCAGCTCCACTGGGCTTCTCAGGCTGTACTAGCCTGTCTGATCCATTACAACACACATGCGGATTCACAGCTTGGACAAGCTCGTATACACTCAACTGCACACTTACACACACATAAAAGTAATACTATATTTGTGAGGACATCCACTGACTAGCGTAATTCTGTGCACTCTTAAAATTACAGGTGCCATAAATGTTTCTTTGGACCATTGCCATATAGAAGAAACACTTATTTCCCTAAAAAAAAAACTTTAAAGCATAATACTTTAAAGAACCGTTTTTGTAAATGAGATATGAGGATGTAAAGAACCTTTTAAAACTTTAGACACTCCACACAGTGTACAGGTTCTAAGATTTTTCCTAGAACTATGTGTCCAAGCCAACTTTATTTTTGAGAGTGTAGTGAATTAATCCTACAGTACTGTGCAAAAGTTTTGACAGGAAATGAAATAAAGGTTGGTCTCGGACTTTTACACAGTACCTAAACCTAACCATAGACCTCAGAAACCAAAAGGAAGTCCCTTGCCTCTTGAACTTGCCTCTTAAACGATGGCTTTTTGGTTAAAAACAATGTTCCTTCTGCTGAGGACCAACCAATTGTCCTCAAATGTGCAAGATGGTCATGGTTTCCTGTTTGGTCTTCACAAAGGTGAAATACAAACACACACATACTACACAAAGAAGGCACTGTGTAAGCAGATTCTGTGTTTTACAGCTGAATGGAACATAGAAGGAAAATGCTCCATTGTGCACCAAGTATCACAGTGTTTGGGATTTGGCTCTAGGACAGCCTGATCCCTTTGATGTGGAACCAGAGTACCTGCATGATAAAAGAAGAAGGGATGAGCAGAGGGAGAGAATAGAGGGATGGTGTGAACAAGAGCGCCTCTGCGTCAGCAGCTTAACCTTTCGCAAAAGCCATGATGAAAGTTTCCTTTCTCCCCTCAGCAATAACAAAGCTTTTGTGCATGTATGTCTTTGTGTTTGTGTACTATATTTACCCTTGTTTGATTTAGCTAGAAAAAACCCACCTCCTCCACCTCAAGTTGCTCTACTTTTTTTTTTTTAATCAGCTTCCTTACAAATTGAAAAAAGTCATGGGACGCTATCCAATCCTCTTCTCTCCTTTTTTCACTAGTGTTCTTTGTCTCTACTCTTTTTCTCTGTTTCAAACTGGAGAAGTTTCAACATGTATTGTGGAGTTCCCCATAGGAAAGCACAATCCAAGATGAGAATTTTGAAGCTCTTCTAGATTGTTGCCAGTAGAAATGCCTCTTTTGCACCTGCATTCAATGGCCAGTTTATCAGAAATGCCTACCATGTAAGTTCAAACCATGCCTACAGCATATGGGGGCAGATTTACTAAGGGAGTCAATGATTGCATACAGTCTGCTGACACTTTGTGCTGGTGGGGGTGGCCAGTTTAGTGGTTTATCTGCTAAGAACATCCATGCAAATGAGCACAGGTGCATCTTCGTAATTGACATATATGACCAGTACAGTATAGCCATATTTGGCTTATGTGCTTCTTGTGTGAAAGCCCAATTACTTCAAGTAGGAGGAAAAACTGTCTTCTGTAAATGTATATGCAATGAGCCAAAAGCAGAACAGAGAGCAGTGACTGCCCTTTTCATCGCATCACAGGCACTGAAGAGCTGTTACACATCTTTAGTAAAACGACACCTTTTTAACACCAGACTAGAGTTTGCGATGGTGCAGAACGTTTGTAAATCTTCCCCTTATGGTTGTAGCAGTTTGGGCTGAAGTTCAGGGCAGCTTCTGCTTTGAGCTATAAGGTAAGACCCCACCTTTGAACGTAGGTAGGTTGGACAGATAGGACTGAGGAACAGAGAGGAGATGGGATGTGGTGCAGTGCAAACAGTTTGAAGACTTTAGGAAACACATTGTAGGGATGGAAAATATGAGACTGGAATGAGGAGGAACTTTAGGCATCCTCCTCCCAAAATTCATTTCTTTCAAAACTCCATGTTGTAGGCTTACGATTACAGACTGTGGTCCGTCTGGTACTACACATCTTATCAGCCCCCCACACACGACTTAGCAAGGCATGATCTCTTTCCCATGCTTTACTAAGTCTTGGCCACGTATTATTTTAATTTATACAGGATGTCACCAGCCGTATTTAGGACAGCCACTGTCTAGATATTGTTTGGGTGGTGGACCGTTCTCAGCACAGTGACACTGACATGATAGTGTGGGTCGCACTGGTATGAGTGTGTAAGGCACAGCAGTGATTCATGAAGTGAATTTCGGTGTCCTTGCTTGGCCGACAGTGTTCCACTACCTATAAATATCCAGCCAAGAGCTATTCTATGGTCAGAGACTGACCATTGATGAAAGGCTGGAGGATGGCAAATGCACATTACGCATGGGAAAAAGATGAGCTATAGTCTGTCGTTGTTCACCTACATGTTGGACCAGCAAGATAGGGGTTAATAATAAACCCTGAGGCCCTTCTAGGCATTCAGAAAAGGCCTAATGATTTCTGTGAAGTTAAACTCCGCTCATATTGTTGTGAAGTTTTGGTTCAAAACAAAAAGGTTCTCTCTTCAAAGATTCTTGAAATGGCAGCAGAAAATCATACAAACAGGATTTTTTTTCCTCCATGGTATCTAGGCAAGCTCCCCCTTTGGTTAAGACTTCAGGAGCTGGACTGGAGACCTAACATGTCAGATTAACCACTAACACATTCAGCTGTAGCAGCAGCAGCTCTGTGCCAGGGTTCCTTACTGAAAGAGTCACTGTAAAACTGCTACAAGGTGAAATATGTAAATGTCTGTTTCTACCTTCAAATAAAACATGAAATTCCTTTTAGAAGCTTCAAAAGTCTGTGTTTCATCTAGAGCCAAAAAATGGTCACATGAGTTGCTGTTTGTTCAATGCTAAATTCTGTTACTAGAATCCCAAATAGGAGAAATTAGCATTATTGTAGAGGTGTTTTTCCTCATTTGTGACTGCCCTAACTGAAGGCCTTCCACCAATAATCAGTTTCTGTACTGCGCTGCACTGATCCTGATATGCTAAATGTGTCTGTGTGTACATGTAGGGTTGGTTCTCTGCCTTTCAGTCTGTATTAACCTGATGAAACTGAAAAGTTCACTGTGGTCATGTCCATAAGCGTGAGGTGTGTTTACTGAACTTGTCGCCCGGCTTTTCAGACCTCCCACACTTTGTGCTCTTTACCTTTCTTGGTGGCGCTGCCTGTTGCTTAGGAACCCTATCAGATAAACGTCCACTCTTATCTTCTCACCTTCCTCATTTCCGGTGGCCCTGCCTTCCCTTTCAGCAACTGCTCTCCTGGAGCGAGGCGTGGACCGAGAAGAGAGTAGAGAGAGAGAGAGAGAGAGAGAGAGCTGTAATCATTCAGCTAAACGAACTGTAAAACATATGGATCTTGGCCCAGGCTGAATCAATTCATCCTAGATCCAGAATCAAGGTACTTTTCTCACTCCTGCTTGCAGTAATCAGCCAACTGTGGTGAGCATTACAGTTCTTTTGAACAATTTGGTCACATGAAACCACGTACTGAAATGTTTTCTTTTTTTTTTATGTACTGATTTGTTCAATGTTTCCGGAGTGCAGAACAGCTCCTGAACAGCTGCTACAGCAATTTAGAACTGTCCCCACACAATCATTTATTTGGCTACGTATCAAAAACTCATCCAAAAGCCCTTCCTCACATTAACATATACACTATATGGACAAAAGTGCTGGGACCCCTACACATTACATCAACATGTGCTTATATGACATCTCATTCTAAATCCATAGGCATTAATATGGAGTTGGTCCTTCTTTGCAGCTATAACAGCTTCCACTCTTCTAGGAAGCTTTCAAGATCTTGGAGAGTGTCTGTGAGGAATTTTAGCCCATTCATCCAGAAGAGCATTTGTGAGGTCAGACACTGACGTTGGACGAGAGGGCTTGACTCACAATCTCCATTGTAGTTCATCCCAAAGGTGTTCAGTGGGGTTGAGGTCAGGGCTCTGTGTGGGCCAGTCAAGTTCTTCTAGACTGAACTCACCCAGCCTTGCCTTTATGTACCTTGCTTTGTGCACTGGGGCTCAGTCATGCTAGAACAGAAAAGGTTCTTCCAACTGTTCCCACAAAGTTGGAAGCATAGAATGGTTCAAAATGTCTTGGTTTGCTTGAGGCATGAAGATTTCCCTTTACTGGAACTTAGGAGTCTTGGCCAACCTCTGAAAAACAACCCCATAGCATCATCCCTCCTCCACCAAACTTTACAGTTGGCACAATGCAGTCAAGCAGGTAACGTTCTCCTGGCATTCTGCGCAGCCATGGAAACCATGGTATCAGTCTCCTGGTGCACAGTTTTTGTGCTGATGCTAACTCAAGCCAGTCCTCAGAGACCCCCAGACCTATGTGTTGAGTTGGGTTGGAGCAAAAATGACCGTCTGGGGGGTCCCTGAAGACTAGTTTGAGAACCATTGAGAAAACAATGACAGTTAGATTTTTCCTCCAAGCATGTTGAACTGAGCAGTGTTATTGCATTAGCAGCGGTTTAGTCATTCGTTCCCTGAATGACGAAATAGATGTTTATTCATCCTGAATCACTCAGCTGCTGTGAATGAACAAACCTGTGCAGTTACAATGTGTCAAATGAGCTATGTAAGCTAATCCTGTAGGCTATAACTGTGGGTACTTTATCTTTCGTTGTTTTTAAAACATTTTTAAATGATTAACCAGCAAAACAGCAACTTTTTTGTACATGTTACATGCTTTAGATAAGAGAATCATTTTAGGCGGTGAATCAGTTCAGTTCGTTCACCCAAAAGATTAGCTCAAAAAGAACTAATCATTTCCAAAAATGGCTCAGTGCTCTTCGCTCTACCCAGAGAAAACCGTTTGGATGCTGTTCTGAAACTCTTGTGCCACTGGCAGACACTTATGGCGTAATCCCAGGCTGAACACACTTTCCACACTCCAGTTTGTGGGTTTGGGGTATAAAAGCAGAGATTAAACCTTGAACAAAGCGGGAGATAAGGCCTTCTGTTTGCGGCGTTATGAATAGGTAGCGGGACAATAAGTACAGATA
Source organism: Colossoma macropomum (assembly GCF_904425465.1). Classification (NCBI taxonomy): domain Eukaryota; kingdom Metazoa; phylum Chordata; class Actinopteri; order Characiformes; family Serrasalmidae; genus Colossoma; species Colossoma macropomum. Next base: position 7,711,778 of record NW_023494801.1, on the reverse strand, counting down.
AGCATACACAAAGTGAAAAGCTTTCTGTTCAGCTTTTCTGCCTGTAATCAGAAATGACCTTTCACAGCACACTGGCTGAGTGTGGGATGAGACTCTTGTTGGTTTAACTCCTGCCAGACAGGGACTGCTGCTCCAGACGGGCTTAACCGACTCTCGAGGCTGATTATTTCCTCTTTAGGATGAATTCTCACACGTTCGGATGGCCTGCTTGAGTGGTCATTCTTACAGCAGGGTAATAGTGTTTCTTTGGACCCTCAGTATTTGATGGCCTACATTAACTCTATAGGCTGTAACCCTGCAGGTGTCAGGTTTAACCTTAAATGACAGGTCGTGCTGAATCATGCATGGTCTTGCCTGTGATTGGCTGGAGTGCAAACACTTGATGGTGATTGGCTGAAGTATAAGCACTCTTGTCAGTGATTGGAGTAGTCGAGAGACCACTTGTCACTGATTGGCAAAGGTACAAGTGGTCTTGGTTACTTGCTGAACTTCAAGGATTTGATGTATTGAAATGCAACACAAAAATATACTTTTTGCTTTTACAACAGGTTGTAAAATTATTCTGCTCTTGTTTTGATCTAATATTAGGCTAAGCAGTTTATTTGAAAATCTTTAGCTTTATTAACAAATGTCTTACATTTGTGGTCTTTGAAGATGCTTCTCTTTGCAGAAATTCTACTGATATCTATTCTTTTCCTTGTTTTAGGAATATAATGAGATAATAATGAAAACATCAAAACTGTGAAGTAGCTCTCATGGAATCACTCTACTCTGAAATACTGACCTTCTACCAAATAGGGACATTTAGACCCCGCCTTCCGTCATCAAAACACAGCTGATTGGCTGAAATGCCTTACCAGTAGTACAGACCAGAGCCATGTAGAGAGACAGCGTGTCCCAATTCAGGGGCTGCTTAGACCCAAGAAGGCTCTACCGAAATGAGATGGTCTATCCTATGGTGGATTTTCTGTTTGCGTCACAGCACCGCTGTTCCCCCACAAAACACCGTTCTTGTCAAGTTCTTTAAAGATGGAGTCAGAAACTTTAATTTAATTGTTTATTTTTTTCATTTATTAGCGCTGGAGATTCTTCACTGCCAACCACTGATGAGATTTTTTTTTTTTTCTTTATTCATATCATTAGCCATTCACCTCAGTTTAAACCCAATACTTATATTTATATATATTTAACTTGTATTCAAAAGTGTCTCTTCAGCCACTGTTTGCTCCTCTGTTGATGCCGCCATGTTCTCAAATCCTCGCTGGCACGCAATGAACCTTGGGATATGTTGGCTGGCGAAGGATGCACCCGTTGGATCCTTCGTTGCCGTGGAAAAGGACACATTTCTCGGGCCACATATGAAGGAGCCTTCGAAATGGGACAGAATAGTTACACCGCTGTGATGCAATCGGCCTTCAAATGTAACCTCTGAAGGACGCAGCCCCTGAATTGAGACACACGGAGAGAGTCGTGTCTAAGTATGTTCAAAATGCTTGATGGTCACGTGATTCACAGACTTCAGATAGTTCCAGGAAGTTCTTGGCGAGCAATTTAAACCCATAAACACAGACAAAACTGCATCTATTGGTAATTAGCAGCCATTAAATGCATTGATTTACAATATTTATATAGAAAACCAACGTGTGTATGTAGTTACATCAATATGATATATTTAAAAGTAAAATTCATTACTATTTGAGGATTAAACGGCTATCGTTACCTGCCTTTCTGACATGTTAGGTTAATGTTAACATGGTTAAAAAGTGTGTTGCTGTTTATTGCTTTGAGTTTTTAGTATTATAGATATTATGTTCTTAAACGTGTATGGTAGTTAAGATCCTCCTAATGTTTATTGGTATATGTAGAAGGAGGGGAAGGAATGTTTCAAAATTGAGATCAGATTAATTTTCTAACATATCTTTAAGTCAAGGTGGTTTCAGTAATCCCAGGGCCTAGATAATCTTAATCACTAATGTAAACTTTATGACTTTCAGAAAGGACAGAAGGAAAAATAGCCAAAAAAATTTGTTTGGCTTGCGTATGCAAAAATCTGCTATTAAAAAGGGGACATTAAAACACATCACAGCCAGGCAGGACATAATATAAAACATCTATTTATATTTGTTTACACATATAAACAGTTTTTATGTATCTTGTCTTTTTACTATGTTCTTATTTACTGCATTGAATTCATTAAATAAAGCTAGAACAAACTCAACCATGAATAGCATGGCAAGCAGTTTGTCTATGTCCTTTTCTCTGTGTTGTCCTTGCATATAGTCCCCAGCATGGTTTGCTCTGCTGCATGGAGTTGCTTTAATCTCTTAGAGAAAGGAGTAAGAATGTATGGTTTCTCCACTGACATGGAGAGAAGAAAAAATTGCTGTCTCAAGTCAGCAGGAGCAGTTACCTAATTACCATTACTAAAGATTACAATGACAATATTGACATTGCATTTGTACATTTCACAAACAAAGGCCACATCGGCCTGCGCTCAATCCATAAGTCTTGTATTTGTTTACTTTTTAAAGTCTCCAATATGCACTCTAAATGATGTATCACGAAAATAGGTCTTTCTTTTTGTTGTCTAACTTACGTTAGCTCATAATCCTAAAGAGTCTTGAAGCCTGAGCAGCCTCTAGAAATGCAGTGTGTCTTGGAGATGGTGTGGTCTCCATTGGAGGGAGCGCAGGAGCTCAGTGCAGGAGAAGCATAACAAGATGGAGACCAGTGGCTGGAACACATCTAGTGCTGTGAGGTCAGCCAGAGCATTTGATTTAGCTTCATACAGAAACTCTCTCTCGCTCGCTCTTGCTCTCTCTCGCTCGTTGAGTCATGCAGTTGCCCAGTAGAGAGGCAGTTCAATCTGCTGTTAGTGAAGCATGAAGAGCGAGCACACACCACACGAGTAAAATTGAACAAGCACTTTCATCCAACTTTCATTCACCTGCAATTCTACATCAATCCCACCTCACACTGACCCACCAACAGTATATTTATATTTAAGGTTAGAAGGTGAGCTAATTTGATTTGTCAGCAGCTGTTTCCTGGACCCCAACAATCTCTCTCTTCCTCTCTCTCTCGCTCTCGCTCTCTACCCTTTCTATTTTCCTCTCCCTTCACCAGACTAATGGTCATAAGATCCTGTGTAATATGAGCTCATTGACATGTTTGTCAACATGTGTATGTGTTTCCTGCATCGCTGACCACCTCTAGTGCTTCCAGTAAAGCACCATGAAGATCTATGCTGGTCAACATGCAGTGTGATGTAGAGAAACATACAGACTCCAGTCTCTTTACAGTGGTGTTGATGAGAATCAGGGGTCATGATGTCTACATCACATACAGCCATTTATTCTTTATCCAAAATGAGCAGTGGACCTACATGTGTCTTGAGTTTTTATATGTAATGTTGATAATAGCAAATTAGAGCTAGATGTGAATACGTGAGATCTGTTTGAAAACTATTTTGCCTCACCAGCCCTGCATGTACTTTTCCTCTGAATTTGAAACCTGTGAGTTAAAAATTTTTGGGTTTCAGGAGCAAAAAAAGATCCCAAACCTACTGTAAACCAGTGTCTCAGTCATCAGGCAGTGTATTCATAACCATTTCATGTAATAGGTTCCCGCTTTCTTTGTGTCTTTCTTTCTCTCTTTTTTTTCCTCTCTTCTCTTTCCTCTTTCTCTCAATTCTTACCTCCCTGCCCCTCCTCACCCCCGCCTCCCTTTTTTCTCTTTCCCCTCATTCCCTTTGTTCTCTCATGAAAGGTTGCATTGGCCGGTCTTTCTTTTCTTTTTTTTTTTCTTTTCTTTCTTTCTTCTCATTCTCTCGCTCTCTCTTGGTCTCTCTCAATAGGTTTTCTCTTTTTCATTCTTTCTGTCTCTTCCTCCCTTTATCCCCTCTCTCCATCTCTGCCTTTCTTTTTCTCTTTCTCTCACTCTTTCACTTTTTCCCTTCCTCCCTCCCTGTCCCCCCACATTCTCTTTGTTCTCCCATTAAAGCTTCTTTCTTTCTTTCTTTTTCTCCCCCCTCTCTCTCACTATTTTTATTTTATTTAATTTTTTTTTTCATTTTTCTCTTTCTCTCACACTTTCTCCCCCTCCCTCCCTCCCTCCCTCCCTCCCTCCCTCCCTCCCTCCCTCCCTCCACCTCTCTCTCCCTCCACCTCTCTCTCTCTCCCTCCACCTCTCTCTCCCTCCCTCCCTCCACCTCTCTCTCCCTCCCTCCCTCCCTCCACCTCTCTCTCCCTCCCCCCCCCCTCCACCTCTCTCTCCCTCCCTCCCTCCACCTCTCTCTCCCTCCCTCCACCTCTCTCTCTCTCTCTCTCTCTCTCTCTCTCTCTCTCTCTCTCTCCCCCATTGTTCCCCTTTGCTCTCTCACATGAAAGGTTGTGGAGGTCTTTGCTGATTTAAGATCTATTACACATCAGAAAAGGGCCTCTCGATTAGTAAAGCAGTGTTCCCTGCAGCGCTAAACTGTACATGAAAAGGCCTCGCTCGCCCCTCCTCTGCTGCAGCAGCCTGATTAAATATTAACCAGCGAGGTCTTCGTCAAAGCGGCTAATTGCCTTTCTTGTGCGGAGCAGTGGTTTAGCGCTAATTGCATTCATGTGTGCATGTCTTTGTGTGTGTTTGTGCATGCATGAGTGTGTGGACATGAACATTCGACCACTGGAGTGTGTGAATGGCCCTCATATCACTGTTACTTAATGAGTCTGTGGGGTGTGTTTGGACTTTTTGTGCATTGACAAACAGCTTAATTAAATCAACACCTCACTGGCTCTGCATTCACAAGTAGCAGCAGAGCCTGCAGTGAGGACTGTTAGCCTTTTGTGTGTGTGTGTGTGCGTGTGTGCGCTTAACCACTGAAAAATGAAATCTGGTTTTAGACTATGAAATCTTTCACTCTGAGGCTCAGTCCCATTCCTTATTTTTACCCCTACCCCTTGTTTTCAAGTGTCTCCTTGCCCCTTGGAACTGAGTTACAAGGGGTAGTGGTTGAAATCTTCCTCTACAAAATGGAACAACCTTCAAATAAAAACCATTACTTCATTAACAGCTACTAGCGCTGCTCTGTAAGCGACACTGCCAGTCTGCAAAGTTCAGGGTAAAGTTCAGCAACCTCACTGCTGGGTTTTAGTTACATTTAGGGCATCATATGCTTTCAAAGTGACAATTATTTATTATTGCCCACCCTTAATTCTTCAGTGATATGAAGTTAAAAGCCAGCTGTTCACCAGATTCTTGTTCAAATTTTTCCATTCCACCTTAAATAGTGCAGCAGTTACATTCTGGCACTGCACCATTTAAGGTGGAACAGGAAATTAGCTTACTAGCTACCAAGAAATCAGCATACTACTAGTGATTTTTATGCTTGTTTTGAAGAATAGGATAATAAATTGAAATGCCATTAAAGTAGGACAATACAATGGTTGTCGTAATTTTTTTAACGACGAAAATACTCACATTTGTGGGATTTTTTTGGTCGCTTGTGCAGTGTAGGGCTAAGTGGTAGAGACAAGGGTTGAAATGGGATTGAAAAGCGTCCTGAAAGCGTCTTGTTAGCTATTCAGCAAACACAACAGTATTTCAAAGCCTAGTATGTGTTGAATATTTACTTTGTCAATACATGTAGTTACTAAAACAAAAAGTTTGAAAAAACGTTAAAGTTTCACAGTGTGTTGTTTACTCCCCAGTCTATGTAAAGTAAGATGCAAAAACAGCTTGTTTTGAATCCATCATGGTTGTGATGTCACAAACCTGAGCACATTTCTAGATGACTGAACATTTCGCCTTCCACACTTTAGCCCCACTCCTTCCACGATGAAGTGATGTGGAGTGTTGTTACTGCAGTCTGGAGTAGAGTTATTAGAGTGGAAGATGTGGGGAAAATGGTTAAACGTTGTGCTGTTCATGGCTGTATCATAGCAGCCTTTCTGGTCTACTTTTTGTGTGCCTTGTTTTACTTCAGCCAGTCACAGAAGAGGTCATATACACATACATATCAGTCTCAAGGCCAGATCATACCAACCAGATGAACAGAAATGGTTAATATTATTTTTCCCTGCCCACCGGTGAACAGAAATGTAATCAAGTCATTAAGGTTTGATGAAAGATTACAAGAAAAGTATTAATTTTGTCTTTTAAATTGTATCAGACATTGAATTGTTTGCTGAACTACAAGTAACCCTAGGAGTTTACAGTAAGCCTGCCTCCCCTCCAAAGTTCACTCTTAGAAGTTGGTTGCATTTGCTGCTTCTTTTAATTTAAGCACCTTCAATCATTTTGAGGTTTGGGCACTGAGATGGTCAGTCTGTTGTTCTGAGAATGCCAGCAGCTGCTTCTTGACCACTACACATCCTTTCAGACTCTGTTTTGTCTTCTCACAGTGGAAGGATGGACAAACAGCTGTGGATTTTTCAGACATGATGTAAGTGGAGCTTGACTTTCTGTTTATCTGATGGGGACAGTTTTGATGGTCTACCTGGTCTCACACGATTGTTAGGAGTTACGTTTTCTCTGTGTCTCTTGATGGTTTTTTCAGTTTTGGAAACTTTTATTTTTTCACTTATTATTCTTTAGCTTTTCCCTTATTTGTGCAAGTAGATTATCTTGTATATAACCTGCTCAGAAATATCAACTGAAAAATGAATAACTCTTAATAAAGGGCATTGTGTGTGTATGACTATGTAGTATGTTATACAGTTAATGATGAAGATCTAGGGCTCTGTTTATCAGATAATGTGTGTGTGTGTGTGTGTGTGTGTGTCTGTGTGTGTTTGTGTTTGTGTGCATGCATGTGTTCTTGCTAGCTGCTTTAGAGAATAAACGCTGGGTTTGCTGATGCCCACAGTGAAAGGCTGTTCCTGTCAGTGAGTGATAAGTGAGGCAGCTCCCCTGACTCTCTTTCTGTCTCTTTTCTCTCCTTCTTCTTTTTTTTTCCCCTCTTTCTCCCCTTTCTTCTTCTTGCTCTCATGGATGTCTGTTGAGGTGAGCTAACAGCCTTAAGCTCTCTGGATGTTGGCTAGCTTAAACAAGTCCAAGGCATTGCCCAGGAGAGCACGTGCGCGCGCACAGAACCCCTCTCATTTTTAAGCCCAATCAATTTTCTAGCATGTGTGTACACACACACACACACACACACACACACACACACACACACACACACACACACACACTGATACAAGCTCATTGACATGCTTGTGAACATGTGTATGTGTTTCCTGCATCACTGACCATCTCTAGTGCTTCCAGTAAAGCACCATGAAGATCTATGCTGGTCAACATGTAATGACGTCTTGTTGAACATTACCTACGACTAAGGGTCATTCAAATTGTTGAGGTATAAACAGTCATTCAGGGTGGTGTGTTGTGATGGCTCATTGTAGGAAAAAGCTTAGACTCCAATTTTTTTTTTTACAGTGGTGTTGATGAGGACCAGGGGTCATAATGTCTACATCACATATACAGCCATTTATTCATTATCCAAAATGAGCAGTCGACCTACATGTGTCTTCTGAGGTTTTATATGTGATGCTGACAATAGCAAACTCAAAATTTTAAGGTAGCCCAAAAAGTTTTTTTATTATTTGTTTTTAATTTGTACATTTATTATTAAACAGTTCTGACTAAGATAATGAAAGTAGTGTGAAATTCCCATTTAACACCTCAGTCTTTTAACTGCAGACTCATCACTCAGTAAGTACTATGAGCTTGTTTGGTAATTACAGTGAAACTGAAATGTAAGTTTTGTACTAATAAATACTAGAATAAGTGTGGGCCCACATACAGGCCTTGCAGTTTCAGGGATTACACCCTAGAGGTCTAGAAGTGTGCTCTCTGTGCTCCACTCTTATAACTGCATAGCTTAAATGATTTTCCAAAATCAAGATGTTAAACTCACCACTAAACTTGGCGTGAAGTGCTGCACTCCAGAGAAACATGTTAGAATTGTTTACAGTGGTGGTGATGGGAACCGGACGTCTGAAGAGTTTGATGCCTCTCAAAGCTCCATCATAGAAAGCTGTAACACAAAATTGAATATGCTGCCTGATGCCTGAGACGTTGTTTTACAGTAGTTTTGATAAGTTGTTGGCCTCAAATGTATTTTTTTTTAAAGCCAGAGGTATGTGCAGAGTGTTGTGAGGCAAAACAGAACCCAAATAAAACCTTTTTTTCAGATTTATTCATATTTTACCATGATTAACATTCCACACAACACTCAGACAGGTTCACTGGTCATTTTGGATAGTAAATAAAATGGCTAAATTTGCCATTCTTATCACCTTATCACCACCACTGTAAAGAAATCTGAGTCGATAAGTTTCTCTACAATGAAGTATTTCACATCAAACCACTATGAATGACTTTGTTTACATCCTAATGACTGAATAATGCAGAAATTGTGAAAACATTTTTCAATATACAGAAAATTAGATGGAATTGCGCTTTATGATTGTTAGTAATATGTTTGGCAGTTTGAGTTAAAGCACACAATGACTGCTCAAGTCCAGTTTGAATTAATCAGAAGACTATACTCACCACCTGTAAGAAAATATCACTGAGATTGACATGATCACACAACCATTATCAATCAACTTGATTTAGGCTAAGAGGAAAATTGTAAATCAGATTTTTCTCTAAACTGTCTCTTTACACTCCACTATTCTGTATGAGCTCACACTTCTGTTCCTATCACATCATAGTGTCATAGCACTTCAGAGTAAATACTGAGTAGTCAGTCCTAAAATTAATAAGTAATAAGTCTGTGGGGCTCATATTTGAGCTGTTCATTATTTTTTTCCTTCTGTTACTCGTTCTCTTTCTTTTATGTCTCTTTCTCCAGCTGATTAGATTTTCTTCATTTATGTCTTCCACTCATCTTCTGGCTGAGAGAGAATTTCACCTTTATCCCAAACTCACCACACTAATTTACCGTAAGCTTGTTTTCTCCATCTGCAGGGCGCCTGGGGAACCCTGGCTCAATTACTTCAGTCAGTCTTCAAGGTTAGAAAGCATGTAATAAATTATGGAATTTTCATGGAATGCTAGGCTGTGGGGCTCTCAGGTGCAATACTGTACTGCGGAGGCAATACAGCATGCAGCTTCGATTTTGTTTACTGATGTTATTAAAGAAAAAATTTGGTTGAACAGCAGAAAAAGCTTGTTGAAGAATTTACACTTTACAGGAAGGTGTTTTAAATTAGGCGTGTTGAAATTTTAAGCAGTGTATATGTAACATGACTGTCATTTAAGTGTTTAAGTTTATTTGTTTATTTGATCATTTACCTTAAATAGTAGTTCTGTAATATTTGCAGAGTTTAAATATAAGCATGATTCTATTGAATAAAAATGAACTTAACCCATAGAACATTAGAATTTTTGGGAATGTTTTTTGGTATTTTGGGTCAATTGCAATTGCAAATAGTGTTTACATGGGACAGTTACACATGCCATATGCTGTTATTTTCAGGTCACTCAGATATGCCATTATTTGACATATAAATGGTAACAGAAATTTGATATCTTTATGAGTTTGGCTAATTTTTGATCAAAAATTTACCCAGTGCCTGCAAAATCTTTAAACCTTTTGGGACCTTGCATTTATTGCCTTTTTCACATTTTTTCCGCCCCTCCCCTTCTCTCTCAGCTCAGCAGCACGCACACACCACATGGCTAGCCTTTAGCCTCAGTTTTATAAGTGTGACTACATTTTGAGTCGTTTTTTTTTGTGTTTACCTGTAAATTTCTGATGATCAGCACTAAACTCCGTCTGAGTCAATCAGAGGACTGTTTGAGACATGAGGGAAAGTTCTAGGCCGTACATGTGCAGTCAGCCATTTAAATGGGGCATTTAAATGGATGTAAAAGCAGGATCTGAACTGTGGTTTTCTGAAATGGATTGATTGAAGTGAATTATTGCTAAAATCTCCACAAAGTCACTCTGGACACACAGGGTAAGTCCTGCTGAGCTGTGATGTGTAAATTGTATCGCTGTTTTAAAACGACGAAGGCTTTATGCCCTGAAGGCCTAAATAACAGTTCCATACCTGTTATTTATTCATGTTCCTTTATTCCAATGATACATGCAAAAGCTTCTTGAGTGCTTATTGCTCTCCCTCATTAAGATGCTTCAGCCTGCTTAACTTAATTGAATATGCATTATAAACCAGGTCCATGAGGTGCAGATGATGAAAACACATGATAAAACAACTGGACAGTGCCTTATCAAACACTTCAACTAAGAGATAAACAGCACAAGACCAACTGACCCCTATCACAACCAGTGTGTTATACACTGATCAGACATAACATTATGACCACCTCCTTGTTTCTACACTCATTGTCCATTTTATCAGCTCCACTTAATAGGTGCACTTTGTAGTTCTACAACTACAGACTGTAGTCCATCTGTTTCTCTGCATACTTTGTTAGCACCCTTTCACCCTGTTCTTCAGTGGTCAGGACCCCCATGCACCCTCACAGAGCAGGTACTATTTGGATCATTCTCAGCACTGCAGTAACACTGATGTGGTGGTGGTGTGTTAGTGTGTGTGTTGCACTGGTACGAGTGGATCAGACACAGCAGTGCTGCTGGAGTTTTTAAACACTGTGTCCACTCACTGACACTCCTACCTTGTCAGTCCACCTTGTAGATGTAAAGTCAGAGACGATAGCTCATCTGCTGCTGCACAGTTTGTGTTGGTCATCCTCTAGTCCTTCATCAGTGGTCACAGGACGCTGCCCACAGGACGCTGTTGGCTGGATATTTTTGGTTGGTGGACTATTCTCAGTTCAGCAGTGACACTGAGGTGTTTAAAAACTCCAGCAGCACTGCTGTGTCTGATCCACTTAGACCAGCGCAACACACGCTAACACACCACCACCACCACATCAGTGTTACTGCAGTGCTGAGAATGATCCACCACCCAAATAGTACCCGCTCTGTGAGGGTCCATGGGGGTCCTGACCACTGAAGAACAGGATAAAAGGGTGCTAACAAAGTATGCAGAGAAACAGATGGACTACAGTCTGTAATTGTAGAACTATAAAGTGCACCTATACACTATGTGGAGCTGATAAAATGGACAATGAGCGTAGAAACAAGGAGGGGGTCATAATGTTATGCCTGATCAGTGTATGAAAATGTATGAAATGTCCAATATGTGCAGACAGTGGATAACAACCACAATAGTCAAAATACATACAGCAGTTTTTCAACAGTTTTCAATAGGAGAAAATGTGGCCGAGTGCTTTGAAATCTTATCTCTGTGCATGTTGGTTTGTTTGACAATGTCTGTGCGTGTATGTATGTGTGAGATTGCCTCAGGTACACTGAGTGGTCAGGTCAGATCAGTGACTCACCTCTCTTCGGCCTCCGGTGGTGGACGCTGCCCTCTAATCTTCCCCGCTAGCTGATTTTGCACACAGACAATGCACTGATCATCTCCCTCTCGCTACTGGTCTCTCTTCCTTCTCTCTGTTTGACGTGGGTAACATATTTGGTGAATCCTGAGCCCTCAGTTTGAGTCTGTACCCTGTAATCAGTTGTGGATCTGCCGGTGTTAAAGTGCGAGTGTGCTATCATTCCCTGTGTGTGCGCTGATTACCATCTCACCTCTGGCCCCCTTCAGTCCCATTCAGAGCCTGAGTGCTGCCATTACCGCTGCTGCTGTTATTTTGTTGTGTTTATCCATATGGTAATCAGTCAGGGTCGGCAAGTTTGGTGGCATGTATGCACGGGGAGCTAAGAACAGAGCAGGTTGCTGTCGTAATGAAAAGTATTAACACTCGATCCTCAATATAAATGTAAAAATCAATACTGTCACAAATCAGTAAGGTCACCTGAGGGTTGTTCCTTTACAAAAGCACACGTTTGCCTTTGGATTTGATTTCACTTGTGCTTTTCCTTCATGTGGTTCACCAGGTGGGGTCTGTAATGGACTGTTAATTAGATTGCTGACATGAAATGAATAGTTCCAGCTCTATAATCTGGTTGGTTGAGCCATACATTAAAGAAATTCTCCAGTCAAAATGAAAAATGTAACCATTGTAGACATGCCTACCACTCTCCTGCAGTGGTGCCACAGTGGTCAACAACCCTACTTCTGGAGATCTTTCTTAAGAGGTTACTTGTTCCTGATCGAACAAATCTGATACAGATCGTCAATCCTTTTCATTACTTGGATCAGATGTGTTCGATTTGGCGCTGAATTCTGCAGGGAGGTAGAGCTCCAGGAGCAGGGTTGGTGAGTGCTTTAGAGCAGTGTATGCGGTCCGTACCACATTTGTTTGTAAGCAGAAGAGGAAGATTTTATCATGATTTGAATTGAGTTATTTTCTGTGTAGAGTTTTGTTTTGTGGAAAGAAGAAAATGTTTTATTTTTGCAGTAATTTGTACTGGAAGGAGATAAAGACTAGTTGAGGCTTGGTCTTAAAGACGACTCAATTTTTTTGGGTTGTGGTCTTGGTTCAGTCTCACGCTCATTTCGTCTTGGTCTTGATCCGGTCTCGCTCTCATGTTGACTTGGTCTTGATCTGGTCTCGCTCTCTTTTTGTCTTGGTCCTGATCTGATCTCGCTCTCATGTGGACATGGTCTTGGTCTGGTCTTGCTCTCATGTTCACTTGGTCTTGGTCTTGACTTGGTCTCAACTAGTCATGATCCTGGACTTGTTTCTGACTCTTGACTACAGCCCTAGTTCACACTGTTCTAAAATCTTCTCCCCATTCACTTTATTCAAGGATGTCCCCCCACATTCCATTCACGCAGTTCTAGAATGTTCCCCCCATTTACACTGTCCTATGTTCTTCTTGTACTCTCATTCTGGTTCTTATTCTAGTGTCATCATTCAACATTTACATCAATGTTCTACCCATACTGTTCACACTGTTCTAGAATGTTTGCCCTATTTACATTGTTCTGGAACGTTACTCCCATGTGTGCTATACTAGAAAGCTCTTTCCCATTCACACTGATCTGGAATGTTCCCCTGTTCCATTCACTGTTCAAGAATGTTCTCCCCGTTCATACTGTTCTAGAATTTCATCCTCTCAATTTCATTCTAGCGCTGTTCCTGAGTGTTCATTCTTGTTCACACAGTTCTAGATGTTTGTTCATTTGGCTCATCAGCTCTTTGTTAAACACTTCTAAAATAACTACCAATGTTAGAATGTCAGTGTTAGTCAGTTCATCTAGTTCTTCTTGATCTTGAAATGCGATCCTAAAATGCCTGATTAACCCAAAGTGACGATCTTCCAGAATAAGCCAAAACATCAGATGTGTCAGCAGATATTTTAGTAGTTCTAGATATCGGACATCATGCAGTTTTGTGTTTACTCTACTTTGATGCACCTGATCCAGTTATCAGATGACTACATCTGTCATAAGCTGCTGTGTGGTCCACAGTACATGGACTAAGGATTACTGAAAGAATTATCCAGATAATTTCTGAAAAGAAATAGTATGTAATATTAACACCTTTTTGACAAAGCAAAAATGCATTGAATTTACTGTGTGATTTGCTATGCGATGGTGTTGAACAAGGCTGTTCGTTATAAGGCGCTGAAATGGAGAGCTGCTTTTTTAAAAGCAGCCTCATGCAAAATTGGATGGAAATTGATTTTGTCTGCTCGCTTTTCTTTTCCCTATAGCCCTAGCCTCCCACGATAAAGAAGCCTCATTTTAATTGTGAATTTGCTAGATTTATGTCTGATTGTAAAAGCTCTGTTGAACACGGCACAGCGAAAATAGTGTGAGTGTTGTGTTTGTAAGGCGTTTCACACATAATTGAAGGCAGCATAGCTCCGACGCTTCACACTTCAAAGGGCTTCCAGTTTGGCTGTCATAGTCTCGACAGCTGGCAGATAAAACGTATTCAGAAAGACCCCCACCCACACACAAACACACGGAGGAACATATTAATGGGTTAAGGGGTGATATCTGAGCAGAAGGACAAAAGGAGACACAGTCTGCACAGCACAACTCGAATGTCTACAGTTGCTCAGTGCTGAGGAGACAGTCTGACAATAGCCAAAAATGCAGTGTTTTGGGTTGAATTTGTCCATTTTAGAAACAAATCGCTATTGTTCTAAAGTTTGGAACTACTCAAAATGTGCCCTTAACTAACTATGCAGGCAAGAATATAGTGATATTATTTGTAAAATTATTTGTAAAATGGTACAATGGTACATGTAACATATAATGTTGCATTAAAGAAGTGTTTAATGAATAACTAGAAGAGGAATGTTTGTGAATGAACTTTAAATTGGCTTGACAAAGCCATTGCTATGAGATGCCATTTGGTTGCTATAGTATAGGCAGACCACTGCTTTGGAATCCCAGGTTGTTGCTAAGGTGTTGCTAGGCAGTTGCAATGGTCTCCAAAGGGGTTGCTTAGGTATTGCTAGGCTGTTGCTATGTTATTCCAGGTGGTTGTTTAGGTGTTGCCATGGTATCCCAGGTCATACTAAGGTGTTGCTTGACCATTGCTACGTTATCCCAGGTGGTTGCTAATGTGTGTGTGTGTATATGTGTAGTCTGGGGTAGTGTAAGAGAGGTTGTTTGAGACATCCGTTGTGGCTGTTAGATTTGAATTCTTTCAACATTGTCATTCATTTCCTATATAAAAAAGTGTTTCCATGAACACTATACAAACACCGTCCCTGTGATGGGCCACTAGTTTCATTTAGACTCCACAGCTGTGCAAAATTTTGTGGTTCTAGCTTGAGAAGTGTTACCCATGAAAACGGTACCAGAAAAGTAGAATGATTAAGTGAAGAACAGTAAATTGGCTTTGTCAAGCCAACTTGATGGATGGATGGATGTAATAGCTTGTTACTGAGAAGGCAAGCTATGCACAGTCAATAGTTTTACTAATATACATCAGTTCAGTGGCAGATACATGTATAAAACTATTCTTCTGTGCTAAACCGGTGCAACGTCACAGATTTCAGTTAATTCAGAGGAACTTTTAGTTGTGTCCAGAATGACAAACAGAGCTTTAACTGATTCTAATTAACCTAGATGTCTGTATAAAATAACAAGTGAAATTTAATATCCAGAAGGGCGTAAGTAGTGATCAAATCTTAAGACGGTGACTTGATTCCTGACTGTTATTTAATCATTTGACTAAAAAAACAAAAGACACTTACCTGATAAGTGATTCCAAACTTTTGAGCTGTAGTGCATTTGACCCAGATTATAAATAGCCCACATTATCCCAGGCACGAATCCTTCAGGCCCTTACTGTGAAGTACTAAAGCTGCCACCATTATGTGTTTGGGGGTGATATGAGCAAGCTAGCAGGAGATGGGTGTGCGAGGCAGGGGTCACGCACGAGCTGCTTTAATTACATTTATCGCTCGTCAGATAAAAGCTGCCCCCTTGTGTGTGCAAAGCGGCGGGACGAGGAACCATCGGCACGATTTAATGACACTACAGGGACTGTCTAATAAGATCCATCATTACACTTGCTCTCTGCAACTGCGCACATACACTCGCACTCATACTCAAACATCACGAATCAAAGGTCAGTCCCAGAATGCATCAGTCTGGAGAGACCTGCTTGTGTGGGCGATATGTGTTAGGAGCTGACATGAAGAGGCCTTTTTCTGTGAGAAACAATGAAAGCACCTGTGATTTGACTGCTGCTCTGGCGTCGCTATTGTGCAGTATTCCCTGCTTTATGCCCTTTTTGGCCCACTTGCACCCTAGGGTGATGTATAATGCATGAAGATTCAGAAACAATGTGCCGCGAGGTGAAGATTACATGAATATGGGAAAGAACTAGAGTTTTAGAGTGTCTGCGATATTTTCAGTCTTCTTCCTTCAAATCCTGGTTCTAGAAGGTTCCCTCTGTTAATGGGGCAAAGATTAGCACAATGCATGTGAGGAAAGCCATTGTTCATGCAGTCAGAGGAAATTAAATGTTTAATACTTTGCAAGTGCTGGATAGGCTAGTATGCTCAGAATTGAGCAGTTGATTTCTCAAGGTCCACTGGCCATGGACTTTCATTTGCCAGAAAAGGTTCTTTGGCACAATGCCATAAAGCAAGGCAGCCCGCGGGCCTAATAGGGTCCTGCAAGAGTTAAACTTTCGGCCTGCCACCAACACAGGCCAGGGGTCAGCAACATGTGGCTGCCCTGTTGTGGCTACAGCAGAATTACATTTTTAGGCAAAAATAAAATAATCCTTCTAAAATAATCCTTCTTTGCAGCAAAACAAAGCTCTGCTGATCGTTTTAACAGTTTTAACACTAAATGCTCTAAAACTCTGGAGTTAATGTAGCCTATATCTGCTAATTCACCAACCTTTAACATTGAAGGTTGGCACGCAGACTGCTGGTCACCAGTTAGTAGCTAACGAAACGGCAAAGAAAAAGATTTAAGACAAACATCAATAATTTGGAGACGAATGGACTTATTTGCATTTATAATCTCTCCAGCTGGTTTCCTGATACTTTAATCTGCAAAAAAAACTGTCGAACACTAAAAAGTCGCGAGGCTGTAGTCAGCTTCCCATTCGCCAGCTTCATGTTAGAAATCTCCCGTTCCACCTTAAAAGGTGCAGCGGTTATATTCTGGCGCCTCAGGCACCATTTAAGGTGGAACGGGAAAATTTGAACAAGAAGCTGCAAATGAGAAACTGATTTTAGCCTCGTAAAAAGACAAATGTTGAGAGAAACTAGTCTACCTTTCCGGAAAGGTTTCCTGCCAGAGATGCGAGAAAAACAGCTATAGCTGAGCTAAAGCTTAAAGCAGAGCAAAGTAAGCTGTGTTTTTGTTCATATTGTATTTTTAGTCTATACTAGGACATCAGCTCATACTGAGACATACTTACAGCCAAAATACAGTAAAACTTACAGTAAAATGTCACTTCAACAAACTGACAATGTTGCGGCTCCCAAGGTGATTTGATTTTTGTTGAAAGGACAAAATGGCTCTTCTTAATATTTGCGTTGCCGACCCCTGACATGGCACGTGTATGTTACACTACTGGCACCAAAAAGAAACAATCAGAAGTGGTGTAGCCAACTACTTCCATCTCAGTCATGCTTGCACAAAATCCATGACCAGTGCTAAAAAACAAAAAGCAAATAATGAAAATACACATCAGTTCTGTCTGGACTGCTGAATCTTGTTTTATTTAGTTAGCACAGGTATAGTTCGGTATGCTCTCAAACTGCAGCTGTGTGCTAGGTGGTTATTATAAAGCGGCACTTCATAACAGCAGCATCTCTTCATGTTTCGTGGAGCTCAGCAAAAGCTAAGAAACCTTTCACAGATGTTGTGGATAAAGGTGGATATGGTGGAAGAAGTTTTAAATCTCGTTGGAAAAACAGAAAAATGGTCATAGATTAGTTTAGTCAGGTGCCCCTATCAGACAAAACTGTAGTGGGATAAGGAGACGTTTTAGCGGTGGGCTGCCTGTCTGCTCTGCTCTCTGATCTAAAGAAAGCTGATTTCATGTCACTCACCATTGACACGTGATTGAATGGACAAAGAACAGCTGTGTTCATGGGATTTTTTTTTACTAGAGGGCTTTTCAGAAGAGCTGTTCTGTTTGCTCCCCATGCGAGGAAGCACAACTGGTGAAACAATTTAATTAACTGACCCAATTTTTTGGAAAAAAAAGCCTGGACTTGGACAAAGACCGAGTGCTGGAGAGAGTGTGTGAATTACAGAATGAATTTTGTTCTTTTCTAGGTGACTTGCAAAGCCAGAAGTTTCACACCACTGAATTTTTTGAACGACAGCAAATAAATGGCATGTGCATTTTTAATGTCATCATATCTCACTTGAATCTGCTGAATTTGCAATTGCAAGGTAAGAACCATCCCGTTGCTGACGTACAAGTTGAAGCTTTCCGTGTAAAGCTGGCATTGTTTGAACGAGATCTACAAAACTGCACTTGGCAAAGCTGCAGCAACACTTGGAGAAAAACAAAATGCAACTTCGTGATGGGTGCATTCATGATGAGACTGCTGGAGAATTTCAAGGAGTGATTCGAGAGCTTCCAGCTCACAAGTGATATCCCCCTGTTTTTGCATCATCCATTCTACAGATGGCCAGTGGACTACTGAGCCAAAAGCATCTCTTCAGTTGGAGATGGTGGAAATGTCAACCAGATTTGCTCAAAGAGTAGCACCAGCATGATGGCGTGAGTGAGTTCTGGATTACCATGATTCCCAATTCAGACAAGCGAGAATGATTGCAGCACTGCTTCTTCCAACATTTCCCTCTGTTTATATATGTGAATCTGTTTTCTTGGGTTAACATTATCAAAAGCAAGGGCAGGAACAGATGTCCAGTGCACACCTAGATCAATGTCTTCGCATTGCCAGGGCACCGCCCCAACTTCAGGTCATGTTGTTCTTGTTGTGTAAATCCCGGGCCAGTATTCCTTGGCTATGTCACCACCACTTTGATGTGGACATTAATTTTGCTTTTTCATTTCACTATTAATGTCACTACTCATCATTTATTAATGATCATACAGACCTAAGGTGACGTGGTACCACAACCACCCAAACCTCCTCCACCCACAGTCACTCCCCCTCTCACTACAGCCCCCCTGCCCACCCGTCCCTCGCCTTTAAGTAAAAGGAAAGACAAAGATAGTCGAGAGACAAGGCAGAAGAAGGAGGAAAAAAAACATTGGCAATGGACAAACTGGACAGGACAGACAAGAACATTTAACAAAACAATAAACAGCGTAAAAATAACCCCTTCCCTTTTTTTTTCATGCTATAATCATGATGTGGGTGGTTATGAAACTCAATGCATGGGTTTTCACCTTTTCTGGAGTTTGGAAAGATAAATCTGCTCTCATATAGTGTAAAAACTGTGACCAGCTTTCCTTGAATGGTTTGGTATTATTTGTAAAATTTGCTGCAAGTCCTTCCAAGTTCAGGGATCAGTGAGGAGGTTAAGCCAGTGCTTTATTGAAATTTTGGTTCTGTTCTTCCAGTTCAGCAGTATAACTTTCTTGGGAGGAGTAAATGATATTAAACGGTTTGAGGTAATTGGGTTCAGGTCTCATTTCAACCCACCGCTGTCACTTCTTTCATTGAATGGTGAGTATAATCAAATAACTGTAGTTAGGTTGAGGTAATTACATACTCTAAGTAGTAATAATAATAATAATAATAATAATAATAATAATAATAGGACCACCTCAAAAAACTACCATACCATAGAGTATGAAACAATATGAGAATGACACACTGGTCCTTGCCTTTGCGATGTTAATTAAATGTGGCCCTTGAGGAAAAGTAATTGGGGCCCCTGCCATAAAGAATCTAAAGACTAGAGACAAAGTCAGCTTTGAGATTAAATTTTGGCACAAATCTTTTTTTTTATTTATGTATGGTGCAGAGGTATGTACAGGGCTGTAAGGTAAAATAGTACCCAAAGAAAACCTTCATCAGATTTACCACTATTTCACAATGAACAACATTACATATAAAATCTCGGAAGACACGTCATAACCCCTGGTTCATATCACCACAAGAAATCTGTAAGATTCTCTACATTTAGCTACTTCACGTCAGCTAACAGTGAGCTAAAATCGAGTAATCCTAACAGGCCTAGACTTGGAAGTTGCGCTAATGATCTGTATCGCTTTATTGTGGCTGTGCTGCAGTAGTACTGACATTCCAAACCGCACTGCTTTAATGGCCCGCCAAACGTTATAGCCATGTTAGGAAGGCAAAGTGACTTTCTATCCATCTTTTACCCCTCCTTCTCTCTCTAGCTTTCTGTCCCTACCATCTGGGGAGTGAGAGAGCCCAGGAAAGTGATGATAGCTTACCACTGACCAAAGAGCTAGCGCTTTGTCTGTTTTGGAAGCGCTCAGTGTAATGGGCTCCTATGAGGGCTTCAAAACGAAATGAAATGGTGCACGCTTGGATTTGAGAGCCCTCTCGCTCTCCATGCCCTCTGAACAGTTGTTAGCTGTGAAGTGCTAATGTAGTTAGTGAGGTGATTTCAGGTCAGCGAAGGCAAGCTACTGTCCATATAAATGTGGCAGTACAGTCACACAGTGGCGGTGGAGGGGGGGACTGAGGGAGAATGAGAACGTCATGCTGGGACCGTGTAGCACACACACATACGTACATTTGAAATGCCAAAATGCTAATGCTAACATTTAGCCTGTTGCTCTGGGGCTGGACTGTTCAAACATGTCAGGGTGGATGCGAGGTCAAGAACGGGATTAAGCATTCAGGGGGTGTGTATATATCTCTCTTCCACCGAAACGTCTTTCTCCGAGTCTCTGTGGTGTCTTATTCAAGTACCTTCTCATACAGAAATCTGATATATGGCAATGTATGGACTTCAAATATGATATATTAGCATATAGGGATTTCCCTTATATATCCAACTTAGTTGTCGCATATGGACATTTGTGACTTATATGCCAAGTTATTTGAAACTGATGTAGAGGCTAAAAAATACAGATGTGACATTTGGCTTCATAGCAGTAACTGAAAACATTTCAATAGCCTGCCTTCATGTATTTGCCCCAAAGCACTTGTAGTTTTTCAGAAGTTCCTCCCACTTTCAAGATACGTCATCAGAAGGGAGTTTTCCAAGTTTTTAAGCCAAAAACTCGCACTTAGGACTGTTGTGCCACCACTGTAGAAGGTGCAGGCATGTTTACATGAGATGTAGAAATGGTGAACTTCTTTATTTTGGTCAACGTGCCCCTTAAAGAGCACTACTGCAACAGTTACTACTGCAGTGTAAGTGATTTTGTGCTCTAACCACATGATGCATATCTCGTATACACTCCTATTTGATCGGACAATGCTTCTAATGCCCATATAAGTGTGTGTTTCTGATCACAGGCTTGTCTCAGGTTTATTGTAAGACATGCAGACCCTAGGCCTTGTAGACCCCCGGCCCTTTTTGTCTGTGCATTTTAAAGTGCTTTTCGTCTGGCTGTTGGAAGGTGATTATTTCCAGCTGCTTGCATCAGCCCTGCCTCATGGCTGGTAAGTTTAAGTAGCATTGTGGGTAGCTTTCTGAACGTTTCAATACAAATTCAGAGCCAAAGAGTCAAAGTGCTTTGTAAGGATGAAGAGCATGCCTCTCTCTCTCTCTCTCTCTCTCTCTCTCTCTCTCTCTCTCTCTCTCTCTCTCTCTCTCTCTCTCTCTCTCTCTCTCTCTCTCTCTCTCTCTCTCTCTCTCTCTCTCTCTCTCTCTCTCTCTCTCCCTTCCTTCCTTCCTTCCCTCCCTCCCTCCCTCCCTCCCTCAAAGATAATAGATGCCAGTAGGATGGTGTGTAAGTCTTGGTAAACCTGCTTAGTATGTCACTGCTGCATACTCTAGAGGGAGGGTGGTCAAAGGTCACCATCTCCTATTTCACTACCTGTGAGGGTCATGTGTCTCATAAGCATCCCCCTTTGCTTCTCTGTTCCTCCATACTTTCATTTAATTCTCACTGTCACCTCTTCTGGCTCGCTCTCTGTTCCTGTGCCTCTTTTTTTCTTTTCTCTCTTGACAGGAAAATTGGTCAGCTGAACTAAAACGTCATAATGGGGCAGACAAAAGGGCTGCATAGTGTATCATTTGTCAATCATTATCGTGATATTGGCCTTAATGCTGTTGTGTAGAAGGCTGAAATATGCAAGTCCTCTAACCAATCATATTGTTTTGTATTGTGTGCTATGAGCGTCCTGACCAATCAGAGTTCCAGAGGAGAGTTTCTGTGGGTGCATTGATGAATAGAGGTATTCATTATCCAGCATAAGTCAATGATTTTGGTCACAATAATGCAGGCAAATCTTTAACTAATATTCATTCATCAATGCATTTTTAATGTATTTAAGCAATTAAGCACAAGAGGGTGTGTTACTGCGCATAACGTAATGGCAGTAATTTGATTCTGGGCACGAGCTAAAGGTGTGCCGTGGTGGTGTTTGTGATAACATAGGACTTTAAGGGTGTGTGTGTGAAAGAAGTGAAAGAAGCTTCAGAGTATCAAATGCACTTTAATATTTGCAGTTCCTTCCACCTAAAAAAGTAGTGCCTTTTGCTGTACAGAGAGCCATGAAACTGTTGAAATATCAGGTTCAGCTCAGCTTTTTCATCATTTTCCAGATTAATCTGAAAGTTGTTTTATTTCGATAAACTTGCTTATGGGCGAGGACAGGTTTGGAATTTGACGTAGGCCTGCAGTAACACCCATTTTCATAATCTGACCAAACAAGCAGCAGGTCAGTTATTATCTCATGAAAGTGATCTAATGTATCTATTTTCTGCTTTTTATTGTGTTGTGAAGTAGAAACTCACAGAATAACTCAACTGCAACACAAAGCGAGTCATTACTTAGAGACGGGCACTCAGTGGAAGGATACAGTTAGTGTGAAAAAAATCTATCATGAACATCAACAAGTAGAACAATTTTCAACCATTCAGATTGTGTCTTCAGACTAACTGTTCTATATACATAATGCCAGAAGTATCACAATCGCAATGTGCAGCACTATAAATGCAATAAGAGTATTTTGTCCACCTCATGCAGTCGTAATGGACAGGTGAAAAACCACCGATGCTCCAGGATGGACGGCTCCATTTGACACCTTTTTAGTTCATTTTAACAAATATGTGTGCCTGAGTTAAGTCCAGTCAGTAGTGTGGCTAATTTCATTTCATGACGGCTGGCTGGAAGTTGGAAAGTAATACGCTTTTGGAGTCGCCCGCTTTTAATTGAAGATTCATGACCAGGAGAATTCAATTTGGTTTGGCCACAAAGTGGAGGAGCAGGAGGAAAATTGATTTTTTGCACAGGCCTTTGGCGGTGAGGCCTGGGGGGCTTTTATAGTGAGACCTGCTGACTGGAGCACCGCTGTAGGGAGAAGCACACACATACGCCGCGCTTACTGATTGCCTACAGTCAGGAGAGAGAGAGAGAGAGAGTGGATGTCACACTTTAATGGGTTCATGTGGAATGGTTTGTTGCTTTAATCCACCGTGTGTGGCTCTGGTCATTCTGCTCTCCAGGAGCAGCAGCAGAAGCAGCAGGAGAGTTATTCAGGCTCTCTCTTCCCTCTATGAGGAGTGTAACCACAGGAAAAATAACACAGCCACACTTCCAACTGAGTAATTCCTCCTTTCCTCCTTCAGCTATCCTGACACTACAGGCCTCCCTCAATTCATTTCTTAATTCTCACTACATTCTCACACTATATATTATGTTCTTTACCATCTAGTGCAGGATTATTGCAAGGTAGTATCACAAATTGTCTTTTTTGAACTAAAATGGAAATGACAAATGACCATGTGGTACCCCTCAGTTGTTATTATTATTGTATATAGTGATTATTACATAGCTGCAGCTGCTGTACCATTTATATAAGATGACAGTGAGGGGCTCTCATAGGAGGGCTTTAGCGAAACACAGGAAGCAAAATAGCTTGCTAGTTTGGGAGTTTGCTAAAATCATTCTATAAAATGAAGTCTTCAATAAAATGTTAAATAAGCTGATGTTACAGTGTAGCTTCCATTACTGTTGCTAAACAGTGCCTTATTACATGTCCAAGATTGCATGACATTAAGGGGACCTTGGCAGCATGGGACCACAGCGGTCACCACACTGGCGCCAAAACCAAATTATGAGCAGGGCGTTTGAAAATCATGAGGTGGGCAGTTACAGTTCATCCGCAAAAGAAGAAAAACAGCTAAGAAAAATACAAATGTGTGCTGATTTATCTTCACACAGCATACAGCAAATCTATGTAGTAAAACCAATACAAAGTAATGCATGCAAACCCTCCTGTGTTAATCAACATAGCTTTTTATATCAGGTGTGCACAGCAAGCACTGCAGCAGCATGTAGAAAGTTTTTGTTTCACGTATTTTTTTTTGCCACTTGTCACTTTAGAAGCATTTACAAAATAGTGGACGTAGTAGGCCATTATAATTAGTTGACTGCCACTAAATGACCCCCAAACCCCGTGCCTGCTTCTGCTAAACATTAGCTAATCTTAGCAGATTAAACTTCATTATCGAGTTTAAACTAATTCTGGTTAAGGTTGGTATCCATCCACGATTTCCCTGGATCATCCTGGATTTTGGTTGTCTGTCCAGGACAAAAAGAGATTCCTTTCCTGGACACACTGTCCCAGAATCTGAACATTTTCATGTGCTAGTATTTCTAATGAAGTTCAAACTGCTTCTTTTTATCTAAGCAAACTTACTGTATACAAATAATTACTTTGATTCAGATTTCCTTCACGAGACAGTTGTTTCGTACATGTGCACTGTTGCCAACATGTATAGGCAGCACTGCAGTGCAATAACTGAAAAGGTTCTGTAGCTAAATTAACATCTTCCTACCTTCCTACATTAGATGTTGAAATATGAGCATAGCCATCCAGCAAATGAATTTAGGAAAAACATCAAGCCACTGATTGAGTATCCAGGACTTGCACAGGGCTGAGATGGCAACCCTACCTCTGTTCTGTCTTTTTATCCAATCAGACCATTTCTGTACGATTTTGACTCAATTAGATTACTCAATTGTTCCTGCAGAGTTTACTGCAAACCTGTATCCAATAAGCTGCACCACCCCTTACCTAACTCTAGTACATCTGATCCAGCCAGTCAGGGACTAGGGAATCCAGCCAATCAGGGACTGCTTTAGGCACCAGGCGGCATTGTGGCATAGTAACTTAAGCCGAGGTTACACTACGCAACTTTTTACCCCAGTTTTAGCCCCTATTCTCAGTCTGGCCAAGTCTGCTCTGGTTGGCTCTAGTTTGCAGATTTTGGGGCAGTTGGAGTCGACAGTTTAGAGAACTGCCACTCACGTCGGTAGGAAGAGTTTTTAATGAACTGTTCAAGGTGCAAGCACAATTGGGCTTATATAAACATCAGAAACTCAAACTACCACATCTTTACTTTTACAACCTCATCTAAGTATATTTTACCTGTTGCTTTTTATTTTGCCAGCACAGACAAAAATAGGCAAAAACAGCTGCAGCACGCTGCTCCAACTATTCATCTGCTTCTGTTAGTAGCAGGAGAGTGTGTGTTTGATTCAGCAACAATTTAAAAATTGTGCAGAGTATAAACTCAAGTCATTTGGAGTGTGATTCTTAATATTTCATCTAAAAAAAAGTGTGAGATTGTCTTTTTATAATCTGTCAGGACTAGTGTACTTCAGATCCCATGTGTCAAAAACAAGGCCTGTGGGCCAGATCAGGCCCACAACACAATCCTAACCGGCCCGCAAAAATATTTTCATTTTCTATTAATATTAGCCCATTTCACAATGTGCTGCACTACAGTCCCCAGCATGCACTGCAACGTAATGTGCTCTCTGAATCTCCTACCCCAACAATAATCTACGAGGGAGGGGTTACACCTCAATTCTACACAGTTCCACACCAGTTATATCACTAACTAAAACACTAGCTGCAGTTCAGCCAATATAAACACCTCAGCATGTCAGCTCAGCAGCTCAGAAATTCAGCTCAAATATTAATGAACTTGCAACAAAGAAAGGATGCCAGGTGTCTAGTTCAAGCAAATAGGTAGGTTTAAAAGACTCTCCTGGGGACATTTTAAATTATGAATATTTCAAGTATTCATGTAATATTTCAAGGTCTACTACAAGTGTCTATTTTACTGTTGAAGTTTTTGCATATTTTGAATAAACAATGGCCAGTTCAGGTTACAGCACAACATTAAAAATGCAGTAAAAACATTTTTTTCTTCTGCCCACAGATTTGTTGAGATTTTTTTTTAGTATGGCCCCTTTAGTGGTTGAGTTTGACACCCCTGCTTTAAATGTTCTGTAGTTGAACCGACAGTTGCCTTAGATAGCTTATGACAAAGTATCACTGCAAAGATTTTTAGCTACCCAAGCATTGTCACCACCTGGGGTGTCCCGTTTTGCAGCACTCAGATAGTAACTCTATTAAGGGCACACTGCATTTCCCACTGTAAATACACTCCCTGCACCAAAAGTGGAAAATACCCCATCTGAAACAAGCTGTGGTTACTAGCAACATACCAATTTTTTCCCCCCAATAACAACCTCACCAACTGTCACCCTCAGCTACTTGGCGCTGTGCTGTTATCAGGCCCCTCGAGCCATCCCCAGGGGTGGCCAAGGGCATGCCTGACTAGGAAAGTGCTAAGCTGACCTTTAGCAGGCTAATTAAGGATGGTGTGATGTGCTCGGACAGATGGCCTTGCTGCAGGGCTGAAGCGCTCCTGACCCAAACAGCCATCGTCACGCAGCCACTCCAGTGGTCCTGGCAGCCTAGCAGCCGTAAAGATAAGGTGCACGCCGTTCGCTTGTGAGAATCACTCGTTCCCATGATGGCCATAAGAGCTTCCTCTCTGCCTCTCCGGTTCTGTCAGGAGAGGGTCATCAGGGGGGAGAACATGTGTTAGCTTGTCGTTCTGTCATTTTTTCCCCCGTCACTTACTCCTCTTCCTATCCCACCTTGCTGAGGTGTGAATTGGACAGATAAACCACACCACTGCAGGACATTTTAAACACTGCTGGTTTTCTAAAGGGACCAAGCAGCCCTGCTTCCACACCTGAGACTGGGCCTCTCTTCAGAAGCAAGCCTTATTTTTCCTTTCTGTTCTTGGCTAAAGGATTCAACCAAAAGTGCAAAAAAAATACCCTTACTACAAATGTAGTAAGGGTAGATACCATAGTACATACTTAATAATCCTTCTGATAGTGTATGATATACTGTTATCTGTAGAAGTGGACAGAAAAATATAGACCAAATTCAGACTACTGCTGTTTTTAGCTATGCAACATACTTTTGTCCATTATACAGTAACAGAAGCCATATAAGCATTCATTTATTTCTCTAAAGCCACACTTTAAAGTAAAAAAAAAACAAAAAACTTTGTATTGTTTTGGGAATTCAGTAGTGATCAACCTTAGTCACAATCTGATTTTCAATCAGACATTTGCCATTGCATTGGTTATTTCTGTAGCAGCTTCTCAAAGGTTTTACTCCTTTAAGACCAAAGACTAAAAACTAATAGATTATGAACCACATATTGGCTAGTATTTATGTAGAAGCTCTTTACATGTTAAAAGGTTCTTCACTTTCATACATATCATTTACAAAAACAGTTAGTATCCATTAATACAATAAATATGAATAATGGGTACAGCTATGGATTTAATATTGATACTTAACACTTCAGATACTATAAACAGGTAAATAGACAACCCCTTTTCAAAGTAGCCATAAAATGCTATTTCCACCCGTTTTGGAGGTCCCTCAGTTGAACTATTCATTTTATTTCCATCTATAAATGTGCTTACATGCACTCAATAATTAGATCATCTGATTTCTGCAGTTATCTGATTATTCAAATGGTCATATAAACAGCATACTCTGATTTCTGAGATCAGAGTACAGTCTAGAAATCTGATTTAAGAGATCTGATAAAGAGAGCTGGTTTCTAGCTCAGTAATCAGATTTCTCAGAGCATCTAAACTCTTACTCTAATTTTCTTTCGGAGTTCTCAGTCTGTGCATGTGTGAAACAGATGTGAAACAGGAAATAAGCAAGCATACAAGATGCAGCAAAGCACTTCTGAAGAGAAGCAGAAACAAAGTACATTTGACGACATGAGGGATTTAAATATTCTTCATCTTCTAGATGACGTATGTTCACATTTTCAGGTAAAGTGGTGCAATGCTTTAAAAAAAAGCAGCGGTATGAAGTTTCACTTTACGTTACATTTACGTCATGTCTTCTGAGAGTTTATTGGCTGCAAACCAGAAATTACTGTCTGACTCATGTAGGCCTGGAGTTTCGCATTATCTGATTACTCAAGTGCATGTAAACGCATTGATTGGATTACTGACAAAATCTGATTTTCTTCAGTTATCAGATTATTAGGTGCACGTAAACGTCGTTTTTGTCGGTTAGCAACAATGTTTTGGTTGGATTAAATACTATTTTTATCATGGCACAGCTGTGGAGAGACTTGAGGTATTTTCACAGCAGGGGGTTTTCACCCCTCCCCTTCTTACCCCGTATTGCCTGCTAGCAGCTCAACATGAAGACACGTTTCACACACACAGAGCCAACAGTGTCTTAATCTGATAACAAAGTTGCAAGGAAACATGTTACATTTGCCAGCAGAATGTCCACTAGGGGGCCTTAGGGAGAAGCTAAAACATTTCTTTTAGTGAGAACTGCAGTCGCATTTCTGGCATCCTCTAGCCAGTGCTTTTATATAATTGCACGTGGAGAATTTGACAGCCTTCACAGGTCTTCAATGGCAATGCTCCAAAGAAGCTTTTTAGGAGCTTTTTAAAAGTGTGTAACGCTGCTAGAGTCAACCTCGTGAAAATGTAACTTATGTTTTTGTGTTTGTTAATTACCAATGGTTTGAAAACACTGACCAGATGAGAAAATATAGGCTCCAACATTTCATCATGAAAAGTTCAGCTTGTGTTATTTACAACAGTGGCAGACAATGGCAACTCTCAGAGAAATCACAAGTAGCACTACTTTTTATACATGGACAATGAGTTTTATTGTTTATAGCATCATAACTCTTTAGAAAACTGTCCATGAATAATCAATCTCCTCCATAAATATGCAACAGCTCCCCCCTAGTCCACGTAACCAAGAAAGGGAGCCACATCAGGTGTCTCCGACTGTGTCGGTCATTTGCCATTAACTCTATCTAATCGAATAGAAGATGTACAAACATTATCATAATCAAGGTGCATGTCAGACAGATCACGCCACAGAGTGTATGAACATCAGAGTGCTACAGACTAGCGGGCGATATTCATCTTGCTAAAGTGTGGACTTTAAATACCGCAGAAATGTACATCTCATTCATCCTTCAGAACAATTAGCAATCTTGCCTAGGCTTGTGTATTATTCTCAGAAACGCTCCCCTGGTGTCCTGAATTGACAGGTGTATTTGTTTATAAAGCATGCGGTTGTGCGTGCATGCGTGTGCGTGCGTGTGCACACGTGTTTGACGTGTGTGGTTGATGGCTCTAATCTAAAGCTGTTCACACAGACCCATAAATCCACACTCGCTGAACATGCTAATACGGACTGACTGGCACAAACGCTGAAATGCTGCCTACCATGTTTACCGAGCCAGGCCAACTAATTATACACAGGGTGGGTGGAGGCTTTTATTTTGCATATTTTTACATATGAAATATATGCTGCATGTACCATCTACCATATCTACCATTTTTGCTTCACTGGAAATATGATTTACATTCCTCTGGAAATCTCTAGTAGAATTTATTAGGTTTTTACTAATAAGGTGAAAAGGATAAACCTTACATTCACAGGCTTTTTGTTAGCGTGTGTGTGCGCGTGTGTGTGCGTGTGCGTGTGCGTATGTGTGTGCGTGTGCGTGTGTGCATGTGTGTGTGTGTGTGTGCTTCATATGCAGCCCTTATAGAAGATTTGCTTTATGAGAAAATAGGGCTGCAGTTGTTTTATGGTGCACTGGCTACTCATATACATATTTTAAGTATCAGGCCAGTGCATCTATATGCAATACAGAATGAGATTAGAGCCTGTTTATATTGTTTCTTCTGAAATGTTCATATAAGCAGCAGCTTAAAATGTTACACACTTCTTGTCTCAGGTGGTCGCAAATTTGTGTAAAAACACCAGTTTTGACTTAATTGTGCCATTATCTGCCATTGGCACAATATGTACTCAATAGCTTTTTACTAATATTCTACTCTTTACTAGTTCTGATCTTTACTGATAGATTGTATTATGGTATCTGATATTGTATTACTACAAATGTATAAAACAGAGTTGGAAGTTTGAACACCCCTGATCAAATTGTTTGTTTGTTTTTTTTTTTAAGTGGTTATCAGTTCATGTCCTCTACAGAGAATGCAAATATGGCTTTTTTCACATTTTAGGGCACAATTTCTATGTATTTTTGGAGATTAACAAACTTGAAAAATAGAACATAAAATATAAAATGTGCAATAAATTTTGGGTTTTGGGTCCTCAGTATAATAAATTCAGCAAGTGTGCAGAAGTGTGTTCTCTGTAGAGGATATGTTAATTTATTTCACTTGATCAACCAAACATGTTAGTTGGCGCACAAACTTTTGCATACTACTCTATAGTTTCACAAAATATTCTAAAAGATCTTTTTGATTTCTTTAAAAGTTTGTATATTTAGGTTTATTATTAATTTTTAAACATTTTTTTGTTTTGGTTTTTTGTTTTAGCCACACCCCTGCATTGTAGAGCAGGAGGTGAGACTGCATCCCTCATGGCCACATGATGAGCAGTTAGAGCCCATTTCTTTGAAGTAAATGTGTCCCAGAATCTGAATCAGTTTGTAACATTAGGAATTGTTACTACTGAAACACATTTTATGCAATTATGTAAACTGCATATTTTTTTGTTTTGTTTTAGTGAAAAATGTTGACTATTTTTTGTTCAAAACCGTGTTTGCTAGTCATGTGCTGACTAATGTTTTTGAGTTCTGCTCAAAATTAGCTAAAATGGTCAGTACTGAAACAGTCACTGAGGAAAGATTTCAGTGGTGGTGTTTAGTTAGTGACAAAATGGAATGTTCAGTTAGTTATTTTAATAAAATAAACACAATTACTGTATAGAGTCACTCAAAGCCAAAGGACTTTAATCAAGTCAGTTAAGAGTCCGAAATGTTTTTTCAGCTCTTACTTTGAACCAACTTGGTTGAATGATCCATATGCACTATTCATTTTTATATTTCCAGTTATTGATGGATGGGAAACAACTCGCACCTCACTGCACACTTTGTTTTCTTGTGTGCATCTGTTGCTGCATCTGAATAGTTGAATGAAGCTTCCTTTCCTCTCTGCTTTCCATGATTTTTCCTGATCTGTAGCTCACAGCCTCAGTAACTATACTGGCAGACCTGGACCAGCTTTTGGCTGCACACGACTACCAGATTTGCTGGTAGAGGAGATTTGCTGTTGAGCGCAAGAGTATTTTGGTTTGAGTTCTGGGTAGCATCTTGCTGTAGCTTGATGGATGAAGCCCCCTCCAGTGACAAAAAGCAGATAGTGCTGAGTGTGTGTGTATGAATGGCTTCATATTGGTGGAGTATGGATGTAGTCTATCTGTCAAACTTTTGTTATTAGTCACTCAAAGTGTTTGACAGTTTGTATTCAGTCATAAGAGTGACAGCGTGTGTGCCTGAACTCTTATGCATCAAGGCATTTTATTTATTTTTTTAATGTTTATAGCATTTTTGTACACAGGCAATTCAAAGTGCTTCACACATAGACATGAAAGCATAAAATGGTTAAAAAAGTGGAATTAGAAACAGTTCTAGCCATTAAACAAGACAATAGGTGTGTAATAAGTTGCTACAGAGGAAGCATATTTAAGATCTTTGAGCTGAGGATTTAAGAGGCCAGTATATTTGTCTAGAATATTAGTGAGATATTTTGGTCCTGAGCCTTTTAATAAACAGAGAGCAATACTTGAAATGGATTCTCTGACTAACTGGAAGCCAATGTAATGATTTAAGGACTGGGGTGATGTGCTCTGTTTTCTTACCCCCAGATATAATTCTAGCAGCTGCATTCTGGATAAGCTGCAGCTGATTTATAGTCTTTTTTTGTCCTTAATTCTTGCCGGCGTTTTGTGAAGAAGCCGATTTCATTACTGTATTGGCACGACTAATGAACTTTAACTCAGGATCCAAAAGAACACCAAGGTTTCTGACTTGATTTCTAGTTTTAAAGGAGTTAAAGTAAGCATTCACCTTGAGACTTTGCTCATTATTTCCAAATAGGATTGTCTCTGTTTTTGTCTTTGTTTAATTGAAGGACATTCTGGTACTCTGTATCTCCTCAATACATTTACTCAATACATTTACTGCTGATTTGATCTGAAACCAAATAATAGCAGGGCTAGTTTCTTTATCACAGTATCAAATATTCTTTCAGAAATAATAATAATAATAATAAAACATCCTTTGGAGTTGTCTTTGACAGGTGTGTGTACAATAAAAGCAGTTAGCAGTTCCTAGCCTATACAACTATTTGCTGTAGTCACTTTTTTCCCACTATTTCAGCATCAAAACATTCCATCTGTTTCTTTCAAGAAAGAATTACTGAAATGAATGTTGCAAGAAATCACTTTAATTTTGTTATTTCTATGTATGGATCAATGCCATGCCATGGTTTACTGATTTATTTTTCAGTCCATGGCACAATGGCTCAAACCTGTGGCTGCATATTAACCTCTTTCAAGCCCCTTAGTTGCCATTCTGATGGATGGGAAATCTATACTCTGATATTTGTAGTTAACATAATGAAGAAAAACAAAACTTTCACAATTCTATTATCAGATAAACTGGGACACTGTTTGCTCTCTGTGTGTGAAATATTGTGACTGTGTTGAGCTGCTAGTGAGTAATGATGGCTAAAACGTACCACACAACTGCAGCTGTACTCATATCAAACAATCATGTACAACTGGCACAATTGAAAACAGCATTTAAACACAATAAAAAAAAACTCAACAGGCATACAAAGATGAAAATCCAGTCCACCAGTTTTGTGCATCATACACATTTCCATTAAAAAAGAAAAAGTTAGTTTTAACCAAGAGCAGCAGTTGACAACACTAACCAATGTCCATGCACACCAGACAAATGCATAGCAGATTATGAGCTATGACTGAAGCTGCAGCCTCTGTTCTCTTCTATTTTGTATGAGGAACATGAGGAGTCTGGAGCAACGCTCTAAACATGAAGAAGGAATAAATGAATCATTTTGTTGAATTGTACTATTTAAATGCAGATGCAATCTAAAAAGATTCATCATGACAAGACAAAATAAGCTATTCTTTTGCACCTCTGAGCTATCTGAGGTGTCTGCACGCTCCCTGAGAGTGTGTGTTTGTGTGTGTATGTGTGTGTGAGAGAGAGAGAGAGAGAGAGAGAGACATAGTTGCTAAGTGGTGAGTGTGTATGGGGGGGATCTCTCTGTGCCCTTGGGGAGGTGAGAAGGGCTGATATGACCATGATGAATGATCAGGAGAGTGGTGTGAAAACACTTATTACTGGATGTGAGAACCAGAAGTGTGTGTGAGTGTGCGCACACACACACACACACACACACACACACACACACACACACACACACACACACACACACACACACACACACACACACTCTCTTAACCAGCCTGGCAAACACTTCTTATCTCCAAAAAGAATGTGAACAAGCTGTAAATCTCTACCTGTAGCTTGTGTGTATGAGATGTGACATATGTCATAACTCAGAGTGGCAGTGGTTTGATAGTGGACTAAAACAGTACTTACAGTCAGAGAGAGAGATGACTATACAGTTAGGTTCATAAATATTTGGACTTTGAGAAAGTTATTGGTCTATCTGTCACACACAGCATATTGGAGTTGATAGATGGAATTATATAATGAATATTAGCTCAAAGTGTAGACTTTCAGCTTTAATTTGGGTAAACAATATAGAATTTACAGCCATTTCTAGACATCAAAAGTATTTGGACAGTCGGCTGCTCAGCTGTCCCATGGCCAAATGCTATTCCCTCATTATTTAACTTATGATCACTTGTATACACATTAGCAGAAAAAAGTCTAGAGCTGATTTCAAGTGTGGCGTTTGCATTTGGAATCTGCTTCTGTTATAACGCTCAATACGAAGTCCAAAGAGCTTGTGAAGCAAGCCATAATTAGGCTGACAGATCAAAATAAACTCATCAGAGAGATAGCAACAGTAAATGTGGCCAAATCAACCATTTGGTACATTCTTAACAAGACACAACACACTGGTGAGCTCAGAAACACCAAAAGGCCCAGAAGACCATGAAAAACAACTGTGGTGCATAAATTCTTTCCATGGTGAAGACAAACCCAACTACCGCAGTTGGCCAGATCAAGAACACCCTCCAGGAGGTAGCTATATCTGTGTCACAGTGAACAATCAAGAGACTAGAGTCAATACAGAGGGTTTGCCAGAAGATGTAAACCATCGCTAAGCCTCAAAAACAGGAAGATCAGAGTTGAGTTTGCCAAGAAATCTTAAAAAATGTACAGTTCTGGAACAACATCTTACAGACAGAGGAGACCAAGATCAGCTTGTGCAAGAATGCTGGGAAGAAAAGAGTATGGAGAAGAGAATCTGTTTTTGATCCAAAGCATAGATCCTCATCTGTCAAACACGGTGGAGGTAGTGTTATGGCATAGGCATGTCAGTGGACCTGGTTCCCTTGTATTATTATTATTATTATTATTATTATTATTATTATTATTATTATTAAGTGACTGCTGACAAATGCAGGCAACAGGATGAATTCTAAAGTGTGTATAGAGCTATATTATCTGCTCAAATCCAGCCAAATGCTTCAAATCTCACTGGACAATGCTTTATGGTGCAGATGGACAATGACACAAAGCCTACTGAGAAAGCAAGTAAATCACCTGACTTCAGTCCAATGCATTTCACTTACTGATGGCATTGCTCCATGAAGGTCATTTGAGGTCCTCTTCATGAAGCAATACTCTGGCCGTTTTTATCTTAAAAGCAAGACAGAGTAAAAGTCCTTTGTTGTCAGTTGTGCCACATTTACCTAAAAGGTTCTGCAATGATTTGTATATTTTTAAAGCCTATTTTGCACTGATGTACTGATTTTTTTAAAGATTTAAAACAAAATTATGCCAAACTATTTTATATAGAATGTTATACAACTAAATCGCTCTTTTTAATTGGGTAATTTAATCTTCATGTATTGTTGGACAGTTGTACCACTGAATATTTGGGAGGCATACATTTCTAATCAATTATTTTGATGCACCAAAACGTATTCACATAAGAGGTATTGTAGAACAATGTGATTCAGCTTATGGCATGTATTTATTAAAGTATTTAATAGCAACGTAATAGATTAGAACACAAAAAAGGCCATGGCATGTCACTGAACCAAATATCCATCTTACGATGTAATCTATGCTTACATGCCATTTTAGTTTCAGATTTAAATTGAAGTGAGGTACTCCAGTGATTTTCAACCTCTCTATTTGTCACGTCTTTAGCATGTGGTCAGCCACCACAGACAATAATCTTGATGTAGGACACAAAAGAACAGATTTAAATCACCCATAATAGAAGCCAGGGGGCAGGTGATTCGGTGTCTGACCATTGGTTTCCATTATAAGTGTGTGTTCACATTGTTTATTTTTCTGTACTTTTACTAAGCACAGGGAGATGTGTCTAAATTATTGTCTGTTGTAATTGACTGGATGCTACAGATACAGAGATTAGTCAGTTTCATTGACTGTTTTGCTGCCACTCTGACTGATGGTGCAGTATTTACTCTGAGTAGAATGTAACATATATTCATAGATACTGATTTTTAAAAAATGAATGTTTTACTAGCCACAGCAAAATTATTGTTTCTAATTAGATCATTTCACGTGATGATGTAACATCCTGTCTTGTTCCATCCTTGTCTTTCTGTTTTAGTCTTGGTTTTCTTTTTTTTTGTTTATGAATGCCATGTGCCTTTGTTGTTGTTTTGGTCTGTCTCCTCCCTGGTCCTCCCTCCTTGTCCTCATTTCAGAGTCTGAACAGTCTTGCAGATATCAAATCACATTTATTGTCACATCACATTTACACAGGTGCAAAGGTGAGTGAAATTCTTAGGTGCTAGCCCCTTGAAGGAAAAATGTGTGTGTGTGTGTGTGTGTATGTGTGTGTATGTGTGTATACACATTAATATACACCACTATTGCATTATTTCTAATGTACAATTTTCACAGTAATATGTTAGGAAATCATTACCATGTATGCAGTTAGTGAATCCAAGGTAGATAAATGAGATGCAGGGTACACAGGGGTTTGAATACTGATGTGTACATAGTCCAGATTATGCAAGATGTAATTGTCATGTAATTGTTAGTCACCAAGATTTGTTTACTTACTTGGATTATTTATTTATGGTTCTGAGCACTCCCTGGGCCCTGCTCTCAAAGCCTGTGATTGACCAAGCACACCAGTCCAAGCCTCACTTACTGGCATTAAGAGGGTCTGTCAGACCACATTAGGAGCCTGGTCATTACACACATGTAGTACCTATTCAACTTCATCAGTCTTGGAAATATTATAATTATTTATAAACAATTATAATGCTTGTTGTGGTCATTTTTAGAAAAAATAAAACTCTTTTTGATGATAAAAGCTTCCTCACAAAGTTTTTATATGTAATGGTTATGAATACACTACTAGACTACACTAGATATTATTTCACGCGGAGGTGTGGACTCAAGCGATATGACTCGACTCGAGAAAATCAAGAAAGACTTGGGACTTGAGACACAAGTGACTCAGACTCTGACTCAGACCTGAGCATCATGACTCTGAAAGACTCGAAACACAAAGTGGAAGAAATGTGGAGAGAGTCTGACTGCAGATGTGACTCCACACAGTTGATTAGTTTTCATGTGAATGGATTAGTTTCCTCACGTAAATTGAATAAGCAGCAACGTCGCCAGCTGTCTGTCACTGTCCTTAAGCTTGGTTTATTTTATTTCGGAAGACAAGAGAAGCGTTACAACTTAAGGTCACCTCCATAAACTGGAAACAAGCAAAGTGTCAACAGCATCAATGCGCTCTCAGCACTTAGTCTTGATGGAGAAACTCACCAGGCAAACTGACCATTTTCCTCATGGTAGAAAAACAAAAGAGAGACAGCTCTCTCTACACTCTACACCACTATTTTATCATCTACATTACATCACAACTACACAGTAGGTTCACTGGTGGTTTTGGATGGTAAATAAAATGGCTATATTTGTGTTGTAGACATTGTGACTCCTGTAAATACCTCCTTTACCACCACTGTAAAAAAAATCTGAGATGCTAAGTTTCTCTACAATGCCCCGTTTACATTTTAACAATTGAATTACGCAAAAAAAAATTCTACTTTAATAGCTCCTCCAGGCACATTTGTGTATAAAATGTCTTTTTACAAATCACTCTGAATCACACCAAAATAATCAGATTGAATCACTGGGAAATATGATTCATGATGCATTCCATCTCCTTTGGTTTCCAAACTGTAATCAAATTGAGCCGCTGCGAGATCAGAGATTTACCCCTGTAGTGGTTCTGCTCGGAGGCTCAATCTGCCCTCTGCTAGTCGTCTCACATCATGTGCAAGTTTGAGGAAAAAATGGAATTTGGAGTTTGGGCTGTTTTCTCTCCGCGAGGATGGAGAGCTGATGTTTAACTGGGATGATTTTCATCATATTGTCAGCATGCGCTGGGTAGAGTTGCCAGTGTGAGCTTATTTGTCACCCTTAAAAGTTTTTCACCCTTAAAAATGCCCTTTTTCTCCACATAACAAGTCATTAAAATTTAAAAGACAAGTCTGTGTGGCAGGGCAACGCAGTCAATCCAGCTCTCTGCATTTCTTTCCCACCTAACTGTCTTCCAGCTCTGCTGTCCTAAACACTCTCACTTCAAATAAATCCAGTGTTCATTTTACCGGCACAGCTGCTTTTCTTTACAGAACTACCAAAGCATTTACAATGCTAACAAACATATAACATTCAAATAGACTTAATATAAATGCATTATTGCTAATAAGTTATTTCTCCTTATTATTGTCTCTGTATGCTGTGGGAGTTAAGTGACAACCGATGGTTTAAAAGTAACCCGTACCATGAAAAGTAGAACTTTTCTCACCTTTTTAAAATAACACAGGTTGATGTGTGTAAACATTGTTCAAATTTCAGTATGTACTGTTCACTTCCCAGTTCATACAGTGCAAATAGGATAAAGTGGCAAAAACAGCCCCTTTTGAATTCACTGTTTTTGCGAACCAACACATTTACATTTATCCTAATTCAGCCTACAACAGTTTAGCCCCACCCATTTATGCTCGTTTACATATACCAGTCTTCAAAGCACAGTAACAAAAACAAAGGTCTACTGACCTTAGCATTGCACCATGCAGCTCACTTGGGGTCCTCTTTATGATGCAATACCTTGTCCACTCTTTCTTAAAAGCACGTCAGAATAAAAGCCCTTTGTTTTCTGTTGTTACGTGAGATGAATTCATGTTACTTTGTAACGTTTTAATGTTTAAAGGTTTCAAACATGCATTTTCAGACTTTGAGAGGCATAAATACCAAAAATGATTTTTTTTTTTTTTTTTGATGCACTGAAAACAACGAATCAGAACAGAGCACACTCACATGTAGCAGTCTAAAATGTACAGTGACAAAAACTGCCTGTTTAACTCTAAGGAATAAAAAAGTTGGGGAAATATTCATGCAAAAATGAAGACTGTTTTGGTAAATAAAACCACACACATGATATGTGAGACATGTCTGGTATCTGAAGTTTGCTTCTTTAGTTTTATAACTCCAGTGCAAAGCTAATGTAGCTAGCAAGTAGTGGATGCTGACCACCAATCAACATTGCATTATAATAACCTCTAACTCCTCCTTGGCTCACACTGTCAAATCACTAAGTAATCTCAAACAGACTTGCGTATGTGGTTTCTGACATACTGTTATCTATAAAAACGGACAAAAAGTGCAGATGATATTGTGACTGTAAGATGGCTGCTGCTAATAGTCATTTTAGGTGAGTAAAATTGTGTGAATTGTATTTTTGGCTGAAGTCTCATTTTAACATCAACACCTTAAATGGCCATGGCCCACTGGCAGGCCCAAACCAATTTTACACACTTCTATTTCCATGGTCCAAAGACATGCAGTCAGATACTAGGTGCAGTCAGATACTTGCCCCTAGGTGTGTGTGTGTGTGCCCTGTGATGTACTGGCAACCTGTCCAGGGTGTTCCCCGCCTCCAGCAGCCCCTGCGACTCAGTAGAATAAGCGGTTTTGAAAATGAATTAATGAATGAATGAATGAATGAATGAATGAATAACCTAAGGATAGCTTCAATTTGCATTGAAGTCCCTGTAGTTACTGAATAATAAGTGAGCAAGCAATCCTGGAAACATGCAGTGAAAGCTCACCTGAACGTGGAATGTATTTTAAAGCTCCCGAAAAGCTTAGTGCAGCAAATATTGAAGGACAGTTCATTTATTTTTCCTGTAAGTTATTGACGGAATGATCTCACAGAAGTTTGAGTGCAGACAGTTTTTCTTTTACTCTCTATCACTTACTTTTGTGCTCTCTCATTTACCTTTGTGCTCTCTCTCTCTCTTCTTTCTTTCTGTCACTCCCCTTCTCCGTCTCCCGTGAATCATTTTCATGGGGCAAATATGCTTACATGAACAGACAGTTTGGTGCTTTCATAAGTAGACAATACATAATATATACACTATACAATTTACTATTTATCTAGAAGTATCCAGACATCTAATCTGCTTAGTGAATTTAGCTACTTTAACCCCTTAACTGGCCAGGGCCCGACAGCAGGCCCTAAGTTTTATTACACACATCTATAACCCAAGAATAGCTCAGCCAGTTTACATTGAAGTCCATGTAGTTACTGAATAATAAGCCTAAGCCTGGGCTTTTAAGGGGTTAAGGTGCACCCGAGGTGACCATTCCCAGCTCCATGCATCAGCTATGGGGGGTATAAAGCCCTGCAGCATTGGGCTGTGGAGCAGTGGAACTGTGTTCTCTGGAGTGATGGAGCTCCATCTAATACCTTGGGGATGAGTTGGAGTGAATTCATTATTCAGAACTAATCATTCAACACCAGAGGCTGACTTTGCAACATGCTTGCTGTAAAAAGCACTATATAAATAAACCGTGACTTGAGTAGCTGACCTCCCTAATGCTTCTGTGGCTGAATGCAATCAAATCCTCACAGCAGTGTTCCAACATCTAATGTAAAACCTGCTTAGAGGCTGTTTCTGCAGCTAAAGGTGCACAAACTCTCTATTAATACCTTTTAATTTTATAAGAAACCTGAACAGGTGTCTACAAACCTTTGGACATATGCATGGAATATTAAAGAATAGTTGGATGCCATATATCGGAACATTGAAACTATAAGTATTATTTTATATATTGTCTTAAAATCAGATCAAAATAAAAATATAGATACCAAAGAGATGTAGAGTTTTAATTAAATGCTAAGTTAAAAGATATATTTTCAGATGTTTCTTAACAAAGCAGTATAAGATTCTGGAGAACGATTGTTGATATTTGATCTCAACAGCAAAACAAACACACCCCTCCCTTCAGTGCTCTTTCAGAAGTTCCGTCCCCCCAAACTTGTGGAACCCGTTGCCGAGGTAAAATCACGTTTAGATCTTTGTGGCCATAAACCTCTTCACAAACATTACAGACAAATACTGTGAAATAACGTTAGAATAATCACTGACGTCACAAATAGTCTAACTAACGTTAGCTAGGCTGTGGGTTAGCAAACTGTCGCTACAGTTTCTGCTGTGAAGCTAACCATCTGCTATTACAAACATTCACAAATGGGACAACACCTATTTATTCTGTGAAATGGCAAACAATATGTTGTTACCCACTTGTTAAGCAGGAGCGACCTCCTCATCTGTTTTCATGCATTTCAGCTCTCACTGAAGCTGAAATCAGCTTCCTTTTTGCCAGTTTTTTCCTGTTCCACCTTAACCCTTCAGGGTCCTCACTAAGAAAAAAGCAATGGAATTTATTTTTTGTATTTTTTATTTCTTTGGGGCAATAATAAAAACAATTGTTTTTTTTTCCATCTACCAAATGGTCGAGATGGCACTTTGTGGCATATATAGTGACTCAAAATGTGCTCTACAAAATGGTTGAGCAGAACATTAAAGGGTTAAATGGTGCAGCAGTCAAGACGACATTCTGGCGCCTCAGCTTCTTGTTCAAAATTTTCCATTCCACCTTAAGTGGTGCACGCACAGTGGTGTTTTCACAGGGCGGGACTAACATGCACACTCAGTTGGACCAGCTAGAAAACAAAAAGCAGAGAAGCTCTGATTGCAACGCATACAGTGGGGGTGTGACTTGGCTCAGGGCATCACTACTCCACTATGTCTTTTAATATAGTGGCAAATAACTATTTCTATGTAATGTTTAAAATGTTGTATAAATCACCTTTAAAAGTGAGCACTGAGCTGGACTGTCTAATAAAGGGTTGAATTGAGTTCCACAGTTTTCTGTATTTTCTGTATTTTACAGAAGGTATGTGCAGAAGGCCGTATCTGCAGTTCTAAGATCACGTGTTGGAACATAACCAGACACACATTCTGTGATATCAGCTCTGCTTTGAGGTCATTTAGAGCCTTAAAAACTGGTAGTTCTTCTAAGATCAGTGAGATCAGATGATCAGAGCTAAACGGAAAGAACGCTGTGCACCTTCTCCTTCACTTCTACCGGTGCCACTCACAATCATTTGCATGTCTGCAGAATGCTGAGGCTAATCTGAGCGAAGTGAGTGAGTGTGTTCTCCTAATGAATGAGTCTGGAGGAGCAGGTCCACAGACACCACGTGGAGGATGTGTTGCTTCCGTCCATGTTTAGGAGGATTCATTACACAGACTCAAATGAAAACTAATTAGGTATGAAATGAAAACGTGCAGCCAATCTCTCTCTCTCTCTCTCTCTCTCTCTCTCTCTCTCTCTCTCTCTCTCTCTCTCTCTCTCTCTGACAAAGCCATACGCGGGGGTAATGTTTGATTTCTGTGGAGGTAAGCAGATGTCAGCATCTCTTTTGTTTGAGAGCGTTCAGCTTCAGAGGCACAGTCATGCACATAATCATATCAATCTGCCTTGCGGAAAAACACAGGTGTGTGTTTGTGTGTGTGTGGACGAGCGGCGAGCGAGACAGTGTGCAAGTGTCGGTGTTAGAGAGTATTGATTGCAGTCATTGTAACCCAAAGCAGGTCTGGCCCTCTCGCTCACCCCTCCAAACAAATAAACAAAAAAATATTTATCGCTGCGACTCGTCTCTTATGCTGTTTTTTGAGGGAACAGGGTTATTGACAAGACTCATGATGGTGCTGACAGTGTCTGAGGAAAGAAAAGAACTGTATGTGTGATTGTGTGTTTGTTTTCATGCGTTTCTAGACAAAATGTTCTGATTCTGTAGAAAAACTAGAGAAAAACAAAACTGACACAGAGGAAAGACAAAAGCTTCGGAAGTCTGACCCCCTCCCAAGATCCATGATTCTTTTATTTATTTTTTGGTTAGCAAAGTTAAGATTAGGTTTAGAGTTAGGCTTAGAAAATCTTTTGTATATGTACATATAATACATATTTTAAGTAACTATATGAAACACACTACATGTTAGCATTAGATGTAGGTATTTTCATATAGTGCATATATTGTTGTCTGCCATGGGCCACGCTGCTGTGTGGAGCTTAGTGGGTGTGGCCATGCAAAGTGGTTCTTTGATGAGCCACACTCCTGGTTAGACACTTATTGTTGCTGTTGTTGATGTGGTGTGGTTGAAGTAGTTGTGTTTTATTAGCATTGTTGGGCCAGTGCTGGGCCAGTGCTGGGCCAGTGACTGCCTCTGTTGAAGGGCCTGTTTAAAATAAAAGAGCATTCGCCCGAATGCGCAATGTTGTCCGTGTTATCTTCTGTGCCGACGCTACAACATAATACATGTGACATTATTACATATAAGTACTGACATGTATAATACATACAGGACATCTTATTTTCATTACATATACTTACATATATAAATAACAAATATGGGACATATTACTATATTCTAATACTATTTTCATACAGTACTGTGCAGTTTTAGGCACCTGAGAAAAGAATTTAATTTGACATTATCTGTTTGTTTAACCATTTCCAACACTCTCCTCATGGAAGCTCAGTATTATTTTGGCTTGCAAACCAAATGTTAAGAAGAGCCATTTTGTCCTTCCAGCAAAAATTACCACGTTGGAAGCCACAATATTTTAT
Source organism: Colossoma macropomum (assembly GCF_904425465.1). Classification (NCBI taxonomy): domain Eukaryota; kingdom Metazoa; phylum Chordata; class Actinopteri; order Characiformes; family Serrasalmidae; genus Colossoma; species Colossoma macropomum. The sequence goes on along the minus strand of NW_023494801.1, from coordinate 7,668,872 downwards.
GTCCCTTTTACCATCTTGGCTGTAAATGTGTCTCAGTATGTGCTAATGTACTAGAATAGGCTAACACATTTAATATAAGCGAAAACACCAACTTACTTTGCTCTGCTTTAAGCTTTAGCTTAGCTATAGCTGCTGTTCTCACATCTCTGGCAAGAGACTTTTCCAAAAGTACAGGGAGATTCACTCGAAAGAGGCCCCAAATATTCTATTGTAACTCCCATAAGGATGAAACAATCTGAACCAAAAAAATACACTACATACCTTGACGTATGTGTAATCGATTACATTACATACGATGCTGGAAGTGGTCTCCATTCTCTGCTAGACACATTTCAACGTGGCGCTCCATGTTCCTGAACGTTCCTTGCCTGAACAATGGCGCCTACCTCATCGCTCCGACGCAGGGGCATCCCAGCTCGTTCAAAGCTCCATACACTGAGGAGCACATTGCATGTTGTTTTTATTCAGATTGCTTCGTCCTAGCAAGAGTTATTACAGAATATTCAGGGCCTCTTTCAAGTGAATCTCCTGTAAAAGAATTTTTGTAAAATGTCTCTGAACGTTTGATTTTTATGAGGCTGAAGTCGCTTCTCATTCGCCAGCTTTTTGTTCGTATTTTCCCGTTCCACCTTGAATGGTGCAGCAGTCAAATTCGAATGAGCTGACTTCAGCTTTGTGACTTTTTAGTGTTTGACAGTTTCTCGTTACATATCAGGAAACTAACTGAGTGCTAATAACTGCAAATAAGTTCATCTTCATTCATCTTCAAATTATCAATGTTTGTCTTAAATCTTTCTCCAAAAGATTTTCTCCCTAAATCTTTCTGCAAACCTGTAGGGTTAAAGGGTGAATTGGCAGTTCTACATTAACTCCAGCGTTTAAGACCATTTATCAGCAGAGCTTTATTTTACTGCAAAGGAGGATTATTTTATGTTTACCTAAAAATCTTATTCTGCTGTGGAGCCGCAACAGGGCAGTTAAAGAGCCGCATGATGCTGACCCCTGGACCAGTCAGTGCTTCATTGAATCAAATGAAGTGTGCTGCTGATGGAATTAAATAAATCCTGGCATTAGCTGCAGGCATTGACGAGAAATCGGGAAAAAAACCTGTGTTGTTCTAACTAGAGAGAGAGAGAGAGAGAGAGAGAGAGAGTATCAACAATATCTTTCATACACAAACACTGTGTGAGTGTGTATGAGAGAGAGAGGCAGAGTAAAAAAACGAGGCAGAATGAATGGACTATAGAGATGCTAAACTGCAGCCTCTTCTCCATAGATCTTTGGTAAAAGGGAGAAAGGTAGTATTGTTACAGCTGCTCTGTGTGTGCTTTTCTCCCTTAGGTATCCAGCCACACATAATCAGCAAGCACCACATTAGACTGTGAGATAATTGGGGACTTTCTCTCTTAATCTTTAAGCCTTATTCTCTTTTCTATTAATGTACTGCAAAATTAGTCTAAACAAACAACCGCCGGTACGTTAAGCTCCTCTTTAGCACTTTCCTCACTGTGTAAAGCCTTTACCAAAGCTAGACGAGGCTGCCAACATAACATAGTGAAACCAACCCTGATCCATAATTCATTAGTGCTAGCCCCCTTTTTCATTAAAAAGAGCGGAGGAATTGCCCTCAATCTGAAGTCATTTGCACTCTGGCTCTGTAAGTCCAGGGCCGCCTCAGATTAGGGACGGACGCTTTATTACCAGGACGGAAACCCACAGGGAAATGTCAAACACCATTTGGAATAGAAAACAGTGGAAGAACAAAGCAGGTCGACATTGGCTTCGCTTCTTTTGCTGCTTGTTTTTTTTCATTTCGTCTTTCCTCCCTTTTTCTTTTGAGGCCTCTTGGAGGCATAATGACCGCTTGCCATTTATGCTGATTTCTGGAATTGGACCTTGGGTCCAGGACTGGTGCAACTTTCCATAATGAAACTCTCTAGATTTATTATAAGAGAGAGAGAGAGAGAGAGAGAGAGAGAGAGAGACACACAAAGGCAGACAGAAATGAGGCAGGGTGGGCTGAGTGGGTTGCCATGGCATTTTTGAAGAGGACACTCATGCTGGTTTTTTATGTATTGAAAGGATCCCTGTCACAATGAACAATGGCAAGAAGCGGCTGCCATCCTCTTGACGAGTGTGTGTGTGTGTGAGTGTGTGTGTGTGTGTGTGTGTGTGTGTGTGTGTGTGCGTGCTGGAGAGTGATAATGGAGTTTCTGGCTGTGGGCATTTTCGAGCTAGAGCGTGATCCATGTGATTTGTGTTGTATGAGAGCTCTGAACTTTTAAAAATAAAGGTGCCAAAAGGGGTTCCTTAGAGCAATGCCACAAAAGAACCACATTTGGTTCCTGAAAGATCCTTTCAGTGATAGTTCTTTATAAGTGTCATCTTGTAAATGAAATATGCGAGTCATGGTTCATTTTTACATGTCTAACTTCCTCTCTACATCCCTTAGAATTACTGGTACTGTGCCTTTAAGACTGATGCATGTAAATGACATCTGTTCTGATTGGCTGCCCTGTATTGCGCCTGTTTCAAAAAGCGGTCTGGACTGAAACTTCAGTGAGCGCTTAATACGCAGACCTACACTATATGGCCAAAGTTTGTGGACACCTGACCATCACACCTATAAGAGCTTGTTGGACATCTAATTCCAAAACAGTGGGCATTAATATGGAGTCGACTCACCTTCGCAGCTATAACAGTCTCCACTCTTCTGGGAAGGCTTTCCATAAGATTTTGGAGTGTGTCAGTGGGATTTCTGCCCATTCAGTCCAAAGACCATTATGAGGACGGACATTGATGCTGGATAAGAAGGTCTGTCTCACAATCAATGTTTCATTCATCCAAAAGTTGTTTAGTGAAGTTCTCTATGCAGGCCACTGGAGTTCCTCCACAGACTCATCAACCATGTCTTTATGGAACTCGCTTGTGCACAGGGGCACACTCTTGCTGAAATAGACGCAAAGTTGGAACCATACAATTGTCTAAAATGTCTTGGTATGCTGTATCATCAACATTACCCTTCACTGGAACTAATGGGCCTAGCCCAACCCTGAAAAACAGCCCCAGGTCATTATCCCTCCTCCACCAAACTTTACCTATGAGAATGCATAGTGCTAACAGTAGTATTCTCCAGGCATTTGCCAAATCCAGATTCACCCATCAGACTGTCAGAAGTGAGTGAATCATGATTCATCACTCCTGAGAACATGCTGCCACCGCTCCAGTGGCAGCGTGTTTTTCACCAATCTATCTTAGGCTTGTGTGCTTGGCCATAGAAACCCATTTCATGAAGTTCCCCATTTTTTAGAGCTTATGTGTGTGTGTATGTATATATATATATATATATATATATATATATATATGTATATATATATATATATGTATATGTATGTGTGTGTATATATATATATATGTATATGTGTGTATGTATGTGTGTAAATAACAATGTTTTGTGTTCTATATCGAGATCAATCTCAAAAAATTAAAAAAAAAGTTTTCTATTATTTGGACACTTTAATAAAATTACATATCTCAAAGAGAAAATTTCCTTATTTCAAGCAATTATGGTCATACCATTAGTTCTTCATGAAAAAGAGCCATTTGCTTTTTTCTTACCTTGCTATCTCCTGATTGTGAGGTAAAATTTAGACCCAAAATACATCTGGAACTGAAGGTGGAATAGGTGGATACATGTAAATGAGTAAAAATAAATTTAATAAATTCATTTAAATGGGCTGTTTCTGCAGCTGAGTCATGAAGAGTGTGTTTTGGAACTTTAAAATGTTATAAACTACCCCAAAAAGTGAGAAATTTGTTTTTGCATGATATGGGCCCTTTAAAGAACCTCTAGACTATGTGAAAGTGAAAGCCTTTTTTCCTTAGAACCACATGTCCAACCATGTCGAAAAGCTTTACTTTTAAGAATGTGTGTGTGTGTGAGGGCACAGATGTTTCTGAGTAGGCTATTCTTTGTGTCCACTTTTCCCCAGCCAATAACTCACCAAACTGCAGTTCCTATACTCACTCACCTCGCCATTCTTTACACGTGACACCATCTTCACTGCTTCAGCAAAGTGCCATCCTTTACATTTTCTCCTCTCTCCAAACCCCTATCAGCGCAGAACAGTTCTACCCTGTTATTTACAGCACCTCTTCCACTCACTCACTCTCCTGATGAAAGTCCTCCGTTTTTCCCCTCCTCACTCAGCTTGATTGTGGTTTAGTCTTCTCATCACTTTGCCATCATGTCATTTTTAGCATGATGCTGGATCTAATGCTGCTGGCTGATTACTGGTTAGCGAGCTGTTGTGATGTTTGGGTTTGTATGTGCTCTCAACAGAAGCTGAGAACTGGCTTTCAACACATCCTTAAATAAATCTGTTTAATCACAAGTAGAAAAAAAACCCTCAATAGAAGAAGTATCAGGTCAAATCTCACTGTAGTTCACTGTAGAGCTACAGCAGAAGTCTGTTAGGCTCCATTCTGCTTTTTTGGTCTACAATCTTGTGTGATTTTCTACTGAGATCGCTTAGTCTTCCTTATTCAGATGCAAAATATAACTTTTATTAGAGAATATTTGATTGCTCTGTTTAGTGTTATGGTGAAGCTGGGATGTATAGAAGAAAACTGTTGAGTTTTAAGAGTTCTGAACATCTGTAGTTGAGTGATTGGAGAAAGTATGTTTTATTGATTGATTATAACGATGACTGATTTTTAAATACCTTTTACTGTCATACTGAATTCCACATTCATTTTTTTCAAAAAAATATTATAGTAGAACAACATTTTTAACATACAGCTGTACACACAAGTTTAAACTCTCCTGAACAAATGACCAAGGTCACCCAAGCTTTTGCATACTCCTAAGTAGCTAACCATTGCGTCCAATACCACATATTTTTCAAAATGTATTACTAAAGGCTTTTCATGGTCTAGAGTATGAAACCCCAGGAACCGGGCTGTTGACTGGCACTGGGCTGGTGTTTGGTATCGGGCTGCAGCAGTGAGCTGATTCGAATTAGTAGCCAAATTACTAACTATGTTTTTGCAGTTGATATGATGTTGCAAATACAGCAATATTTTAAGCCTTGATTTGTGCCATTAGTATTTTAATGAAATCTCAATTTTTTCCCAGATTTTTAGCTTTAACAGTCACCAAAACGAGGCTCCAGACATAACATACTGCACTCGGACATAACATCATGCCATAATCACATTGCCTCTAGAACGTAGAACCAGAACCCAGATCAATGGTGGATGAACATGACTGATTTCAATCCATTTTGTTTTATATTGTTAGGCTGAAATGTTTAATTGGGCTCAGCAACAAAATATAGGCTAATCATCATACGCAACCCCCCAACCTGTTCTATGTCTTTGACGTAGCTCATGTAAATCTCCCAGGTTGTGTCGGCCCACGCCAGACCTTCACTGCCTGCTTTGATACAGTGAGAGAGATCAATCAGAGCTTGACTAGCATACTGCAATTAGAGAACACATTATGTGTCCAGTTTTGTGTTCTTTTAAAACTAGCTGACCAAAGAATTGAGTGGCAGCAAAATGGTGAACATGTGTCGAAGCATGGAAGCAAATTGTTGCCAGCCAGGTTCCTCCTGTTTACACTCATCCAATGAGATGAGACAAAGTTTTGGAATTATGTAGGCATCAGGAGAAAAGTGGTTGCCAATGACTTGATTGCTTCCAAACTATGGCACAGGTCCATCATTTTGGTGCTACAATGTCACAGACAGCAGGAGGAAACTGGTTGCCAAATACTTGATTATTTCCATATTATGACACAGTTCTGCTGCTTTGGTGCTAGACTGTTGTAGACAGCAGGATAAATCTGGCTGCCAGTGACTAGATTGCTTCCATATTATGGCACCTGTCCACCATTTTGGTGGTCGAACATTATAGGCAGCTGAAGGAAACTGGTTGCCAGTGAGTTGATTGCTTCTATACAGTTGCACATGTTCACCGTTTTGGTGCCACCACATATGTTGATGGGTCTTAGATGCCTGGAGCAGGACTCGCATCCATGACAACATTCCTTCCTTAACCATTCTGGTCCAGTTTTTATGCTGATATTCCGTTCCTAGAAACACCCCTGAATACTTTATACCTATTCCCTGCACTACTTGGTAATTTCCTTGCCATTGTTGTATGGTAATGATCTCACAGAGACCAGAGCTGAAGATGCCCTCTAATCAGCTAACAAAAGCACCTGAAAATTGTCTTGCCCTCTGTGGAGTACGGTCACATCATTAGCGTTTGCTGATAATGTGACATTGCCTTGTCCCTTTAGGCCTTGCACTGATGGCCTCTGTAGCTCAGTGCACACTCTGCACAACAAAGGAATAATTGCTAATATGAAAGACCAGATAGTGGACACCCCTGCTGAATTCTTATTCCCAGATAGAAAGAAAAAGAGTGAGAGCGAGAGGGAGAGATGTGAAAACTCAAGACGGAGTAGAAAAGCAAAACATAGTGAAATATATGATGAGTGTTACCAGAGACAGGGACTGAAACCCGAGCTGCATGTTGATTGACTAACTCTCCAACTGACCCCTGACTTGACTCTCACTCTAGACTTGCGTGTCTTCAATTTCAGCCTGAGAAATAAGCATAAACAAAACGGATTAAATGCTGTAAATGAATAAAACCTTTCATTTCCAGTCTTGTACATAGGACTTTGCTTGTCAGTTTTGCTATGTTCATGTGCAGTCATTACTGTAATGCTGTTCTCCCATAGCTAGGAGTGGCATCAGGTTCAATACAGCTTCAAATAATGAGCCTTTCAATATAGAAAAGCCCTCAGTGTAATGGACAGACTGAAGCTTTAAATACAGTAAACGCTGTGTTTAAAAGAAGGGTGTGAAATAGCTTGAAACAGTTGCCTAGCATGTAGTTTACAAAGCAAGTATGCTCGCTAGCACAGTTGCTAAAGTTGCCAGCTAATGTAGCAAAGATTTTATATTTACCAAGTCTGATACCATCACAAAACCATCAAATCATTCAAATCTAGCTGATTTGAAATCAAGTGTGTTAACTAGCTACGCAACATTAGTTACCTTGGATTGAGCAGCGTTGCAGTGGAGAAGAGCGAGTTTTGTTCCACATCAGAAAAGCACTTCTGTACAGCTGTAATACACAGGTGGGCCATTTGTGTGGGGAGGGGGAGGTTGAGAGGAAAAGGTTGGCTCTAAAGCCACACATACACTGCAATTTTAGAAACCTTGTTCTTTGGTGACTCACACTGATGTTTGAATAGACCATTGTGTGCTGATAAAGCCTATGATTTATATACTATACAAAAACGCTCAGTCCATGCTACGTGAAACGCGCTGAACAATTTCGAATAAAGCCATTTCAAAATAACACAGTGCCAAGTACTGAGCAAACACGCTGAGAAACTGAGCAGTGCTGCTAACATTGTGCACTGAAGCTAAAAGCCATGCAGTGATTCACATAGTAGGATTTTGGAAACAAATGCCGACTTTCCCGCTCCTGTTTGTTAGCCTACATGTCTCCATCCATATTGGGGAAGCGGTTGTGATTGTGTATGTTTTAAATAATGGGCTAAAATCACAGTGTATTAATGGTAGGAATCTGCCAAGGCGGAATATTTAAAGTGACCAGTGACTTTGTGTTCGACCACAGTCTTACAACTAATTGAATGAGTGACTAACAACACCAATGCACTTCACACACACAAGCTTCCAAAACAGCAAAAATACAGATCAGGACACATCATAAAGCCTTGGAGCAGAAGTACTGAACAAGGTTTGTACAGACGTACACAGTTTCATTGGGATGCTAATCCTGTGTTTTATGGACCCAGAACTTAGTCTATGAAAAGCCACAGAAAAAACACAAGAAGGCACAAAGACAGACAAAGACTACCATTCAGAAGCTCAGAATTACTTGTCATATGACAAGACACCAGGTTTTTCGCTTATTTTGGGAAATAAGTTATTAAATGATAAAACTCCTCAATATTTGAAAATACAAGAGATTTTATTAATTACAAGGAATTCTGGATATTAATTTTATTAAAACCATCTACAGCTTAGTTTATCCTCCTTCATCTAAGATTTCTTAATTCTTTACAGCTTTCCACAAATCTTTTGAAAGCTATGAAGTTGTGGAGTACTAGCATCTTATTAGGCAAGGCAGTCTTAGTTGGTGGCAGTGGACTTTTGGAACGTGAGTTATACATTTTGAATGTGAGCATGTTAAGAGTATTCAAAGAGAACTCAGTCAAAACTTGCTGGAGGAATTATCTACTATTGTATATATTCATTAGTATAATGTTGATTTTTAATTTGAGACTTAACCATCAAGCTAAACTTTCTTTTAATCTTTGTTAATACGTAAAGACACGTCATGGCCCGCTGTGAAATCTGACCCGACACCTCTGACGTTCACATTGCTATTTCAGGCTATACAGAGCGACTCCCAGCGCATCTTTACTGTGACCTTAGCTTCATATCCCCATAAAGGCAAATTTACCGATACTCTGATGTAAAAATGTATTAGCCAGATGTGCAGAAACACCCCTTGAACAGTGACTCCAAACTTTCCAAAGTGGAAAAAAACACAGAGAAAGAAAGAGCAGTGATGAGAGTGGATGGACAGAAAGAAGAAGCTGCATGTAGATGACCATGGTCCTTTGCAAGCTCAGTGAGACAGCCAACAGATGTCCAAACAGAGCCCTCTGGCCTGTATGTGTGGTTGAGTGGGCTGGAGTGTTTGCACATGTTTAAAGCAAACCCAGTGTGTCTGCTAATTAGAGCAACACTGAGGACAGGGCAGTGAAATGTAGTGAAAGCTGCACTATACAGGACATCAAGCACCAGACCTGCTAATGAACACCCTGACGTCTAATCTAATAGCTGGAGCTGCAGCTTTCATCTCTTGCTACTGTAGTTTTGAACATACATGGTAAATGAATACATACAATGTTTGATTTAGAATTTTGCCCAATAGATGAACATTTTTGTGAACTATGGTCAATGCTATCAAAAGCAAGAGATCAGGTTTTGGCTAGCCTTAGTGGCCAAACAGTAGAAGGCCTACCTGTGTCTCCATAGGCTTCCATTCAAAATGAATCTCCTTTTTTATTGGACTATGTTTTTTTCTAGTGATCGTTTGTATTTGGGACACTTAAAACATTAAGAATTTTATTTTCTCCTTGTCTCTTGCCTTTTATGTCAATGCTTCTGCACAAACTGATGGTGGTACTATCAGTCAGTCAGTAATTCCTCTGCATCCCTAATGTCACATAAAAGCCATGTAAGTATTACAGGACTGAAGAACATCGTTAGCATTAACTCTTAATATCAAGAGTCATAAATTTCATGTGACTGATCATATTAGATATGTTCAGTGTGTTAACAGTGCTGATTCGACATGGTGGTCATAACAGACAGCTTAGCTTAAGCATGAGATGCTCCATCTGTATCTGTTTTTATTTTTAAATTAAAATGTCAAAAATCTCTAGAAAAAAAAATTGTATGATAAAAATTTGGGAAGAAAAAAACATTTTTGAATGGAAGTGTATTACGGATGCAAAGGTACAGTGGCCACATAGTTTGATATGTATTATGGCTTTTGGGCCACGATAACAGTACAGATTTGGTATATTTATATTTAGGAAAAAACACATCACGCTTTAAACAGTGAACTCTTTGTTTTGCCTACAGACAAATAAAACTTCCCGTTCAGAGAAATAGCAGCATGACTGACTAGGCCTGGTTTCTGTCTGTACTGTATGAAATTAAGGGGAGAAGAACATTTCAAATTCAGTGTTTCTTAGCTTTAACAACCTGTAGGTGCTTTGCCTTCTCTATTTTCATTAATTAAAAAGAGCTCGATAGGGTGTCTGTCAATTTGCTTTAAATTTCTCTTGTGATGTTTCCAAGTTCGGAATTACCTTGCTGCTGAAATGCATGCGGGACAGGACATTGTAAAGGCCACTGCATGCCAGACACGGCGCATCACGTAGCGCCGCATCACGTAGCGCTGCATCACATAGCGCTGCATCACGTAGCAGAGAGCTGCTATAGAACACCTGCAGGGAGAACCAATACTCTACTCAAATAAATTGAATGAAACAAAGCGTTCAGCATCACTTATCACACTTGGCATCCGTTTACTACCTCTTCACAAACTCACTGTTTTCAAGCTGAAAGATATGAGCTGAAAAAGGTTAGGCTAGGTTTGTAGGTAGCTTACCAATAGCACATGTCTGTTCACCTAAAAGACTGGAGACGTCGTGCACTGCCGCACTTTGAGTTGGAGTGCCGGTGCCAGTGTGCGTATCTCCATTAAAAAAACATAGATTTTGACTTTATGGATGCTGCCACACCAGTGTGAGGAGGCCTTAACTTCTCTGTCTCGCTATGATTTTCCTTTGTCACATTGTAGCTGAGGGAGTATTTGTTTTTAGTTCCCCCTCTTTTCTCCAGCTTGCTTTTGCATACAGAGCACTAAAGAGCTCTAGGGAAATTCTGATAGGCTCCAGAGAGGTTCTGTGGATCTGAATGCACAACATGCAGGTAGTCTGCAGTGCAATAAGCAAGTTTTGGAGATGATAGGAAAATAACAGCCATATTGTAACACTGTGGTTCATGTGTGTGTATTGAACTGTAGGGGGCGTACCAAACAGTTCGACAATATACTGTGTACCGTTGCATCCCTAAAATCCATGGAGAGACACCATGCGGGATTTCTACTAATTGGCCACTAGGACTAACTGGGCGCAGCATGACCAGGCTTTGGGTGAATTTAGGCTAATTACAGCTTCCATCCAGACTAACTTTCAGTTTTAAATCTGCAGGGGTATTTTTCCACTCCTCCAAAGTTCAGTGTTAGAAGTTGCATTTTCTGCATCTCACAAGTTAATCTCTAAATAAAAGCTTGCAAATTTTTTTTACCATGTTTTTTCTTTATGAAAAAATTAACGCTTAAGTATTATTTGTCTGAAGGAGGCCGCTTTGGTGGTCTAGCAGGGCTTGCCTGGTTTTTAAGAGTCCCATTTTCTCTGTGTCTTTTAATAATTTGTTGGATTCTAATACTTTGAAAAATTGTTTCTTGATGTAAGGGTTCTCAAAGTCAGTCTTGGGGACCCCACACATGCATAATAAGCATAAATTATTTTACACTTTCCGCGTCCAGCACACCTAATCCAACTCGTCAACTAATTAACAAGCTCCTCATGGGCTGGATTGACTTTGGGAACCACTGTTATGATGTATTGTAAATGATATTTGCTGACATCTAATTTTCCTCACATACTATCTTCAACTTATAAGTCTGCCTGTAATTGTGTGAGTTGTGTTAGAGTGAAAAGAAGGTATCATTACATTTACTGTCATCTGACTGCTCTGATGAGAGAATCAACTATGCTTGCATACATTTATTAAATGGATGGAGGAAAAAGCACGAAGTCCATTAAAACTAGGCCTACTGATTACTGGAGGACTGTAGCTAAAGTACATATATTGCTCCATGTGTCCTGTTCCACTGCTGCAGTACATCTGATTCAGCTTATGAGAGGTTTGATTAGTAGCTGATGAGCTGAATGGGGTCTTTTAGAACAGGGCAAGTGTGGCGGCCCTACAGGATAAAGAATCACCATCTTCTCTCCTGTTCTCTGCTTTTCTCTCCTCAGAGGACTGCACTGCAGTTCAGCATGAGCTTGTGTGATTAACTTTTACTGTCAGAGCATTTCTCCAGGGAGGGAGAGGGCGAGAGCAAGAAAGAGAACAGAGTGTGAGAGGGAGAGAAAAAAGCGAGAAAGAGGAGATAGCGTGTGTGTGTGTGAGCATGTTTGTGTGTGTGTGTGTGAGAGAGAGAGAGAGAGAGAGAGAGAGAGAGAGGACAGAGAAAAAAGAGAGGGAGAGAGAATGAAAGAGAGCAAGTGAGAGTGAGAACAGAGGAACAGAGAGCGCAAGAGGGAGAGAAAAGGGAGAAAGAGGAGAGAGCTAGAGAGAAAGTGTGTGAGAGAAGCAAGCGAGAGAAAAAACAGCAAGGGAGAAGAAAGAGAAAAGAGGGAGGGAAAAGGGGAGAGAGAGAGAACAGAGGAAGAGAGAGAATAGAGAGCGCAAGAGGGAGAGAAAAGAGACAAAGTAAGAGACAAAGAAAGAGGAGATAGCAAGTGTGTGTGTGTGAGATGAAGAGAGAAAAGAGAGAGAAGGAAAGATAGAGGTGAGAGTGAGAACAGGGCAGAGAGGGAAAGTAAGAAAGAAAGAGAAAACAGCGCGAGAGAGAAAAGAAAAAGTAAGAGGTCGAAAGAGGAGAGAGTGAGAGAGAGAGTGTGTGTGTGAGAGAGAGAGAAGCAAGCGAGAGAGAAGACAGAGAAAAGAGATGGGGAGAGAGAGAACAGAGTGGAAGAGAAGAGAGAAAGTATAAAAAACGGAGAACAGAGAGCATAAGAGGGAGAGAGAGAGCAAGAGAGAAAGTGCATGAAAGAGCAGCAAGCGAGAGAGAAGAAAGACCGTGAGAGAGGAAGAAAGAGAGAAATACAGAGAGAAAAAGGATGAGAGAAAGACAAAGTGAGAGAGACAGAGAGAGATGTAGAAGTAAGTGAATGCTCGCTTGCAACAAAAATACCAAAAAATAGCACATAAAGAGAAAAGTAAATGAGTGAGAAGACAAAATCTGTTCGAAGGCAGAGCTGGGCTGCTCCTTTCAGTTTCAATTTAAAACAGCTTTCATAGACATCAGCACATTTTACATTCAACAAACACAAACTCAACTGTGTATGAAGTGTTTTCTTATATTAATTGTATTACATTAAAGGGAACCTCCGCTGATTCTTCAAAATTGCTGCACAACTAATTTATACGAAATTATAGACAAAGTACATACTGACTTCCTTTTACAATAGTGGTGATAGAGAACAGCATTCATGATATTTACAGTACAAATATAACCAATTTATTTACTGTCTAAAATGACTTGTGAACCTACACTTGTCTTCTGAGTTTTTCTGTGTAATGTTCACGAAGGAAAAGTAGTGGTAAATCCACAAAATACTGTAGCATGCTCAAGAACTGTTTACATGTTAGTTATAGGTTATTTGTTGTGCAGCATTTATTCACGGGGTATTATGCTAAGGACTCTTATTGTGAAGCGCAGGGCTGTTTGTATGAGCTGAGACAGAGATGGTCAGACAAAAATCGAAAACCTTCTTAAAACTATTACAAAACAATGCCTCAAGCATCAGGAAGTGCATTTGAATCCCCTTCATGTAACAGCTTTAGCCATTAAAGATTTTGGACGTCTGGTTCCTATGAACACGACTGTGAACAATTCTGACTCAGTAAGTTTCAATAGAACAGAGCATTTCACATCAGACCACTCTGAATATTTTATGTAGAAATTTAGAATTTGCAGAATTCCTCTTTAGTTCAGTTAATGATACTATGCCACAGCTATAACATTATTAAATAATAGTGAAAGCAGTTTGGTAAGCAGTCTGTGTGTATTGGTGGAAGTGTGTGGTAAAATTAATAACAGTTTTTGAAATGTGTTTTTGTTTTTTTTTGTGCATTTATCCACTCATAACTGCCCAGGAAACACTAATAAAGGAGATATTTATTTTATAATAACTCCAACTGGGGACTGAATGGTTTATCAGCCCAACAGTTTCTGTGTGTTGAACGTTGACCTCAGTTTGCAGGAATGTGCTAATTCATCTTAGAAAAGCTCTGTGTATTGAGGTCAGGACTGGAACCACATCAGCACACTTGTAATAATGTGTCCACACCCATTTAAACATAATCTCCCTCCGCATTTAGCCTTTACGGTCGTTAACCACTTATTCTGTTTTAAAGTCAGTCAGCGTTAAAGCTTAGTCCCATTTCTTATTTTACCCCTACCCCTTGTTTTCGAGTGTCACTTTGCCCCTTGAAACTGAGTCACAAGGGGTAGTGAAGGTTGAAATCCACGAAATGGGGACCCTCAAATAAAAAACAACAGGCTACTGGTGCTGCTCTGTAGGTGACCCTGCCAGTCTGCAGTGATAGCAGAGGAGGGTAAAGTTCAGCAACATCGCTGCTGGGCTTTAGTTACATTTAGAGCATCATATGCCTTCAAAATGGGGGGACAATTATTTATTATTGCCCACCCCTAATTCTCCAGTGATATGAAGCTGAACTCAGCTATTCGCCAGATTCTCGTTTGAATTTTCCTGTTTCACCGTAAATGGAGCAGCAGTTACATTCTGGCACTTCAGGCATCAGAACTGCTGGACTATTTAAGGGGGAAAGGGAAATTTATCTAGCTAGCTACCAAAACATTAGCATACCATTAGCAATTTTTCATGCTGGTTATGAAGAAAAGGACCATAATACAGTGAAGCAACATTAAACTAAGATAATACGATGCTAATCCTAATTTTTAATGGAGAAAATATTCACATTTGTGGGTTTCTGTGGTCGTTTGTGCTGCCTTCTTGCCGGTTTTTCTTTTTTCTTATAACACTCTGTTTGGACTGTGCCTCTGGAAAAACCTCTGTTTGGAGGGCCATGTAGCCCTAACACTTCGCCCTACCCCTCTAACAATCGTGACACCCTACCCCTAGGCATGAATGCGCAAAACAGAAGGCTAAAGGCTAAGTGGTAGGGGCAAAGGGTAAAATGGGATTGGCCCAAAGTGTCACAGATGGCACTTGACCACACCCCCACTGCCACACGAGGTTCCTAGATGGTTCTTGGCTCAGACATATGGTTCTAGGAAAAAATGTTAAATAGTGTTGAATTGTTACTTATTGATACAAAAGGTTCTTCACAATTGCACATTTACACACTTTTTTTTTTTAAAGAATCATCCAATGAAAGGTTCTTTAGGGAACCAAAAGAGGTTCCTCTACCATTCCAAATTTGTCATCTTTATATGTTTTTGTTTTGTTCCTTTTCAGCAACACTTAGTCATTTTTATTCAAATCCAGCACTGAACTTTCTTAAACTGTGAAAGGGAGCTCTTTGACATACAGTTTTATGCAAAAGTCTGGGCACCCCTGGTCAAATGGTATGTTCTGTAGATTTCCTAAGTGAAAATAAGCTAACACATCGTCTGCAAGTTTTAGTGCAATATTTCTGTTTGAGTAACATATTAAAAAACAAAAACAACATAAAATAATAAATGTGCTATAACCTTTTTCCACAGGCCTTGTGCTTTGGGACTCTCAGGCTTCCTGACTGGCTCCTACCTGCAGGGAAACAGGAAGTGTGCCTCAGGCTGAGAAACGGGAAGTACGCTCCTGGACATGAGCAGCTGATGAAATCAAGTGAAGTGCATTGTTTCCAGCATTCACTGTAAGTACATCTGTTTGATGAGGAGCATTTGGCCGGCTTTGACTGCTCTCTGTCGCTCTCATACACACACATGCATATGAGGATGCACGATGTCTGTCACAAAGTCTAGCTTTTGAAGTCTGCAAATAATTTGGAACAGAAACAGTGCAGCATGGAATGCAACAATGCAATGGAACAGAAACAGCATTGACCAGCATGGCTGGGCACCAGCAAAACCAGCATATATTGTGTTTTGGATGCTGGTCAGCAGCAATGGAAGTTGATATGCTGGTCACTAGCGAAACCTGCATATATTTTTCATCAAGCATGCAATAGACAGAATGCAAAATTCTGTCCTTTAGACTTTTAGACATCAGAATAAAATGAAACTTAACAAATACAGCAACCCATATGAAGTTGGGCTGGGCTGTGAGTGTGGTCTTTCATATAGTTTAATCCAGCTTTTTCAACTCCAGGAATGAAATAAAACCATCCAGATTATCAGTGTAGTGTGTCTGAATTATACATTTCTCACAAACACCATCTCTTAGCCCAGGGGTCGTCAACTGGCAGATTGTGATCCAGATGCGGACCCAGCAAAGTATTTCATCAGACCGAACTGAGTACTGAAACAGGTTTTCTGACTTTGACTTTTAATCTGAGTTTGAGCTTCACAAAGCCTATCAAACACAGATTAAATCATTTTACAACAGCACTTAACAACTATCTCTGTTAATCCAGGTTTAGATACTCAGACTGTGAGTAATCCAGGTTTACATACTCAGGCTGTAATTAATCCAGGTTTAGATACTCAGGCTGTGATTAATCCAGGTTTAGATACTCAGGCTGTGATTTAATCCAGGTTTAGATACTCAGGCTGTGATTTATTCCAGGTTTAGATACTCAGGCTGTGATTTAATCCAGGTTTAGATACTCAGGCTGTGATTTAATCCAGGTTTAGATACTCAGGCTGTGATTTATTCCAGGTTTAGATACTCAGGCTGTGATTTAATCCAGGTTTAGATACTCAGGCTGTGATTTAATCCAGGTTTAGATACTCAGGCTGTGATTAATCTGGGTGTGGATACTCAAACTGTGATTAATCTGAGTGTAGATACTCAGGATGTAATAAAGACAGGTTTAGATACTCAGGCTGTGATTAATCCGGGTGTAGATACTCAGGCTGTGATTAATCCGGGTGTAGATACTCAGACTGTGATTAATCTGAGTGTAGATACTCAGGATGTAATAAAGACAGGTTTAGATACTCAGGCTGTGATTAATCCGGGTGTAGATACTCAGGCTGTGATTAATCCGGGTGTAGATACTCAGGCTGTGATTAATCCGGGTGTAGATACTCAGGCTGTGATTAATCTGAGTGTAGATACTCAGGATGTAATAAAGACAGGTTTAGATACTCAGGCTGTGATTAATCCGGGTGTAGATACTTAGACTGTGATTAATCCAGGTAATCATTAATGGTTAAGCTGCTAATGGTAACTTCTATCTCCATTCACTTATGTGAGTTTGTTTATCTGGACCTTTTGTAAGCAAAAAATTTGATATAACTGGACCTTCACAAATGTTTTAGCCTCATATCTGAAATGTGCCAATTAAATTTTGTGAACAATTAGTTGGATTGTGTTATTCAAATACTTGTGAAACCTGAGATGTGCTCAGGAAAGCCCATCATGATGTAATGTACTGTGATAATGATAAGGGCCTTATGGGATACATTTTGATGTTTTAAAGTTAAGTACGCTAAGGAATAATTATAAAGGGAGGAGATAACATATATATGGACTCCATCTTACCAATGAAAAGCTGATGATGTTGTCAGTGCAGGGACCCATATGATCAGTTTCACCTCATTGCGACTTCACATTAAGCGTTAAAGGTTTACTTCTGATACGCAACATCTGAAATCCTCTCATCTTCAATATCTCTGTGGGTGAGGCTTAAAAAATGTCTATTAGCAAGGAATGACGAACCAATTAACCGTTCGATCAGTCAATAGCTTTTCTGCCAGCAAGGGTCAGGAGTCCTCCAGAGACAGACCCCTTTAACTCCCATGGTGTGACGCAGATCTGACAGTTTGTCGTTTCAGTCCACCGTACATCAAAGATGCACACATGAAGAGAGAGTTTGTGAAAATGAACTGAATTTTGGAAGGGTGCATCACTATTTGAAGCAAAATCCAGCTTTTTCTTGTATTACTTTTCAAAGACTGAAAGATCAAAGACTGTTAAAAGCAGCGCTCACCACTGTTAGACATGAAATGCTGTGTCATAGGGGTTTAAAATGCACTGATGCAGCCTGAAGGTGAGGATTCAAATGCACCAGTCTTGACATGGTATAATTGGTAAGATTCTGCACTGTATGTGCTCACGTGGCCAAATTCCTGGGCTTTTTTTTTTAAACATACATTTAAAATAAAGCTTGGTGTATTGTTGTTATCTGTATTCTAAGAATGTGTGAAGGGTTCTTTCAGTCATGTTTGTACAGACAGTGTATTCTAACAGTGGCGCACCGTGACTATTAGAGCCAGGCCTTCTGTTTGGGCCATAAATGTCAAAACTCAGTCAAAATATGAGGAAAAAACCCACCTCAACGATAATGCTAATTTCTGCTAGCGAGCCTATAAGATTCGAGTGGTTTGTTAGCACTAAGCTAATGATGGTTCGTATGAACATTTTCTAACATGGCTGAAGTTACTCTCTTATTCGATTTTCCGTTCTACAAGCAGTGCAGCATTCTGACGCATTTAGACACAACGTAACTACTGCAGCATTTAAGGTGGAACGGAAAATTTGTTGGTACCAAATTGAAACTGCTGCACCATTTAAGGTGGGACGGAAAATGTGAAAAAGGCAGTTCTAAATTAAACACAGACATGTGAAGCTTTTTAAACAAAAGACAGTTTTACATGAAATTTGTGACAGACACGTTAGCATATATTTATACAGTAACTCTTTTAGTAGTGAGGTATAGAGCTGTTTTACGTCTTGAACACCAGTTAAGTTTGGGCCAGTCAGACTCACCCAACTATGCCTTTATGGACCTTGTTTTGTGCACTGGGACGCAGTCATGCTGGAACAAAAAAGGGTCTTCCTCAAACTGTCCCCACAAAGTTTAGAAGCATAGAATTGTCCAAAATGTCTTGGTATGTTGAAGCACAAGATTTCCCTTCAATGGAACTAAGCGGTCTAGACCATCCCCTGAAAAACAACCCCATATCATCATCCCTCCTCCACCAAACTTTACACTTAGCACAGTGCAGTCAGGCAGGCAAGGTTCTCCAGGGATTCACCGAACCCAGACTCGTCCATCAGACTGCCAGATAGAGAAGTGTGATTTGTCACCCCATAGAATAGGTTTCCACTGCACCAGTGTAGTATGTTTGAGTCCAGTGGTGGGATGCTTTTCACCAGTGTTTGTCTATCGAGATTGAAAGGCTATGTGCTTAATTGTATCCACCTGCTACCAATGGGTGTGGCTAAAACACCTGAACTCAATAATTATCAGGTGTGTCCCAATACTTTTGTCTATATAGTGATACCACAAAGAGAAACAATTCCTGATTGGCCAATTTTTGTCTCTGCTTTTAAAGAATTTAACCCTTTTGTTTACATACAAAACTTCACAGTGAAACAAGAAACACTGTGTCTTTATTAAATTGTATTCTGAATTGGTGCAGAATAATGTAATCAAATGTTTCGAACTGAATGTAGTGAAATTTGATGCATTGAACTCGTTTCCTAATGATTCGTAGTCGAGTGGATGTGCTGTGAGGTCAAATGTCCACTCTACTGTATCGTCATCAGAAGTAAAGCACTTACTTTGCATGTAGCAAATGAACGTGCTTTCAGAGGCAGACCGTGCTGCAGCTTGCTTATGTGGTTGCAAGATGGCTGCTGTTACTGTTGTCCAAGACAGTTTGAAGCAAGTGCTGATTTGTGGGTTATAAGCTTCCATTTCTTTTAACATTTTGTAACATGGACTGAGCTTTGGACCCCTTTCCCAAGGGGATAAATCTGATGATTGTGAGTGCGTTGAAAGAGAATTCAAATAGAACTCAAAAACTTGAAGGTGAAGGATGTGTGTTCTGTGTGAGAGAATTATCTACTATTAACATATCCTCATCAGTATCATGTTGATTTTGCATTTGAGGCCTAAATATCCAGCCAGACCTTTTTTTTCAGCCTTTGCGTGTGATTTTAGTATGTAAAGATGTATGATGTGATCTGAAAAACTACTGTGAAATCCGACACAACACGCTACTTTTAAATGATTATTTCAGGCTTTACAGGGCAGCTCACAGCAGTGCATACACAACATATTTCGCATGGACTAATGCTGGACTAATGCTGGACTAATGCTGAGTAATGATGCTACTTAAATGATTGCATCTTTAAATTCACCTTATTCTCTGACCAGTGGCTTTCAAATGACTATGAATTCTGGAAAGGGTTAACAGTGTGAGTGTGGCAGCACATGTGAACATGTCGGGTGGTCATGGAGGCGGGGGGATGGGGGGGTGATGAATCATTTAATCAATCAGTCACTAGCTTTGCAACAGCAATTACTGTAAGAATGGTGGTGGCTGATGATAAATGAGACAGGAGAAAAATCAATGTATTGCATCTGGAACTTTGTTACCAGATATTCGGATGGCTTTTGTGCTACTAATAAACTTAAAAGGAAATCTTTAATATCTGCTTTTTTATGTTATATTTGTAGTTTAAATTAGGAAATTCCCGCGGTTTTTTTTGTACATTCTATCATGTGTTGCATTAAAGGGACTATCTTATTTTTTTCTACTTTTCTAATTTTTACATGACCATTGTCCAATTTTTCTTTATCTCAGGCTGTTTTCAGAACTGTATCTTTAAAACTGGCTGCCTTGCATTGTGCCTCATTCAGAAAGCAGACTAGGTTGAGACACTGCTTATAGATTCAAAGTGCTGTAGGCTGAATAGGCAAACTAATGCATTAGTTTTTGTGACATCAAGAAAAGAAAATTTAAATTTGTGCAGCTCAGTTTCCCTAAATAAACTGTATGGACTGGGGAGCGAACTTTTAAATGTGTTTTATATATTATATTAATCTCTTGTATTATTTTTCCATGATAAGGTCCCTTTAATAATGTTAAATCTCCCATAAGGGAAAAACAACCATGGCCAAAGCATTATGTCTTCATTAAAAACAGCCAATTAATTTGTTTCTACCTTGCATTCTGTGATTGTGAGATAAAATGAAAACCTAAAATATGCCTGGAATTAATGTCACTGTGCCCCAGCTTTGGGACATGCATTATTTATGTCCTGTTATTCATATCCATTGTGTTATTAGTGAGTGCGCATTATGCTACATTATTCTTGACAGAACAGAACAGAACAATCTCTCCTTTTTAAACTTTTAATCTCTTGCGGAGGTTTGGCTAGCCCTGATGGATAATTAAATGATCATATTTGTCCCTGCTACAATGAAATATAATACAATAAGCTTCTTATTTTCAGACTCTGCAAATAATTGCATCTCTGAACAAGACAATACTGGGCTAAGAAGGAAACATTAGTAGTCTACCGAAGCGGTAAAAATGCAGCTTAAGCTCGGACGTGAAACAAATTTGTATTTCATGCTTCGGTGAAAGGGTTTAGACCCAGTACTAGTTGACGCTTATGTTTTTCATGGATCTTTTCAGATGTGTGGTGTACGGGTAGCTCTTAGTGCCACATCAGCAGCGTTTGGGGTCGCTGAATGCTGCCCCAGCGCTCTATGATCTTCATGTAATCTAGCAGTGTGCACTCAGCAGGAACTCCAGCTTTAATGTAACTCTCTTTTGAGAAATACTAGAGCGGAGGGAGTAGGCAGGATGCTGGTGAGCTCCACTGCTTTTGTTAATGGAGTCATAATCAGAGGGTAATTGGTTTAAATCCCAGCGGGCCGGTACGGCTGCTGCAGAGGCCTTTAGGGGAGCATACCTCGCGAATAACCTCGAATTTCGGTGATATGGAGGCATTGATGGGAGAATACATAGGAAAAGAAAACAGCATGTGCACATCCCATAATTCTCTAACTCTAGAATTAGACATACTCTATATCCAAATGTATTTTAATGCACCCATTGCCAACACTGTTGCTGACTATTGTGCACACACATATAAAGTCCCTAGAAAAGCATTGCTAATAGAATGGGATGCTCTAGAGTGGCAGCACATGAGCATAAGGTCACCATGGCCACGCCAAGCATTAACCGGATGGGTAAAAAGAGCAGTCAAATGCTCACAGCAATGTTCCAACATCTAATGTAAAGCCTTCCTGGAAGAGTAGAGGCTGACAAATGAATTAATACCCCATTAAAACCCTTGATTTCAGAAGAAACTGGATGAGCAGGTGTTTACAAACCTTTGGGAATACAGTGCAGCATTGAGTAGAGCCAGAGATCTGTGTTCTGGTCACCCATATTAGTTCTAATCTTATGAGCATTCTCTAAAATTTACTTCTTTAATAAGCCCTATGTTTGGGGTTGTTGGGTTCCCCAGTGATGCCACAGCTATCTGTGACTAGGAAACCAAGACAGCATAATTGGCCTCTATCTCTCTGGGTGAAGGAAGATCTCCCTCTCACCCTGTTCTTCAGTGAGATGCTAGCCAGTGCAGGCATTAGTTAGCTCAGTGCCTCTTCAAAAATTCTTCAAGGACCCACAGACGGTCCACATTTGTGCTGCCTCCCTGTGTGTTTCTGGTTGGCTTGGAGCAAAAATGTGGACAGTCTGGGGGGCCCTGAGGTCCAGCTTGAGAGCCACTGTTATCAGATGTAACAGAATTGGCAGTTAATCAAGTGGATGCGTATGTCCCGTCCAAGCATGCCTTGTTCACATGTCTTGCCGTCCATTTAATACCAGTTTTAACACGATCCCATCCACTTGGTCTGCTTATTTCCCTTCAGGAGAAACCCCTGTGTACCATTCCATTACTTTATTAGCTGTGAAGGGTGCTAAATGAGACTTTGAAGGGGCAAGGGAAACGCTTAACATTTCAAAACCATAATATTTCATTCGCTGGGCTTTATTGCAAAAAATTTATACATGACTGGATACAACTATCACTTTACTCTGCTACCTGGCTAGTTAGCATGCTAAAGGCTACCTAGCTAACAACAACAAAAAAGAAAGGCACCACATTACAGCTTTACACCAAGCCATATGAAGCATGCAGTTATTTCTGAATGGTATGTATGTTATGTTCAAAGATCTAAAAAAACTGGTTTGTGTAGTTGGCCGATTAACTCACTGAGGCTAATCTAGCTATAGGCGAGTGGGTTCCTTTTGATTATTCCACTCCTCGCTGTCCTCTCCTCCCCTACTGCTGTGAGTGGTCAATTGCGTAACGTAGGTGTGACGCACATCCAAGTGGTGAGTCGCAGTGGGTGAAGGCCCGTTAAATAAAGTATTGAAGCAGGCAGCACATTCTAGCCTTCACCCTCTCAGCTTAGCTGCATCCAGTGATAGACAGAGACCCAGCTACCAGGTGGAATTAGCCACAACTAAATGGGGTGTGGGGGAGGGGGATTGCGTGACTGCTAAAATATGAAGGGGAACATGGGATTTGTTGTCACAGCGCTATTTTCTGGTTCCCCTTGGGCAAATGTGTAGAAATACTGAAAATGTAATGCTAAGCTTTGAGTGCCGAAGTCAAATACCTTTCTGTTTCCAGTGAAATTTTGCGGTCAGATATTTTATGTGACTAAAGAGAGGGGCATGAATGCACCTTCAAATCAAAAGAGAGGGCAGAGGAGTGTAGTTTCAATGTTTTCATGGTTGGCAGAGCAGTTTTGGTGGACAATTTTAACTGTTTAAACATTTTTGAATGCATAAAGGTAAATCTGTCAATTTTCTGGAATTTCTTTAATTTCCTCTCTTATTTATGATATTAAATGATCTTTTACGAGTAAAATAGCATGAGAAAGGGTAACATACAGATTGATTGTGGAATATATAAAAGTTTCTCTCTCTCTCTCTCTCTCTCTCTCTCTCTCTCTCTCTCTCTCTCTCTCTCTCTCTCTTTCCCTCTCTCTTTCCCTCTCTCCCTCTCTCTCTCTCTCTCTCTCCCTGTGTGTAGTATGTTTGTGTTTGCCAACCTTTGTTTTTCATGTATTTGTGGTCTGTAGTGGTCATCTGCAGTATGGCTTTTCTTTTTGAACATCTTACTGCCATTCACTAAAAACTGCATAATACATTTGACAGAAATATAATGTTAATATAATATGACAGAAGCATAATGTTCAATAAGCCATGTGATTCTGAAGCTGTCTTCACAAAGTGCCTGTCATGAAGGAGCTGCACCTGTTGTAGGTTGGATCATGTGATTCTAAATTGAGCCTGTTGTGTTTATGCTATTTTGCTATGCTGTTCTGTGCACCGTGACCTGTTAACAGGTTTGCTCTCTCGCTCTTCCTCAACTTGTTTTCTTTTTTTTGGTGCTAAAATGTAGAGAGATGTCTGGCCTTGTGCTATTATGTGAATAATCCCGGCACCATCAGTGTACCTCCTTAAAGCTTTCAGTAAGTAATTGGATTCGGTGAAAAAGAGGAAGAAACCCTAAATTCCCAGAGTGTCAAACACCATAATGATTCTCACTGTCAGCCAGATCACCATTTGAAATGATTTTCATTTTGAAATCAAAGTATTTGTTTTGCAAATCCAGGCAGGTTTGAACTTTCATTTTACGTTAGTGTTAAAGCATTTTTCAGTCTGCTGCATCTGTAGTGTATGGATGTTTACATCATGGAAATTAGACATTTTACATGCATAATTTTCTAGTTATTAAATATACACAGTTCACAGTTTTGTTTTTTTAATTATGTGTACATAATGGACAGTAATGTTTTTTTGGGAATGTAGCAGTCCTTGGGCATCCATCCATCCATTCAATCTGTCTCTGTTAAAACTGATTGAATTTATTTGATTTAAATGTTTGCATCGGTTTTGCATGACCACAATTATGATATTATATAGGTTTTCACCTTGATGCATTGAGTAGCTTATGGACAGAGCTTCCTGTGAAGTGTAAACAGTTAACAAATTATCTTTTATCTATTTGGATGCTTAAACACTTTTGTACCAATGTCTGCAATCGTTCTTTCAGGAAACCTGAACCATTTGGAAAGAAACGCTTTAGTCAGAGGATTCTGGTAGCCTACATGACTTACTTTCACTAATACTTTCTTTCAATTCACTTCAACTTCATTTTGTTCACACTCTCAACCATGACAGCATTTTTTCCATGTAAAATCTGTTTTTTGTTTTTTTATTTATTTATTTATTTATTTTTTTTGCTAAGATAATGCTCTTCCTGTGGTATGTTAGAACCAAGCTGGTGGGGTTAGCGCAGCATAATGTTGGACTTTGATGTCAGCTCTAGTTTAAGTTAAGGCGTTTAAGTTAAAGTTAACTTGTAACAGGCATGAGAGGAACGTTCTTTACTTTGGATGCCTCAGTTTTAAGTAGCTCCTTCTGTGGAGACTTAACTTGAGGTTTGTCTTTATTATTGGAGTGTTAGCCGGTTAGCTTTCTGCTCACTTGCTCAGCCTACACTAATGAGGACAGAATGTTTCCAGATACAGGGAATATTAAATGTTATAAAATTCCCATTCTTGCTAGTTCCAGTTTCATTTAGCCATAGTGACGGCTGAAAACTGCACATCTACTAGAAACACAATATTTTGGGACATAAAACCATAAGAAGAGAGAGTGTTCCTTTACTTAGCTAAAACAGTGATGAACCACACTTACGTTCCCCAACCACATTTTGGCCATAATCTCAGCAGTCGCATGTAAAATAAGGTGGATACAGTAGTTCAGACGGCACAGTCTGATTGGTTGAGAAGTGTTTTCCCTGTGCTGTACTTGTACTAACAGCTGTGGTACATTTGAAATCACTCCCTATTACAGAAATCATGTGCACTATATAGTGTGTAGGCCAAGTTGTTGTGCTGTAGGAATTCTCCCCTTTAAATCTCTCAGCCGTTCAATCTCTTTTCTCCTGTCAGTTCACTAAGTAGCAAAAATTATATGTGAGTAGTGTCCAAGTTAAGGACAGAACCACAACTCTACAGCTGTTATTACATTTCTACTTGTCTATAACTGGAAAACTTGAAAATGGCTACATTAGATGGCTTCTATAAGATTTGTTTTGCACCTTGTTTGTTCAGATTCTGAAGAAAAGTGTAAAGCAAGACTACATCAAATCTCAACCTGTTGTTGCCCCTCAGTGAGCTTTTCAGTCGGCAGCTGTGACAGAACAACTAAACACACGAGTTAAACGAAATGAACAGAGTACGATTCAATGAACAAGATGTGCTGAAAAATGCTTCACAGACTGAAAGGAAGAAAACCACATTCGGGTTAACTATTGAAATAGCCAGTAATAAAGCACATTTGGTGCAATATTCAAGGTGACATACACTGTCTGTCTGTCTGTCTGTCTGTCTGTCTGGCTATTTATCTGAACCAATTTGGATCTGCGTGTGGGACTGTTTGTCAGCATAAAGAAGCTGTTTCTGAAAGTTTGTCCTCGGCTGAGTTTGGTGCAGGACATTCATAGCTATGAGTGGAATGATGCACTGAGAAATGAGCAACTGATGACTGTCTCAGTCTGGGCTGAGGCTAAAATTCACCTACACTTACTCATACGTACAGACACAAGCATGCTCACTCATGGTTCTGACAGGCGGCCCAGCTCCTCCACTGTCTTTCATGCATGAGTGAGTCGTGTGTGTGTGTGTGTGTGTGTGTGTGTGTGTGTGGTGTGTTGTGGTGGTTGTTTTGTACATGATTTTTTTTTTTTTTTCCTAGGTTGACATTCTTTCTTCCAGCTTCCACTGTCATAAAAATAAAGATGCCCAAAAACTCTTGGAATGATTTCAGTCATGGATGCAATAGAACAGGGGTCAACAGCATACGGCTCTTTTACTGCCCTGTTGTGGCTCCACAGCAGAATTAGATTTTTAGGTAAAAATAAAATAATCCACCTTTGCAGAGAAATAAAGCTCTGCTGATCGTTCAACACAGTTTTAACAATAAATGCTCTTAAACTCTGGAGTCACCATAGCAACATAGACAACAGTCATGCATAGTTAGTAGCTAAAGAAACAAAGAGATTTAAAAGGAACATGGATAATTTAGAGACAAATGGATTTGATTACATTTAAAATGACTCCAGTTGATTTCCTGATACATTTAATCTGCAACGAGAAACTGTCAAACACTAAAAAGTCACAAAGATGAAGTCAGATTCTTGTTTGAATTTTTCCGTTCCACCTTAAATGGCGCCTAAGGTGCTGACGTATAACTGCGACATGGTTTAAGGTGGAACAGGGAGTTTGAATGAGAAGTTGAGAGACATTTTACAAGAAACTGTTCCGCTTTTTGCGGAAAAGTTTCCTGCCGGAGATGTGAGAAAAACAGCTATAGCTGAGCTAAAGCTTAAAGCAGAGCAAAGTAAGTCTGAGTTTTTGTTTATATTATATTTTTTAGCCTATGCTAGTACATTAGCACACACTGAGTCATATTTACAGTCAAGATGGTAAAACGGACGTAAAATGCTGCGGCTCTCAAGGTGGTTTGATTTTTGTTGAAAGGACAAAATGGCTATTCTTAACATTTGGGTTGCAACCCCTGCGATAGAAGAACCATTTTTGGTTCCCCAAAGAACCTTTTAGTGAATTGTTCTTTGAAAAAAAAACCTTATTTTGTAAATGAGAACCTTCTAGGCCTTCAAAGAAAGCCTATGATTTTTATACCAATGAAATCTTTTGCCTAAACCTGTATGTCCAAGCCAGGAACTGCTTTGTACCCTTGTGTAGTTACAAAATTTACAGTGCAAAGTAGAAAAAGAATGTGATTAAATTTCTTCTAACAGCTGTTTCGTCTTTAGCAGGATTAAAGCGTATGACCTCAGATTGCATCAGTCCAAAGTTTCCTAAGGACACTTCAAAGTAGTTCAGTAGCTTATAGGAATTTTGATTGTAGGGCACGATTATAATTCCAGATGAAAGCCATGGATCTGTTGAATTGCCATTTTTCTGATTTAATTAAAGCATGCAGTTAAGCTCTTATCATTTTCCCCGAGAGACATTTTGATTATCCAAATGTTCCCCAGTCCTGGATACTGCTGTCTAAAAGTCTGGCCTGCTTATTGAGACAGAGATGGAATAGTGACTTTCCGGCTTCTCTTAAATTTAACACACTGCTCTCCTGTCTCGTTCTGCTGAAAGTTTAATGCTGCAGGTATTTTTACACCTGCAGAATGTCAGCTTGATCAGTCTCATTGCGTTTTGAGTCACTGATGCTGGTGATTGGCTGGAGGGCACTGTCATTCCTGACACGCTGAAAGGCTGAGAAGGGTATGAGAAGATTTAGGGCTTTAAAGCTGAGATATATTTAACAGTTTCTGACTAATGTTTGAGTAAGTTATACTTGGAACTGTCCGGATTGATTACATACCATGTACAGGGGGGGAGACCTGTATAAAGTCTGTGTTTTAAAGGTGTGCAAATCTACATTAACCTTGCCTCCGGAATTACTGGCACCCTTGGTACACTCTTAAAAATAAAGTTTCCTTAATGGTTCTTGGCTTAAAGATACATCTCAAGAAAAAAGGTTTAACTGTAACTGACACTGTGTGAAGGTGGCCTCTTTCTGCAGGCCCCCTAGTGGCCATTTGCCTGACTGAATGACATTTTTAATCAATATCTACAAATAGAATATTTGTTCCCGTAGTTCTGTTATCAGAATAACTAGGACCCTGTGTTAAATGTTGTGACTCTGTGTTGAGCTGCTAGTGAGCAATAGACACTTTTCACATTTAAGCATTTTTTTTTCTGCTGAAAATACTCGTTGCAGAAAAATGTTGCTACCGCTAAAGCAACAATAGCAATGATGACTAGTTGAGCGTGTACAGCTTATTCAAATGTTTGAGCTTAAAGCAAATATGTTTATTTGCTTTAGTGGTTTGTCTGCTGACCATCAGCAGAGGTCATACAAATAAAGGAACCCCTCTGTCTGCATTTCACCACTGCTGACCATTGTTATGCTGAATGCAGTTCGTGCTTTAAAGTTGCTGCTGCAGCCACTTTCAGAGGAACAGTTTTCATTTTCTCTCTCAAAAACTGTCAGCATTTTTTCCACAAAGCATCTATATCCTTTGTTTAGTTTGGACTCCCACATTGTTGCTGTTTGGTTCTCCAACAATTCTGGACACAACCTTGAATTTCAATCTTGGCAACTATGACAAAGATAAAATGACGCACCTTTCTGTCGTGAGCTGAAGTGATATGAACGCCTGTATTTCTGAGGTTAGTAACTGTCCGAAAGGCAATAGCTTTATTTACCCAGCGTTTACTCACTTTCATTAACTGTGAAAAGGGTCTATGAGGGATGAAACAATTCACACCTCTCCATGAAGACAGCCATGCTGAGATGAAATGGATTGCACACCTGCAGCTTTCTTCATCTCAATCATGTACAACTGCTACATTAAAAATAGCATTTAAACACAAAGCGCATGTATAGATGTTGACTTCTTTGCTCACCTGTGAAGCTTCAGTTCACTTCAGATTTTTTTTTTATATCAAACACATTTCCATCTAAATAAATTGCATCAACATTACTAAATAAAGAAAAGGCATAGTTCAACAGAGTGACCTCCCGAAACAGGCAGACCGAATTTTATGGCTACTGAAAAAAATGTTAAAAAGGTTCTTCACAGTCATTTACACTCATAGTCTCAATTACAAAGTGGTTCTTTAAAGAACTGTCCATTAAAAGTTCTTTACGGAACTGTCATTCGTCTATAGAACCCCCAAAAAAACATTTTTGTGTTTTTTCCCTACACTATTTGAAAGCCAGCTGAATTTACATAAAACATTTCATGATGAATGGGCCAATGAGATTGGAGGTATTTTGCTGCGGATATTATGATATTTCACTTAAATGTTGTTCATTTAGCAATAAGTGTTTTATTGCATTCATAAAATGCTGACAATGTGAAATATAATAAAATACGCAAATTTCCAATAAAATATTTATAATTAATAATTATTAAACTAAGCAATTCCTCTGCCAAGAAATGTTGTTTGAGTAACTTTAGAGAAGAATGTCCAGTGTCTTATTATTTGCTATTTGGTAATAAAAATATAACACACAGTTTAATGCAAAAACCCTCATCTTATAGGTAGTATTTGCTCACCAAATAACCACTGGATTGTGTGAGCATCAAGCTAACAGTGCCTCAGATTTATTTTCCCACACTGGGTTAAAAGTACAGTAATACAATATTCTGTTACTGTGGGGCAGCCGTGTTTATATTGAGCATTTTACAACAGCTTCACACAAGTATTAAGATTGAAACTATCAGCTGACAAATTCTACACCAGAATTTTTAGGTGTGCGAATAATTGTGAAATGTATTTTTCTTAATTTTCTCACACTCAAATGTTAGTTTCCATATGTTCAGTGTAAGATCAAGCTGATCATTTTTTTATTGCCTTTTTGCTCATGTTCAAAGCTACACTATGTCAGTTTTGGGGATTTGGAGACCTCTCTGGTGGAAATGTGTAATTGCACACAACAAGCAGAAGAACATTATGGGTTGTTCTTTGGACCCCTTCCCCGAGGGGATGAATCGGATGATTGCGAGCGCGTTGAAAGAGTATTCAAAGAGAATTCGGTCCAAACTTGGTGAAGGATGTGTTTTCTGTGGATGTAAGTGAATTATCTATATATTACTATCATCATATCATGTTTAGTATAATGTTGATTTTGCATTTGAGACCTAAACATGTGATGTTATGTAAAAATGTATGAGTAACTCTGACCCGACCCCTCTGACTTTTCAAGTATTATTTCAGGCTTTACAGAGTGAGTGACAGCAGCACATGAACACCATATTTCAGCATGCTTTTGTTGTACTTCTTTTAATGTTAATAAAACAATCTTACATAGTGTATTTTAATCAAGGATGTGCTTACTTATATCCACATACACACTTGTCTTACAAACTTATCACAAGTACTAAGTAATAATTACACTTCGGCCGTTTCCAACATTTAGAAAATAGCAGCTCGTAAGTTTGTTTAGTGTCAACGGGTTGATATTTTCTCTCACTGTACCACTCAGTCTCTCATGGCGTATTACTGTATTAAGAGTGCTGCATCACAAACTGCTTCAAAGTGTCATGACCCGGGGTGCTTATTAACACGAGCTCAGTGTGCATTAGCCGAGAGAAGCTGAGGGAACGCTCTGAGAAACAGAAGAACGGATGAATGTATTTCTCGGAAGCTAAGGGACAGTATTCCCAGCCGTTCCGGCACTGATTACATCCCTGATGCTCTTTATGTTTCGCTGTAATCTGTCACTGAGGTGCAAAACCCAAGGCACATTCACCATCTGAGCCCTGCTCGCACGCACTAACACAAGAACCCTCCATCTGGCCTTCTCCTGTTTCACTCTTTACCTTTGAACCTCTCTGTTTCTGCCTTCCGTTTTCTTCCTCACTTCATTTCCTCCGCATGGTGTTCCACTGAAGCGTTAAGGCCATCATGCTCTTTTCTTTCGGGCTGTGTTCACAGCGGCCCTGTCCGCGGTGCTGAAATCAACTGATTTTTATCTGTGGACTGCTGTTCTGTTTTTCTGACTCCAGCCTTTCTGTTTCTGTTATCTGTTCCTGCATTTTCCTTCCATACTTGTTTTCCATTACATAGTACTTTGCTAAAATGTGTGTTTTTATATCCTTTGGCCAAATGACTGCATCCTTCGTGCTTTCTTTCCCCTCTGACCTAATAGCTCCTCTAGCAGAAGTAATCACCACTTTCCCTCTGTCCACCAATCGAATGCCCCCAATCACCACCAGACCCTGCAGTGATTAAACTCTGAACCAATCAAAGCACACACTCTTAATGGTGCACTTTGGCAGGAAATGTGCTTTTTCTCTCTCAGTGGGTGATGATTACGACCTCAACAGCTCCTGTAATGAGATGGACAGTGCTGGGGCTGAGCAGACGCTTTAAACAAATAGGCTGGAATAAATACTCCGAATTAAAAGACAAAGTTTTTGTGTCTTTCTTGTCTTGTTCAATTTATATGAAGGTTTGCTGCCCTGCCCTGAAATTCAATACACCTCTGTTCACCTATGCAGACCGTCTACTGAATAGTACACTATACCTTAATTATGTTCATTTTATTGAATGATTGAAACTTCCATTTTGGCACTACCAAAACAATCATAAGGCTACTGAAACTTTGCCAAAATTTTCAAAGTGACTCTTTTGGTAATGACAATGATTTTGAGCTGAACTCAAAAACACTAGCCAGTGCAGGACAAGCAAATATAGCTTTGAACAGCTGTACACATAAAATTATATTTTTAATTAAAAAAAAAAAAAATCCAGTTTTCTTAATTGCAGAAAATGTTTCAGTGGTGATAATTCTTAATGTTCCACACTGACTTTTAGACTTTGGGGTACATTTATCTCATAACAATGGGATCTAACTGCTCACCATGTGGCCATGAGGGACAGGGATTCAGTCTCACTTCCTGCTCTACAGTTCAGAGGTGTGGCTAAAATAAGGCTCTGCCTATGGGCTAGAACTCTGTTTCGGTAATGACATTAAAATGTGGGACAGTGTTTTGTTTTTTTTTTTTAAGTTGAAAATTAAACTCGTGATAAATATAAATATTTATAAATAAGTATGGTTACTTTTAAGAATCAAAAGGATCTTTTAAAAACAAAAAAAATGTAGGTATGATTTTCACAAGTTGAAATTTAGGGGTTAGGGTTTTGGACAGACGCTTCCCAGTAAACATAATTCTTGTAAATGTCTAACGTCTGAATACTTTTGTCTTTTTACTGTGGGACCACAGTTTGAACTAATTTAGTAGAACGGTTCATATAGACAGGATGGGGACTCGAGTCAACAACAAGCGCTGGCACCTTAAATGACTTGTGACTTCACTTATACGTGAAACTTACAACTCATGAAATTTCAGTCTGAGAAGAAAACACAAATGGAACAGATTAAACTTGGACCAGCAACTTTAAAGCGGTAAATAAATAAACCTTTTGTTTCGTGACTGCCTGTCAGGTTTACTACAGTGATACACTGTTAGCTCACTGCAGCGTTAGGTTTGATGTGGCTCTACAAAAATGAGACTTTCATTATAGAAAAACCTTCAGTCTGATAGTTCCAGATTTATTACATACTGGGGCTTATTATTCAGTAACTACAGGGACTTCAATGCAAACTATTCTTAGGTCATAGAAGTGTGTAATAAAACTTTACCTTTTACGGGGTTAAAGAAAAGAGGCAAAACAACTTGAAATGGTTGGCTAGCATGTAGTTTGGAAAGCGATGCTGGCCAGCACAATGGCAGAAATCAGCAGTTGCGAGAGACAAAAACAAGCTTTGCTTGATTGTACGTATGATTTTTTTTTGTGATTGCAGAAAGTGCATTATATTATTTAAGTAACAGTATTAAGATAAAAGTAGTATCAAGAAGTAAAGTGCACTGTCAAAATAAAGGTCCTGTGCAGGTCCTTTTTTGTTGATCAAGGTACGAACAACATACTTGTACCCTCGAAGTTACAACAATGGTTTTAAGGTCCCATTGTGTAGTTTAAATAAGCTTTTCCCAGTAACAGTCCCTTTTATTATCTAATGCTGTAAAACAAAACAATAAAACAAAAAGCCTGGAGTTAATACACGGTATATGGCATCAATGCAACTTAAAATAATTACAATAGATTATGGTACAATTATGTTCCCTGACTAAAGGTACTGAAGACAATACCTTGAGGGTACCATTCAGTGACAAAAGGGGTACCACCCCTGCCAAATAATATGCATAAAATGACCAGTAAGACAACTGAATTGTTCATTTGTAGTTGTTGTGACGGTTCAAGGTGTCTCTCAAGCAGGTGGAAAGTGCCGATTAGGCTTGGCTTGCAGTCATTCATCATAAAGCTGTCTGATCAGGGTTGAGGTCAGGGCCCCAGGCAGGCCAGTTCTTCAGTAAGACCCATTGCCATT
The DNA here is from genome assembly GCF_904425465.1 of Colossoma macropomum. Lineage (NCBI taxonomy): Eukaryota > Metazoa > Chordata > Actinopteri > Characiformes > Serrasalmidae > Colossoma > Colossoma macropomum. The sequence continues at coordinate 7,635,476 of NW_023494801.1, read as the reverse complement.
TATATGGAGATTGCATGACCGGCTGTTGATCAGTAAAATAACCAAACTCACTGATTAGAAAGTGTGTCCACATTCTTTTGGCCTTGTACTGTACTTCATATGGAAGCAGTTCATGTAAACACTTTGCTGATTTTTCATATTTAAGGCCCCTACTAAATAATAATGGACAGACACTGTAATGTTTCAATATTCACTATAAATGATTGATTAAACTCCTTAGTTTTACTAAAGTTTGTCAGTGAATGTTTACATATGGTTCATTCAAGTCCTCGTTTAAAACCAGGGCTAATATGTTATTGTTTTTATTGCCTCTTGGTATCATTTTTATTTTCTCTCTCTGTGCCTCTTACTTTCTGGATTCAGCAAAAAATGTACTTGTTTTCTGCTTTATTCTTCCTCTGGGTTCAGCACAAAGTGTACTTGTTTTCTTTTTTATTAAATCTCTCTGGATGTGGTCTGGTTTCACTGTGGATTTGAAGACATTCTAATTGTGTGTGTACCATGCGTAAAGGCTGAAAACAGTCAACCCTGCCTCATCACATCTCTCTGCTTCTTTGATTCACTACAAATGAATGACAGGCTTTTGTTTGAAATCGACTCCCTCTATGGAGAGTTGGGCTGATGTGAGCTGTGCCTTTCGTTTTTTTCACACAAAAGAATTGCAGTGCAGGAGTCAAGGCTACTTTGTACCTGACTGAATAAAGGAGGGAATAGGTCAAGCAAGCTTCTTGTCTCCATGGGTAAGGCCAGAAAGATCACTGCAGAAACAGGGCCGGTCATTAATATACCGGTTACACTGTGTGCGTCATTACAGAGTCCCTAATGTCAATCATCATTCATGTCCACTGCTCTCACGGTCATGTGCTTTGATGGTAGCAGGTTTTAATGAACGATCATCTGCTGTTTTCTTCAACCCCACAGTCACACTGTTCCAGAATGTTCTCCCCAATAAACACTGTTCCAGAATGTTCTCCCCAATAAACACTGTTCCAGAATGTTCTCCCCAATAAACACTGTTCCAGAATGTTCTCCCCAATAAACACTGTTCCAGAATGTCCCCCCCAATAAACACTGTTCCAGAATGCCCCCCCCAATAAACACTGTTCCAGAATGTTCCCCCCCAATAAACACTGTTCCAGAATGTTCCCCCCCAATAAACACTGTTTCAGAATGTTCTCCCCAATAAACACTGTTCCAGAATGTTCTCCCCAATAAACACTGTTCCAGAATGTTCTCCCCAATAAACACTGTTTCAGAATGTTCTCCCCAATAAACACTGTTCCAGAATGTTCTCCCCAATAAACACTGTTCCAGAACGTTTTTACACTTACAGAATGAGCTTTACATTCCTAGTTATAGAAAACTTTTCCCATTCACAAAGTTCTAGGACGTTCCCCAGTCACACTGTTCTAGAATTTGTTCCTCCAAGACACACTGTTCTAGAATACGTTCCCCCATTCACACTTTTCTAATGTTCGCCCAAGTCACATGGTTCTAGAATGTGTTCCCCCATTCACAATCTTCTAGAATGTTCTCCACAATTAACACTAATCAAGAATTTTCTCCCCAATAAACACTGTTATAGAATGTGTTCCCCCATTCACACTGTTCTAAATTGTGTTCCCCCATTCACACTGTTCTAAAATGTGTTCCCCCATTCACACTGTTCTAAATTGTGTTCCCCCATTCACACTGTTCTAAAATGTGTTCCCCCATTCACACTGTTCTAAATTGTGTTCCCGCATTCACACTGTTCTAAATTGTGTTCCCCCATTCACACTGTTCTAAAATGTGTTCCCCCATTCACACTGTTCTAAAATGTGTTCCCCTATTTACACTGTTCTAAATTGTGTTCCCCTATTTACACTGTTCTAAATTGTGTTCCCCTATTCACACTGTTCTAAAATGTGTTCCCCTATTTACACTGTTCTAAATTGTGTTCCCCTATTCACACTGTTCTAAATTGTGTTCCCCTATTCACACTGTTCTAAAATGTGTTCCCCCATTCACACTGTTCTAAAATGTGTTCCCCTATTTACACTGTTCTAAAATGTGTTCCCCCATTCACACTGTTCTAAAATGTGTTCCCCCATTCACACTGTTCTAAAATGTGTTCCCCTATTTACACTGTTCTAAAATGTGTTCCCCCATTCACACTGTTCTAAAATGTGTTCCCCCATAAACACTGTTCTAAAATGTGTTCCCCTATTTACACTGTTCTAAATTGTGTTCCCCTATTTACACTGTTCTAAAATGTGTTCCCCCATTCACACTGTTCTAAAATGTGTTCCCCCATTCACACTGTTCTAAAATGTGTTCCCCCATTCACACTGTTCTAAAATGTGTTCCCCTATTTACACTGTTCTAAAATGTGTTCCCCCATTCACACTGTTCTAAAATGTGTTCCCCCATTCACACTGTTCTAAATTGTGTTCCCCTATTCACACTGTTCTAAAATGTGTTCCCCTATTTACACTGTTCTAAAATGTGTTCCCCTATTTACACTGTTCTAAAATGTGTTCCCCTATTCACACTGTTCTAAAATGTGTTCCCCTATTTACACTGTTCTAAAATGTGTTCCCCCATTCACACTGTTCTAAAATGTGTTCCCCTATTTACACTGTTCTAAAATGTGTTCCCCCATTCACACTGTTCTAAAATGTGTTCCCCCATTCACACTGTTCTAAAATGTGTTCCCCTATTTACACTGTTCTAAAATGTGTTCCCCCATTCACACTGTTCTAAAATGTGTTCCCCCATTCACACTGTTCTAAAATGTGTTCCCCCCATTCACACTGTTCTAAAATGTGTTCCCCTATTTACACTGTTCTAAAATGTGTTCCCCCATTCACACTGTTCTAAAATGTGTTCCCCCATTTACACTGTTCTAAAATGTGTTCCCCCATTCACACTGTTCTAAAATGTGTTCCCCTATTTACACTGTTCTAAAATGTGTTCAACCATTTACACTGTTCTAAAATGTGTTCCCCTATTTACACTGTTCTAAAATGTGTTCAACCATTTACACTGTTCTAAAATGTGTTCCCCCATTTACACTGCTCTAAAATGTGTTCCCCTATTTACACTGTTCTAAAATGTGTTCCCCCATTCACACTGTTCTAAAATGTGTTCCCCCATTCACACTGTTCTAAATTGTGTTCCCCTATTTACACTGTTCTAAAATGTGTTCCCCTATTTACACTGTTCTAAAATGTGTTCCCCTATTTACACTGTTCTAAAATGTGTTCCCCTATTTACACTGTTCTAAAATAATGTGTTCCCCCATTCACACTGTTCTAAAATGTGTTTCCCTATTTACACTGTTCTAAAATGTGTTCCCCTATTTAAACTGTTCTAAAATGTGTTCCCCTGTTCACACTGTTCTATTCTGATCCCTTCAGTCACACTGTCCTAGTATGATCCCCCAGTCACATTGTTCTAGAATTTGTTCCCACGATCACACTTTTTAGTATGTTCTCAACAGTCACACTGTTCTAAAAGGTTCCCCCACAGTCACACAGTTCTAGAATTCATGTTCACACAAGTTCTTTTGTTTTATCACCTATTTTCATAAATATAAAAAAAACAGCCAGTATTAAGGTGATCTTGGGTGGGTGGGCTGTGGCCTGAAGCCCTGTGCAACTTTTTTTTTCTTGTTTTTCAGGTGCATAGGGTATGAAAGGCTACAGTATCTGCTTATTTCAAGCACATCTGAATCACATATTTTGTATTTTGTGGGATAGAATTCACAATAATAGTTTCATTACATTGTTTTATTCATGCAACATCGAGTCCGTCTTGATATTGCATGAATAAAACATCGCTCATGTCGCATGAATAAACAATGAAAGGAAATGATTATTTTGAATACGATCCCACTTGTCCCAAAAAAATGTAATTCATCTATGGGTAATGCACCTGCACATCAAAAGTGCAGCAACATGGTTATCTGGATCACAAATTCAATGGCTGTACAGAACGTATAGTATCATCTACTAAACATTTTGATCTGAGGTTAAAAAAAAGGGAAATAATAGCAACTCAAAATCAAAAGTACAACAGGGGCCTCTTAAATAGAATTTATTCATTTCAAAACTATGGGATGAGGGAGGGGTGCTACACAGAGATGGTGGATGTGAATGCATGCCCACATGGTGACATGTGTGTTTGTGTGTGTGAACAGAGTTTGAAGTAACCGACTAAAGCAGCAGAGTAACATTAGTCCCAGCTAGAGTCTGGTGCTCTGTGAAATGGACACTTAGGGGTGTAACGATGCACAGAGACCCCTTTTGCACCTGGTTGTTTCATGCATCTTGAGTACCAGGACTCTATTTTTTGTGCAACACCAGTGTGGTTGCCTAAAAAGCTAAGCCTACAGCCCTACATAAATATTGGCTGAGTCTGTTTTCTGTGCATTGTTTTTTCCATCCTCACGGTTAATCAGTCATCCATTTATTAACCCTTATGGATGCTTGAATATCAAAGTTAGCACTAATTTGCATGTTACATGCTATACAGCAACCAGATTTCATTCTAATGTGAAATGTATCTGACTATCACATGTAAATGCATGTAGTTAAACTCTTATCAGGTCACAATCCAGATACAAGTATATGAAACGATCAAGTGTAAACGGGGTCAAATTTCACAATGTGATATATATTGGGGTTTATGCACTGCAGTACAATATATTTCCAAAACAAAAGTAAAACTGAACAAACATTCATTACGCTTTTGTTGTTTATATGTCCAGTTGCTAAGACTGCTGAAACTGGTGAAAGCATAATTAAGACAAGTCAAATAAATTTAAAAATGCGGAAAGTGTAGACGGTTTCAGTTGCAGCACAGTGGAGTTTTTCTTCATTTTGTGTCTGAAATTTCAGTTATTTTATTCAGTGTTTTATCAGAATAATATAAAAGGGGAAGTGAGGGCTGGCCTGAATGATCTGAATACTTGAGTATTCGTTTGTTTGTTGGTATTCATTACTCTATTTAGTTTGTAGAGGATTTGTCTTTTTTAACAACAGAAACTGTAGCTTTAACTACAACATGTTATATGAGCAAATGCTATAAATAGAACTGCTCTTGTTAATATTTGGAAAGTCTTTTTTTAAAAATGTGTCTGGTTCATCCACGTAAACTTGCCTTAGAGCGCAACAAACTGCGTAGCCTTCCCTGTAGACACCGAAGCTGAAAGTACTTTAAATTATCGGAAGACAAGAAAAATGTTCAGCGCAAAATGTGCGATAAGAGGTTGGCAGGAGAGACAACAATTATGCTGAATCACTTGAAATATGTATCTGTAACAAAAGCAACTTGCTTGTGCCCCCTCCTGGAGAAACCTCAGACTGCCACAATTGCTCAAGTAAGTAAGTTCCAAAGCAATGGTCACATGCTTTACATATTAAAGACATGAGGCATCTTCTGTTCTTATAGTGTAAGTGCACTAAAATTAAACTATATGATTGTGGACAACCATATTGTTTATTATATTATATTATAATTCCATAATTTTACAACTCATCTGAACTATCAGGACACTAAAGCTGTGTGGAAAATGCTCAGATGGTATGTCACAGTCTGGGAAACCTCCTCGCATATGTTTATTACTGCTTTACAGTTTATCCTTCATTAAATATTTCTCTTAATATTACTGGAATAACCTGTAAGCTGGTTAGCATCTCCTATAGTGGTTGTTAAACAAAGCCATGCTATTATGAAGGCTATGTTTACTATGGTTTTAGGCCTTTTACTTCATATACACATAATCTGTGACCACTTTATAAGCTCTGCTATGTGTATATTAGTGAGATCCTGCATTTTCTTTCCTGCTCCAATCCAGGCTGTGCCAAAATTTTCTACTTTATAAAGTTTGTACGTGTTTGTTTTACAGTAGGTCAATGCAGAGCCTATATATAAACAGCATTTATAAATTACTTCAAAGTCTTTCAAAAAAAAAAAAGATGCTTTTCATCAGTTTTGCCCACCCTTAGTGTTAATAAGCTGTTGCTGTAACAAACATGCATAACTACATGATCCCGGCAGGCCCAGTACTAGTCACTGAAGAAAAAGCTGCTCATTTCAATCTGCCGCTAGAGGAGTTACGTCGGATCAGTAAGTTCAGTATGTAAAATCACAGCTTTCAGTGTGCTACAGTGCTACCTGTGTCTTATTTTATCCAGTAAGAGCATAACATGTGCACGAGGTTTCCTTTATCATTAGACACAATTTTTTTTCCAATCGAGCATGTGAGCTCATTCAGAACAGAATTCAGATTGTAACGATAAATCCTGACTGATGTGACTTATATTCCTTTTCATGTGTTTTCTTGTTCAATATGGTAATTTGTGAAAAAATAAAATCTAAATTTTTGGTTCATGTTCTTTACATATCAGATAAAAGCTACATCAACACTGAGAAATGACTAGAGAAGAGCACAGAAGACAGCAGAAATCAATCTTTCGCATCTAGGGTTAAAAATTCCATGAATTATAAGGTGTAAATATTATTTTTTAAGGGTGGTTTTGCAAACGAATATTCAGGTACTCATTCAGAAATACCAACAAGTAACTAAAGCCAGCCCCTCTGGAAACGACTACCAATTATGTCAGTATGTCTGATAATGCAAATAGAATTTAATTGTATTTGATTCACAGTGCAATCCTCATATCAGGAAAACAAATTATATGTGAATCGTGACACCCCTAACGACCACATATTCAAACTAAATAACCCTCTCCCGTCATGCATGGATCAGTCTTTGCACGTCTCAGCTTCCTTGCAGTCCCCTCTTGTTTCTGTCCTTCGCATTCACCACATGCACCATCAGGATGCTATTCAAAGTCTATCCATGACTTCTGGACATCCATTCCATATATTTGCTAATTCTGGTTAGAAGTTGTTCTTTCTATGCTGATCCAGGACCAGCCTGTCCCACCAAATCTGACCTATGACTGCTGCACAAATCTGATCTCAGATCAGCAGCAAAGAACAACTTCCACCAGACCAGGTGTCCAGCCGACCTCAACGGTCAGCGTTCATCCTCCGCAGCTTGGCAGGCAGGTTGTCCTCAGGCCGCCCCCCTGCTGTGGAGGGCAGAGGTGAATGTAGAGGCGCGTGAGGGTGTGTAGGGACAGGTGCTGGAGTAGGGGGCAAGCTCCTCTGGTGGAGATCTCCTGTGGACATGGTCATGGGTTCGAAGCCCACTTTCAGAGCCTTGAGGTGGAAGCGGCTGTCGCCGTCTCCCTGCGCTGGGCCAGAGCCCAACCGCTGCAGCTTCAGGGGCAGATCTCCAGTGCTGGACGCTTTCTCTGAAGGCTGCGAACATAGACGTAGGACCTTCCTCTGAAGATCCTCTTTGCCGGATGAGCTCATGCGCTGGAGTTTGCTGGGGAGCCTGCAGGAGGCGCTGCCGCTGCCCTGGCCGGCACGCTCCTCACCAAGCTCCAAGCAGTTGACGGAGAAGACCCGGTCACGGTGGGGCGTGACCAGAGGGGAGGGGAGCGAGCTCCTCTCCTCGTGCTCTTTGACGCTATAGGGTGGCGTGGGCACCTCAAAGGTGCTGTGGAACTGTGAGTAGTCCACTCGGAAAAAGCCCTCCTCCAGAGACATGACTGGCAAGAAGCGATGACCCCACAGCACCTCGTCTTCAGTGTAGGAGGTGCGTGCCTGGCATGTCATACCTGAAAGAGACAGAGAAACAGAAAGACAGGGATGTTAAATGATCTGTATCATGGAAAACCACATTTTCATTGCATTTTTAAAGCTGCTCTATGTTAGGAGATAAACCGGCTAAACATGGTCTCTGTGTGCTGCCGCAAGTCACTCTGTAAAGGCTGAAATAATAATTTAACAGTCAGAGGTGTCGGGCTGGATCTCACAGAAGTTTTTGGACCATGTCATATGTTGTGTGTAATTACACATTTCTACCAGAGAGGTCACCAAATCCAAATCCCCAAATCTTACCTAGTGTAGCTTTAAATAAAAGCATGATGTACCATGTAAATAACAGGTCACCCATTCATGTTGAAGTAATAAGGGGTGTTGTCACTGCATGCAGTTTTTAGCGAGTTATTAGAGTGAAAGATGTGGGGAAAACATGTTGAGATGTTCCTGGCTGTCAGGAAGCAAAAGGATCTTTGCAGCCTTTCAAAAGTCCAATTATGTCCAGTATTTTCAAATATGCATGTATGAATATACATATTGTTGACATTATTCACCTATATTTACAAAAATTCACACTACCAAAACATACATGATCAAAAACATATATGTTATTCACATTATCCATAAATGACCGTAATATCCATAAAATGTGACAAGAAATGGCAATTGTGCACACATATTTGAAGAAGTGTGCAACAATCATGTATGTTCTGTAAAGCCTTGGGTACATTACACGACTTCAAGTCTTAACAGATTATAAAAGACTGGGCATCTTACACTGTCTGATTTTTACAGACCTTTTTGGGCAAGTGAAATTTTGGGGATCAAACACTAAACGATCTGTTGCTGAACCGAACGGAACTCGTGCAAACTCACACGTTCTTCTGTTACTAGGGCTACGTTTACACAGCAGGTAAAAGTGGCCCAAATCCGATCTTTTTCTTCATATGTGACACAAATGTGTCATCTGTGTGTCAGTGTGAACAGCAAAAACCTCATTGAATCTGACATTTTTGATTCCGATTCGAGACGCTATGTGGTACTGAAATCCGATACGAATCCGTTATGCAGCAATGCGACTCAGTCTGAACATGCAGATCAGAATTCATACGGCTTTTTACGTCTGCGCCCCTCACACGCTGCTCGATTCTCTCTCCAACTGCCGACTCAGACTGACCCAAAAAATCTGCAGACTAGAGCCGACCAGCACAGACTCGGCCAGACTGAGAATCGGGGTAAAATCGGGTAAAAGTCATGTAGTGTAACCGGATTCACACGTCTAAAAACCGGATTCACACGTCTAAAAAGAGTGTCTGAAGTTATTTTTTTTCCCCAGTGTTTCTAAGGTTTTTGGTCAGACCTTAATGGTTCATCCCATACATTTCAGCCCAGACGGCTTTTTGCACAAAGTGTACTTAATTTCACTTGTGAAGCTGGTAAAACCAAATTTCCCTGGCTTCTTTAAACTAAAGCAGTTTGAAGTAACATGTAAACATTAAAGTTTCAATACAAACTATTTCCTACCCAGTCCTTACAATACATACATGTAAACTATGCTGCAAAAACTGTTTTGAATTCACTGTTTCTGTTATGCCACAAGAACCAACTCATTTACATACATCCACCTATTTGGCCTACAGCAGTTTAGCTCCACCCATTCACACTGAAGTTCTAAAGAATGTTTGGACTCGGGCTGTTTTTTGAATGAGACATGATACAGATTTGCCAATCAGAACATCTTAAACTAGTCTTAAAGGCACAGTAACAAATACAGCCTATCTAATTCTAAGAGATAAAGAGAGGTTGACTGTTTTTGGTACATAAAATCCCACCCAAACATTGTAAGTGGACCTGAAAAATAATATACAAAAAAAAAAGTTGCCTATGTGCTCTTTAAACAGGAATTCCAAAAACAGATGCATAAGAATGAATATTCTCTCTCTCTCTCTCTCTCTCTCTCTCTCTCTCTGTCTCTCTCTCTTTCTCTCGCTCTCTCTCTCTCTATTTCAGTCATCTCTCCCTCCATCAGTCTGTCAGTGAGGGCTCATTTACAGTCCCTCAGTGTCGTGTGTCTCTGCGTGTGGCAGCTACGCGTTAGGCAGTAGCTCAGAAAGCCTTTCAGCATTCAGTGGCTCGTAAAAGCAGGCAGCCCTGTCGTTACTTGGCTCTGCCAGTTTTCTTATGGACTAGGTTGAGCATGACTGAAGAGAGAGAGAGAGAGAGAGAGGCGCAAAATCCAATTCGTCTGATTTCAGGCTTTCCTTCCATACAATTTAAAACAGTCAATAAACCAATCAGTCCAGTTATTTGTCTCTGGGAAGCAAAAAGGAGTCGCTCAGGCTGTACAAAAGAAATTATTTACTTGCCTTTGTAAAGAAAAATGTGAATGAGCAAAGAAGACTGTAAACAGAGAGAGAGAGACAGGCAGCCCCTGCTACGCAGAACGCTCTGGATAAGCAGCAAACAGCCTTTAAACAATAGAAACATTAAGATATTTAGTCAGTGAGAAAGTCTACAGAGCCACACCGCTGAATAATATGGCCTTAAAAGCATATGATCACTGTCATATCAAAACCGCATGGAATCAAATCTTGTTACAGTAACAAAGTTTGTAAATTTGTTTAATTTAAGTTTAATTTTCTCTTGTTTTTTTTTTTTTTCTCTTCTCCTGAAGTTTCCTTTGAGGAGATAAAAGGTTTTGTTATCTCGGTGATGATATAAACAGTACTGTGCAAAAGTGATAGGACACTCAATTTTAATTCATTTTTAGCATCAGTGGGAAAAAAAACAGAACAATTTACACCTTCAAAGTTCAGTCTTAGAGATTTGGGTTGCATTTTCTGCTTCTCAGGATCCAAACTCAACATTCAGTGATGTTGAGGTCTGGACTCTGGGGTGGTCAGTCCACTGTTCTGAGAACACCAGGAGCATCTTTGTATGATTCCTAGATTTTCTTCTTTTTTCTCTTTCCTTTTCTCAGTGAGGGATTCTTGACAGCTACACGTCCTTTCAGACCCATAGTGCTGAGTCGTCTTCTCACAGTGGAAGGATGGACAGAAACACCTGTGGATGTTTTCAGATCTGAAGCAGCTTGATTTTCTCCTCTCTCTCAGAGATGAAAGCTTTTAGTACTGTATATCTGATGGGGACAGTTCTGTAGGTCTTGCAGGTCTTGTATGATTGTTGGGTTCCATTTTCTCTGTATCTTTTGGTATATTTTTGAACGCACTACTGTTTTTTACTTGTTTTTCTTTGGCTGTGGTTTTCTTTATGCAAGTGGATTATCTTATATGTAATCTCAGAAAAATCTCTGAGGAGATGAGTGTGGTCCCTGACTTGCACAGAACTGTACATGAAAGAGCTAAGATAAAAAAAGATAAGATAATCCTTTATTAGTCCCACAACAGGGAAATTCTCAGTGTTACAGCAGCACAGGGACAGCAACGTACTCAAGAAAAAAAGAAGTAACAAGAAGAGAATAAACAAGCAAGTAATTAACTTTAAGTACTTAACAAGGTTTTTTACAGTTTGTTACTTGTTACTATATAGACAATATATTTTAAAACTAAACATAAAAAAATAAGATAAATATATAAACTCTATCCTTCACAAAAAAATAAAATAAAGAATTATAAATAAATAAAAAAGCTAAGATATTGACATTGTAAGGATGTTTTGCCTGAAATTCACATGGAGTATTGCACATGAGGTACTGGTTTATATTACACATGGAATGGTCAGGACTTTACAGTGTAAACAATTCTGAATAGAAAGCTCGAGTATTTACACTATAGAGATATTTTAAAATGTTTTGCACATGGAGTGTTTCTTTTATTGCACACAGGAAAAGGTGATTACATCACAGTATGTTCTGTAGGTGTCTGATGTCTAATGGGGGGTGGAGGAGGTTCTACATCATACATTAAGGCTTTATGTTATCATGAATCTGAATAGCGGTGCAGAGGCCTGATTTTCTGTTGGCAAAAGCTTTGCAGACACTACAAGAACCAGAAACATTTCATGTTCCTCAAAATAATTTCTCCTTTGATCAGCTCACCTACTTTAATTGGGTCCTGTCTGACTGCTTCATTTTGATCTCTACTGTGATATTGATCTAGAGAGCAGGGGTCCACCTGCCTCCATAATTAAAACACTAAACAGCTCCATTTATTGCACACACGTATACATTTTGCACGCATTTTCTAATTATGCAGGTAATTGGACGTTCAAATCAACTGAATCAAGCTTCATTGTTTTTTTTGTTTTTTTTTGTTTTACTTTTAATCCAGGCTCTGTTGAGCAGAGGGTCAGCTGATCTAGATGTGCTAGTTCATGTCAGGTGAAAAAATGCTGGATGTTTATGTATGTAAACATAATTTTTAGGGGTGCACAATAGATCGGCACAAAATGGAAAAATGTAATAACATTTATTTGTGTGATATTGAATAATAACCAATAACATAGCACTTGTAATGCTATGTTCACTTACCTCCTGCTTACAAATCATCAGCATTTTTTCTTTTTCTGGATACAGCTGCTCCATTTCCACTGTTACTCAAGGGGTCCCACAAGGTTCAGTACTTGGACCTTTATTATTCATTATTTTGGGGTTTTTGAAAAGTGCTGTATAAATGTTGTGCATTTTTAATTATTATTATTATTATTATTATTAGTTATTGTTATTGTTATTATTATTATTATTATTGTTATTACTACACCGCTATATGCAGAAGTTGACCCCTGGTCAAGTTATGTTTTGTTGATTTTAAGTGAAAACAGCATGTCCTCTACAGACAACACACTTAAATATGGCATTTCCCCAGCAAAATTTAGTGCACAATTTCTATTTATTTACAGAGTTTAACAAATTGGGAAAAAATAATGTACAAAAGGTATAAAAGATAAGTATAAAACATAAAAACTCTACACATATAAAATATAAACATGTAAACATAAATGTTCAAAATATAAAATGTACCGTAACGTTTGCATGGTCACATTTTGTTTTTTCACCTATATGTTGAATTCAGCAGATAAACAGTAATTGCGCATTAAAATATTCAGAAGTGTTTTCTACAGATGATGTGTTAACTTACAACTGCATTTATAAGGCATTATATGGTACCCATAATACTAAGTATGCATCTATGCTTAGATGTATAACATTTCATAAAACACTTTATATTACTATTTATGACTTCATAAAGTCTGGTTCCATAATGCATTATGATATCTGTTCAGTTACCAGTTGGCAGAAAATTCACGCTACATACAATAGTTACGTTTTTTGTGAATATTTCAAAAATGCTGTTTCATTTTAGCCAAGTTGGTAACAACTGTTTTAATGGGTCTGCGCACTATACAGAAAATATACCACTCAGAAATAAAGGTACTAAACTGTCACTGGGGCAGTACCCCTCTTGTCTCTGTGGTGGTACCCTCAAGGGTACATCTCAGTACCTTTAGTCAGGGAACATAATTGCACCATAATCCACTGAAATGACTTTTTCTAAGCTGTACTGACTCCACACACCCCGTCTCGTCTCCAGGCTTTTATTTTATTGTCCTGTTTTAAAACATTAAGATATGAAAAGGTACAAATATGAACTTTTCACCTGGGAAAAGAACTTAGAACAAGGTAAACAACTGGGCCTTAAAACCACTGTTGTACCTTTGAGGGAACATTTACACTGTTTGTATCTTGATGAAGGAGAAATGTACCTGCACAGAACCTTCATTACTAACAGTGCAGTCCCTTGTTACAGTGCATTACAACATTCATGTTTAGTGTTTTTACAAGCGGATATAATAGGGCGTTATGAAACATGACATTATGAAGTCATGTTCACTTGCTTTATAAAGTGTTTTACTTGAAATTATACAGGCTTATGCCATTATGCATGCCATATTACACTTTATAATTGCATTTATAAAGTATTGTAAATGCAAGGTTCATAGGAAGTGTTCTTTTCACTTAGGAAATCAACAAAACGTCATTTGACCCGGGGTGCAATGATGCATTTTTAAAGTTTTAACCTGTCTTACACTGACTGCACATCACTTACATAGTACAGCCTAAACTTTTAAAATGCTAAAAGCTCAAATTATCCGTTATTAGTAACAGTATTCTCAATGACAAGGTTCATTTTAGTTAAAAAGTGTTTTCTTTCCATGTAGATAGCTGTACTTAAGCTCAAAAACGGAACAACATTTGTAAAAAGACTATATTTTGGGAGACATTCACCTGTTCATTAACCTCTTAATGCTAAATGGCTCAAAGCACTTTGGGCCTTAACAAGTCCTTAAATGGATGGCGTATAATTTAAAGGTACGATGCAGCCGTCTGTGTGTCTCTTAATAGCCGAGGGGAATGCGACTGCCTGACCCGAGGTTGTGTACAATGATTAGCTTGACATTTCTATCCGGGTCCAGGGCCCCTGTCGATCAATAAGTGCTTATGAGTGCACAAAAGCATGCTGCTCCGGCTCAGCAGGCCCACAGCAGGGAGATCCACCATGAGAAAGCAGCACTGAGTGACATCAGAGAGAGAGAGAGAGAGAGAGAGAAATCTTCACAGTATGAATGTGTAGCTATTGGTTTGGAATTAGTGCTGCTGGCTGTAGAAGAGCTATTTGCTTTTCAATGTACAGTAAGGGCCAATAAGGTCTTCTGTGCCAATGCATATACACAACTGTGTCTACCAGGCTGTAGCATTAATGAGGCTACTTTCACAAGTGTTGCTCTTGTGTGAGGTCTAGCTGAATGAAGGGAAATGCTGAATTAATGAAAAACATTTGTTGTATATTAACCCAATCTTATCTAATGTCTTATTGGTGTTACATTCAGAGACTTTGGCGTTCTCCTCTCGATTAAAGGCATTTTCAGACTTCGTCCTAAATACAAGTCCACAGCTTTGACCAATTCTTCCATACATGCTGTGGACCACACTAGGGTTCACTAGAAGCTGTTTTTAGGAGGTTCAGTTCTCTGTACCTGCACAGTACCTCTATTTCGAACAGTGCAGACCCTTCTTACAATGCATTACAGCATTTATGTTTAGTGTTTTTACGATAAAATAATGTGTTATGAAACCTGACATTATGAAGCAAGTGAATATGATTTTATAAAAAGTGTTATGCATGTAATTATACTTATAGGCAATTTTACAGGCTTGTGCCAGGCATTTAGAAAGTATTACACGTGGCATATAACACATTAAAATTTCACTTATTTATTTTATTTTTAGTTTATCCCTAATTTTCAACCCCAATTTAGTCGTCTCCAATTCCACACGCTAGTTAGGACTCCCCCAATCACACGATACCACCAGCGCTAAGAGGGCGAAGGCTAACAGAGGCTTCCTCCGAGCCCCGCTGAAGCGCCACCGCATCTTTTCGAACTGCTGCTAATGCAATGTCATTGGACAGCCGGACGAGCTTGGAGGCTGCCAGATGTGTTATGTCAGGCGCCTGCGCTGACTAGCATCACCCATCATGTCAGGCGCCTGCGCTGATTAGCATCACCCTGAGTGATGGGGAGAGGCGGGGCCATCCTACCCACCCAGAGAGCGAGTCCAATTGTGCTGTTTTGGTCTCTCAGCCATGGATGGCTGTAGCATCACCAGGGATTGAACTCACGATCTCTTAGGCTCAAAAACAGGTTTCCCACTCAATCAAACATACGTATCATGGTGGGCAGAATAAAATGAATCAGTATGTGAAATTCAGCTTTCTGTGTGCTATCCTGTTGCTATCACTGTATAAAAGAAGCTCCATGCTGTAGGCTTCAGCCAAATGACCATTCTATCATCAATCGGCAATAGTTTCCATCTGCTGCAACTGTCAATCGAGTTGGACCATTTAAACATGCCATCTAAGGCTTATTATATTTATATTTACATTATATTTGTCTCACACTCTGTTTTCTTTTAACAAGTTTTCTTTTAATGTGTACCACAAGTCCCTGTCCAGAATCAGCCCTTGTATGTTGACTGGCTTTAAAACATTCTGTGGCAGTGTGAGGTAGTGTGTGGTTTTTTTGTTTTTTTTTTTGTCTTACAGGTAATTCAACTGATAAAGCCGTGCTGCAGCCTAACACATACAGCTTCCCTCATGAAACATGAATAGAAAATTAAATTATTTTTGTGTTGTGATTATATCAGTTATTAAAAGCAAAAAAGACAATAGCTGTTAGGTCAGGGGTGTCCAGTCTTATCCACAAAGGGCCAATGTGGCTGCAGGTTTTCACTCCAAACAAGCTGAAGCACACCTGACTGCACTTGTCTAGTCAATTGGTTTCACTCTTAAAACAACTGATCAGGTGTGCTTCTGTTTTGCTGGAATGAAAACCTGCAGCCGCACCGGACCTTTGTGGATAAGACTGGACGCTCTTGCTTCAGTTTTTAGCTTTATTATTTAAGCAAGAAGTAATTTTATAGGATGTAAGTAAACATGTGACTTATTAAATTAATTAGAATAATTCAATTAACTAGCAAGAACTGCCAAAACATAGATTTTAGATATGGTCTGGTAGTTCTTGCTAGTTAATTGAATGAATCTAATTATTTTAATAAACCACATTTACTCTTTACTCCGCTCTCAGATGGCCTGCTGGTGGCACAGGAAAGCGCCTCTTATTGTGATGTTTTTTTGTGTTTTTTGGTAGAAATATACTCTGAGAATTCCACTTTGTTTGGCAGGATTTCTGTGATATTAGACTAATGACAACAAATGGAAACCTCAGATGCGTCGGAGACAGTGAGAGATGTATGAAGTGTACAGACAGACGCAGATGTGAGAAGACAGAGTAGGAGTTTTAATTATATGTTCTCTTAGTGTGTGCAGTCTGGGAAAAAATGTATTATGAAACATGAAAGGAAGAGGAAGTGCCTGGGGCTGGCTGACAAACCCTGCTGAAAATACACTCCATTCTCTCGTTCACACTCTCATTCCCTCGCTCTCTGCATGTGCAGAAGACAAAAGGAGTGGGTCTGGAGCTCGTACATCAAAGTAGCATGCGTGAGGCCCAAAGCAGTTATTATGCATAGAGTACAGCTGGAAGCACACGCATGGTTATAACATGGCACTCATAACTCAATCTGAAACCCATTCCACTTTATTCTACTGCTGCTGCTCTGTGTGTGTGTGTGTGTGTGTGTGTGTGTGTGTGTGTGTGTTTTCATACATTTTCAAGACGAAAATGTCCTGACTTTGAAAGAAAAAGGAAGAAACAAACAAGACTAACTTGCAGGACACAGGACCAACAATCAGATGTCCTGACTTTGTAAAGTGCTTTTTAACAAAAGCTCTATATTAATTTTTTTTTATAGTGAAAGTACAACAGTTCTTTTTAGCTGCTGAAATTATGATTAGGGCTTTAGGTTAAACAGTAGTTTAGGATTAGCCTTAGAAAATTGTCATTACAATAATACTGTCATTGTCATTAAATAATAAAATCTATAAAACGTACTTTGACCAGGGGCAACCAGACTTCTGCACATGGCTGGACATGCAGTACTGGGCACAATTCAGAGATCACCCTTCATTTTTCAGCATCAGGAAAAATCAGGAACCACATTTAACAGAAAACAGCACAAAAGCCTCCAACACTAATATCCCATCTGGCAGTATTAAATGTGTCCGCCCTTTACTTTGTGCACCTGCTGCCATTTTCACTCTTCCATTCTTCCAATCTGAAAACCAACCAGTTACAGCTGCATCCTCCCAACAAAAGCTGCTCCCAAAGGATCCACAGACACTAACATTCACACAAGCAATTACCCAAACTCACCTTAACTGCATTCACAGTTCTGACTCATCTCTATCTAAAATGGCTGAAGGAGACATTTCTAAGGAGATAATGTATCTAAGATAATCCATTTGGATATAGAAGGAAAGAGTTAAAGGACAGTGAAAAGTGAAAAGTTTCCTAAAATGGAGTTTGAAAATGATCAAAAGATACAGATAAAATGGGACCCCTAACAACTGAGCCAAACCTGGTTAGACCACCAAAACTGTCCCCATCAGATAAACAGTATTTTTGGGAAAAATTCCCTGCAGATTTCTTTGAAAACCTGAAAGCAAGTGTCCTGAAAATACTACACACACACACACACACACACACACACACACACACACACACACACACACACACATTGTGCGATAACACACAACCTTGAGTGTTCTCTTGCTTTTAAACAACAGTTAAATAAATAAAGTAAGAAATAAATAAATTGAGTCGTGAACGTGGAATTTAATGTTTTAATGTTCGCAGTTCCTTCCGCCAAATTATAGTGCCTTCACAAGCAGCTTGTTGCTACGTCAGAGTAACGAACTCCGCTCACTCACTGCGCAGCCGGCGGTTCATTCTCCAGCTCCTTACACTAAACTCTGAAACTGTCTTTACCTCTGAGCAGCTTTTCAGTCGGCAGCTGTGACAGAAGAACAACTAAACAACCTGGAATTGGCCAGAAATGAACCGAATACCATTCGCCAAATGTGTAGTCTGATCTTCAGAGTCTGACCAAATCGGACTGAGCCGTAAAACTGCCGCAATATCAAGTTTAGCTCAGTGTTGTCATCTTTTGCTACATCAATATTAATGTTTTGTTCCAGCCAGTCTGTAAAGCGTCTTACAGCCCATTTTGTTTGGTGAATGGTATTGGGTTGATTTCTGGCCAATTCCAGTTCGTTTAGGTGTTCTTCTGTCACAGCTGCTGACTGAAAAGCTTGCTCAGTGGTGATGACAGTTTGAGAATTTAGTGTAATCTCATCTTTAGAGTCTGACCATATATATCTTCAATATGAGTAATATATCTAATATTTCTCTTTATAAAGTTATTGTATAACTAACGCGAGACATTTTTGCTTATTTTACATGATCTTGTGAAATGAAAATATCTCACTGCACTGGCATTTACTGCATTAATGCATTTTGCTTGCTTTGCAAAATACGTCTTGAAGGAAGTGAAATTATCTGCCAGGGCAGTAAAGATAATTTCACTGGATAAGGTCACTTTAGAAGTAAGACATGTCTAGAAATAGGCTGAATAATCCTGTAATATTCTTAAGACAATCTCATAATGAGAAATATTAGATGTGTTGCCAGCATTTGTGTTTTTTTTTTCCCCTACTTCCTGTGATATTTCTGCTGCGTGTGAGAGAGAGTGCTGAAAAAGGAGACTTCTATGAGAAGAGAGAGAACAGAGAGAGCCGAAACTGATCATTACTCAAACAGAGGTAGATACAGAATGAGGACTAGGTTGAAAGAGAACATGAAAACAGAAGTACTCAAATGTGATCTTGTTAGTGAAGAAGAGCGAGGTAAGCAGGCGAGGAGCTCTCCGCAGAACTCAGGATTTCAGAGAAAAAGCTTCATTAACACTGAGCTTGTGGAATAATAATCACAAATAGACTCGAGTCATCAGTGTGTGACATGGCCTTAATCACTGCAAGCTCACTTTCAGAGAGAGAGCAGTTGAAAGTAGAGGTGGGCCCTATGGAAGAGATGTAATGATGTCACAATACCTGAAAGAAGAAGAAGAAGAAGAAGAAAGAAAGGAAATGATTGTTACCTGTGGTCTCCACTATGCCCTCTAAGATAACGACGATCTCAAACTGTTCGTTCATTAGCGATCGCTGGGACAGATCGAAGAAGGGGCTTTTGGGATTGATCTCGTGGCAGATGGTCAGAGGAGAGACGAGGAAGAGCTGGTCAGCTCCCGTCCCAAAACCAACGTCAAGCTCACACTGATCCAGCGGTAAGAACTCACCCTCGGGGGTCTGACGAGACTGAGAAAAGAGAGAAGAGAAAGAGGTCATCATCATCATCATCATCATCGTCATCATCAGAGTAACATAATACAAAAATAAAAAGTGCAAAAAAAAGTCAGTTTTAGAAAAGCAACTATTTATAACTGCTACAGTAAAATCAGAGAGAGAGAGAGAGAGAATGAAAAAGAGAGTGCATAAGAGAAATAAAGAAAAGAAATGAGAGAGAGCAAGAGAGAAAAGAGAAGATCATCATCATTATATAATTGGAACATAAAAACCAAAAGCTCAAAAATTAGAAAGAGAGAGAGAAAGACAGAATGAAAAAGAGTGCATGAGAGACATAAAGAGAAGGAATGAGAGAAAGAGCAAGAGAGAAAAAAGAGAAGGAGAGAGAGAGACCATTATCATCAGATAAATGGAACATAAACCTAAAACTCAAAAAGGACAGAGAGAGAGAATGAAAGAGTCCATAAGAAAAAGAAAACGAGAGAAAGAGTGAGAGAAAAGAGAAAGAGATCACCATCATCAGATTAATGGGACATAAAACTAAAACTAAAACCTCAAAAAGGAGAAAAGGAGAGCGAGAGAGAGAGAGAGAATGAAAAAGAGTGCATGAAAGGAATAAAGAAAAGAAATAAGAGAAAGACCAAGAGAGAAACAAGAAGGAGAAGGAAACAGATCATTATCATCTTCATCATCAGATTAATGGGACATAAAACAAAAACTAAAAGAGAGAGAGAGAGAGAGAGAGAGAGAGAGAGAGAGCCTTCTCAGTTCCCCTGAGTGAGTAAATGTCTTTCCCACAGCACATTTCTTTGACTGTGCTGGCATGTGATGGGCGTAACATGTGCACTCATGGTGGAAAAGTGTAAAGGGAAAATGGAGCAGAGAGAGAGATAAAGAGAGATAGAGAGAGAGAGTGCACCTGGCATGAAGTGCACAAAGCAGAGATCCAATCGTGCGCTCAGCGTGGTGAACGACAGTGGAAAGAACAGAACAGGCAGAAAGGATGACTGAAAGATAAACTGATCTACAGATGTCACTGTTTACACCAGTGTAGAGTGCATGGCTCTGTCAATGGACACGTCACAATACAGAGATCACAGTACACATGCATTTATAAGCTTTTGTGAGCCCCTCACAGCCAGTACAGTATAACCACCCTGTACATTATAACCACCCAGTACAATACCATACGCCATGACCAATAAAATAAAGAGTTTATAGATAAAAGACAACAAAAAAACAATCAACCAAAGTCAATAAAAACACAAGTTTATTAATACATATGAATACATTATTTGTGTACTTAAAAACTGCTTAGTGAGCAAAAATTGCTGAGTCAACAAAAAATATATTTCAGTGCACTGCTCTATTAATATTTTGAGCATATTCTTCATCTACTTTTCCTTCAGACGTTTAGCAGATGTTCATTCTCTGCCACGACTTCACATTCTCTGCTTCCTTTCTTCAAGCTGAGTGCTTCTCTCAAGGCCACTACAGCAGGGGCTGACCCCTGGTCTCTGAAAAAGCACTCATCCATCTCTGTATCCATCCATCCATCCATTCTTTAAGGAAAAAAGCAAGAATAAGCCAAGCAAGGTCAGCAGAGAAGCTGAACTTTGACCTCTGTTCTTTGATCTAGCCACAGTCCAGGATTGTGGTTGGTGATTTAGTTTCTATTGCAATTTAGAACATGTGAAGCTTTAAAGAGACATTTTTGGAAAAAAAGGGTCAAAGATTTGTCTATTTTTCACCCATTTATCCCAAGTGTGGTCAGTCAGTAAAAACATATATGGTGTCTGAAGTTTCCTTCCTTAGTTTTGCACTAGAGGTACAAGGCTGATGTAGTAAGTAATGGAAATGTGTGGCCACCAATTAGCATTTCCTCATGCTTTCCTCAAACTGTGTCGAGTTTTATTAATCTCAAATAGACTTGCTCATGTGGTTTCTGACACTGTATAACACTGTTATATCTGGAAACGGACAAAAGTACAGACAAAATTCAGCCCGCTAACTTTTTTAGCTCTGGAGTTAAAGTAGGCTACATCTGCTAATTCACCAACCTTTACATTCTGGCGCTTTATGCACCATTTAAGGTGGAATGGGAAATTGAGTTGAATGTTGAGATGTTTTACAAGAAACTGTTTTACTTTTGAGGAAAAGTTTTCTGCCGGAGATGCGAGAAAAGCCGCTACAGCTGAGCTAAAGTTTAAGCAGAGTTTATATTTTTGGCCTATACTAGTAGCATATACTGAGACATATTTACAGCCAAGATGGTAAAATGGACGCTGTGGCTGCCATGGTGGTTTTATTTTTGTTGAAAGGACAAAATGGCTCATCTTAACATTTGGGTTGCGACCCCTGGTCTAGTTACTAGTCACTGCTGTACAACACTGTACAAACCTCACCTCTCCTGATGCTGCTGCACAGAATGGAACAGCATTTAATCACAGTATTTAATCACAGCCATTGCTTCACCTGCCTTTCCCCTTTTCTGTGTTTTAATATTTTACACTAATGGTAGAACCTTATTCTCCATTCATATTGCTCTTGTGTTATTGTTTTGCTATCCAGCATCGACCAGAGGAGGATGGGTTCCCCTTTTGGGACTTGGTTCCTCTCAAAGTTTCCTCCTCTTGCTTTTAGGGAGATTGTCACTCTTGTCACTGTCCCCATTGGCTTGCTCATGGGGACTCGGACCCGGATTCTCTTATAAAGCTGCCTGCTGTAAAAACACTATATAAATAAACTTTGACTTGACTACTATAACAACTGACAACACACCACATTTGGTATTGGCTAATTAACCAGAGGCCTACCTTTTACAGCACTACAAGCAGATCAAGTCAAGAGATTGGCTGAAGACTGTGACGTTCTCATCATTTTACTACAGTGAACTCACTAGCTAGTAGTCTATGCTAGGAACACAGCACAAGTTCCCACAATCCAAACAGTCGAGCAGAGTAATGCTGTGTTTACATGTTGCCATTAAAAAAAAAAAAAGTTCCATGCCTCACAGCAGAGTTGGTATAAAATATCAACGGTGTGTAACCAACAACTGTATGCAACCAATGGAAGAGCTTGCTTTGTTGTATCAACCTGAATACCACAGAGAAGAAAATACTGTTTCATAAATGCAACCATTTTAATCCCAACTAAAACTTAACAATGAAAAAAGAGTATTAACAGAATACTTGCAGGATTTAAATATAACATGCATGATTACAGTTAAAATTCACAGAAATTGTTACAAAATATAATTAATCTCATGCTCTGATTAAACAAAAGCAATACTTGTACCTTTTTCCACCGTAAACCAAGAAAATTGACAGCCTTTTTTAATTATTATTATTTTTTTATTTATTTATTTTTTTACACTGCTATATACTGATATTGGTTAGGACTTCAGGAGCTGAACTGAAGGCCTTAATTGTCACATTAACCATTAGTAAAATTACATAGTGACAGGAATAAACCAATAATATTTTGATTTCCATAATGGTCTTTAACAAGATTGAAATTAAACATGAAATGTATTTTACAAGCTTTGACAGCCAAAAATTCTTCATTTGCACTACCGTTAACCTTAAGCACCAAGATTACAGAATTAATTACAAATCCCATTAGGGTGCGCTATCGCACCAGTGGGCCTTTGACACAGTTTGACTAAATTATAGCTCTATCTTTTACAAATTCATTACAAATCTCATTGAGCTGCCATTAGCTTAGTGCACTTGCACACTTCTAGTATTGCCTAGGGGCACTCGCAGAAAATAGCATTATCACAAAAGTGTTTAATTTGTGGCCTGAACTGAAGGTCTAGCACTAATAGTCATGGTTTACCACTGGATTTGGGATGAAGGGAAAATTGTGTGAAGGCCTTTACACCCAGAACGTTATTTATTGTGCTATTTATTCAGATAAATCAATTTGAATAAATTAACAGAACATTAATTTGAACGTCAACTCACTGACTAATCACTATCATCTCAGGTGTTGGCATGGTGACAACCAAGATGGTCAGCTGTGTCCCAGCAACTAGAACTAGAACGTCTGGCAAACATTGAAAGGATTATAAAAGGATTAGTCTGTCAAACCGTGTTACAGTGAGCTATAAGCAAAAGCTTTCTTAAAGGTCCAGCTATTGATTGAGACGGTGAGGAGCAAAGAATATCTGTGTCAGAAAAAAAGTTGCATCGTGTCCAGTGTGTATAATTTTGATGCGGACAAAAATCACATCCTAATATTTGGCATTTTCACGCCATTTATTCTCTTCGACTCTCATTCAGTACTTTATAATAATGTGTTGTTAATTTTAATACTGTTGTGATGTATTACTCTGAGGATTACGTTCGCCTCCTCTAATCTGCATGTTCAGAATCAGGCATGAATATTAACAGGGTAATTTAGAATGTGTAGCTTCCTATAGAGTTCGATGTCAGATGTTCTTGCTGTGCACATCCCCATGGGGTTTGTGTGTGTGTGTGCGTGTGTGTGTGTGTGTGCGGCAGTAGAGGCTGGGAAGTGTGTGTACACTGTTTGGACAGGCCACGTCCCCTATACAGCCGTACACTCAGGCAGAAACATTTAATAGCCCTCACACAGACACACCGTGACACACACAAACTCTCCCTCTCTGCTCCGACGTCTTCCTGTTTATTTACTTCAGCATCTCTCCTTACTGCCTTTCTCTCTGTAACAAAGACACACTGTTGAAAGAGAAAAAGAAACGGCAATGACAGACAGCAGAATTTGAAGAAATGCCAAAGCCATGAGGAAATGCCAACACAACCCCCCACCTCGCGCTCTCACTCCGGCGCGCTTTCTGTGTCTATGAATTAATAGGATGAGACAGCGTGGTGCCACTGTGTTTGTGTGCATGAGCACCACTTTCTCTCTGATGGGATTAAATTACATTAGATTATCACAATGCTCTATATAATCTAGATTACTACTCCTTAAACACATTAATCTGGGAATACACACACACACACGCACTTAGATCTATTATCACTCCTCTCAGCCCACATACATCAAGCTCCTCAGCTGCTTCGAGCTCACCCTTTTCGATGTATATAGACCTTTACAATGGATTTCAAATGTATTTGTGCTTTTTGGAAACAAAATAAAAATTTGATTTCTAAGATTTGGGATTATATTTGAAGTTCATATATGAAGTTCACGAATAGAACTTTTTCAATGTCTGTCCCACCACCAGGGCTTAATATGTAAATGATGAGGTCCTGAAACACTGAGTAGTGCTGGATCCAGCATTTTGATGGGGCAGGGTAAAGCTCAGTAACCGTAAATAAATAAATAGCATTTAAAAAAGTGCATCAGACTCACAGCTCAGTGTGAATTTTCTCCATAAAGTTAGCAGAATAACAAATGTGTTAACAAGAACCTTAACCATTGAACACTCTTTCATGTGTGGGTTTCCCAAAACTAAATGGCTTCTAATTCAAGATTAGTTAATAAATCAATGTCAGAAACCATTTGTTGATCTCAGCGTTACTGAGCTCTCAAGGAAGGCACAATCATAGCAGAAGTGGTGTATTTGCGAGTGATAAACAGCATCAGTGTTGTTTTTATTACATGTAGTTTCCATGAAATGAAAGTTTTGAACATTTTTTTTTTCAGAATTTCAGTAGGTCAGTTTTCCTAGTAGAACTAACATATTATCATTTGAAAATACCGAAGAAAGTATAAATCTACGTTTACGTTTAGGGCATTTGGCAGACGCTCTTATCCAGAGTGACTTACAATTGGATCATTTTACACAGGTAAGCAAAGGTAGTGTTAGGAGTCTTGCCCAAGGACTCTTATTGGTATAGCGTAGGGTACTTACCCAGGCGGGGATTGAACCTAGTCTACAGCATAGAAGGCAGAGGTGTTACTCACTACACTACACCAACCACGAAAATCTATGTAATTTTACTTGAGCACATGTAACTGAATGAACGTAACTAGCAGTGGAGAACCAGAACAGTTCTGAGCACAGACGGTAACTGATCCAGTGGCATTTTGACACAGAACACTTAAAATCCAGGTGTGGTTTTCTTGATACGGTTAGCTAACCATGTTCAGGGTCACAGAACCTTTCGGTGGGTAACATAACGACTGAGCTATTCCTGAATGGTTCTATGTTAATGGCGATATTGTGCCGCAGCATCCTGCTTTATTTCAAACCTGAAAACAATCAAAGCTGTAGCCTCCTAGTTTAGCTAACGCTAGCCAGCTCCTGTCTCCTAGCTAGGTTAGCTAGTCAGAGCTAAACACCAGGACAGGTTCGATTCGACTAACTGGTGTGATCACAAGTATAGATGATAAAAACCAGTGAGAGCAAAGTCCACTGATTAGTGTTGGAGTTACAGAGAACCAAACTCAAACCTGTTCTGTAGTGTTTTAAGCAGTAGCCTGCTGGGCTATGCTAATATAAGTGTATGGTGCCGCTGTACAGGCTTGGTTTCAGTAACTGATCTAACATCTGACTGACATTTACAATGCCACTATACAGCCAGTCAGTGGTGTAGCTAGGACCTCCACAAAATTAACCCCACCCACTGTAAATCAAAAACGTAACTGGTTGATTCATTCCACTGTTCCTAATTATATTAGTGGTTAAAGTAACATGTTAGGCCTTTAGTTCAGATTCTGTAGTTGTAACCAATGGGAGAGCTCGCTTGGCTGTATCTACCCAGATACCACAGAGAAAAAATAATCCTGATTGGATACTTTTCAGTTGGTCATTTCATTACTACAATACTTCGAGAGTAAATCCAGCAAGAATAATGATTATACTGATGATCCCACTGGTAGCTAGTTACAAACCCCCACTGCTGTTCGTATTATAACTATGTGCACATACAAGGTCCCAGTGTGTCTTTTGCAAGGAGACTGTAGCAGCAGACTGTTCACTTCCTCTGTGACTTTTTAAAAAGACTGTGGTTTTTGTGAACGGTTATCAGAATAATTACACTTGGAACTGTTATGATCATAACTGAGTTTTATCGAGTGGTATATCATTAAAACTGGTAACCATCACATCCTTATTTCAGACACGGTGTAGGATTAGATTGGAGTCTGTGGTACTGTTCATACAACTGACACAGAAAAAACGGAGCTACATACACACATCGCAGAAATACTCTTCAGCCCACGTGAAATCACACACATCCCCCACCCCCACACATACACACAGTCCTCTCTCTCTCACACACACACAACTCTCACCCACACAGAGGTTTTTGGGGCCGCTTTCAGAGAGTACTCATGTGTCCTCCAGTGCGCTGAGAGTGTTTCCACTGTGGAGCATCTCTACGCTGACGGCCTACATGCAGTCTATCCCAGCCACCCATCCTCTGCCTACACACCCCATATCTACCCTCTATATTTAACCAGCCCATCTGCTTTACCTCCTCCAACAGAGTTTACTCTTCAATAATGGTGTCCCCAGCACTCGTATCACCTGTACAGTATGATAGGGATGAGCTTTTTAACCATTTTTACTAAGTGTTTGAAAATCGCAATGAGAAGATATTTTATATTATTATATATTATGTGCAGCTGCCATAAGAGGTGATCTATACTTGATTGTTTGTTTGAGTGGTTTATCTTTGTTTTAAAGGGTGCCAATCCTAACACTTTACTGTTCATAAGGCTACATGGCACCTACATAAGCCCTTCAGGACAACTGACATAAACTTACACAAACATTTATAAACATCTATTCCAATAGGCATCATTTGTCACAAAGGTTTCTTTTCCAGCTTTTATGTTAAGTTGACATTGATTTTTTTTTTTTTTCTGACACAAGGTTGTGTCATGGCCTGGGTTCGATTCCCCGGCAGGCGACCAGTGTCCTTTCTGAGTTTTCATGTGTGGGTTTCTTCCTTGTGCTCCGGTTTCCTCCCACAGTCAAAGGCATGCAGCCAGGCCAATTGGACATGCTAAACTGCCCCTGTGTGTGAGAGTGTGTGTGTGTGTGTGTGTGTGTGTGTGTGTGTGTGTGTGTGTGTGTGTGTGTGTGTGTGTGAATGTATATGTCTGTGTATATGTCTGTGTATCTGCCCTGTGATGGACTGGCAACCTCTCCAGGCTGTTTTCTGCCTTCCGCCCAATGAGCGCTGGAATAGGCTCCAGCACCCCCAACCCTCCCACACCCCCATGACCCAGGAGAATAAGCGGCTTAGTTAATGAGCGAGTAAGTGAGTGAGGCTGTGGCATGAAGATTTCTGGCTGGGCTACAAAGTGTTTTTCATCCCGATGTCACAGTGAAATAAAGCTAATGATATGACATAGCTTGCCAAGTCAGGCTTGTTAAGCAAAAGTGAGCCTTTTCTTTTACAATGCTTTCAAACGCAGCTTAGCCAATCAGAGTTTAGGACCGGAACTATCCATTTTATGAAGCAGATAATAATCTTTAGATCTGATGATCCTTATAAAAAGACAAAGAAAGTAATATTTCTAGAAGTGTCCCACTTTAGCCACATTTACTCCAGCTCTCAAACTCAGTGTCAGTATCAATGTCAGCGACATTCTCAGCAGTTCTACATCACATTCAAAAACCTACTTAAAAATGAGAAGATAATACAGGATAATGTTTTCATTTTAAATAATACATGCCTTATTCAAATACTTGATAAAGGACACAAATAGTAAGAAGAGTCTGTGTATCTCTAAATTTGTATAATCACAACCATTCCTACAATGTAAGACCCCTTAAGGGGTTTCTGAGCCATTACAGTCTGTGTATGCTGAGAGCTGCTGTAGCAGAAATTAGCGGGCTCTTATGAAGTTTGTTCGTGTGTGTTTTTCTCGCCGACTTTTATCTCTCCTGGATAAACAGATGCGGCTTTCAGCTGCTGCAAGTGTTTTCTGTTCTGGGTTTGGGTTCGGGTCTAATGGGCTTTGAATTAAAACCCAACTTCAAGTATTTTTATCACAAGTGCTGGAGGCAGACACAGACACACACACAAAAACACATGCTCACACACAGAGCCACAGTGAGAGCAGAAAGGATAAGTCAGTCCTACAGACATAGCTACTCTTCTTTCCTGTTCACCCATTCGGCGACTTTTTTTCAGTCCCGATAGTCTTGCAGGGCCAAATATGGTGTTGTAATGAGAACATCTGAGGACGATCATGAGAAATCTTGAGATAAATGTGAGTGAATGTAGACTCATTATAATGGAAGGTGAAATTTCTAAACCAATCCAGCGCTTCACGAAGATGGAACTGAAAGTAGGAGCATTGGTGCACTCATTAACACGGCCTGAGGGACAACAAGCCTGTTAACCTATGGATGTGACATAAGAGCATGACTGAACAGCCCCCCCAAAACCTCTAATTAAGCATGTAGACATGTCTCGCGTTTATGGAGAATACTACCTCTTGCAAGGGAAAAACAGTTCTCCCACCTAGCGGTAGCGTTTTGCTAGCTAGCTTGTTTTGCTTGTGTTATCAATTGTATTCTAGACATTCAAAGAGCACAGTCTAGTGAAATTTGGGGATTTATAACAGGTTATCCCCAAATGGGACCTTGGAGATTTTTTTTCCCCTTCAAAACAAAAACCAGACCATTTTCACACATTCACAGATATCCACCATTAATAACAAAACAACTATGTTTCACCTCCTGTGCAAGATCTAAAGCCAGGCTGATAAGACACAGAATTAACCACATCAAAAGAGTTGGAATTTGCCAACCGTATTGTTAACTTTACCATCACAGAAGTGGATGATATGGCAAAAAATGAATATTGTGATATTTCAAAAAAATCTCCTGGATACACAGTATGTATTATTTCAGATGTCTGGTCAGTTGGAACAGAGAAAAAAGACCCAGTAGTGCTACATTAAAAAAAAAGGCCATGAAAACTGAACACAGTCATTTTTATTCAATACTGTGTTGCACTAAATCCAGTTGAATGGAACTAATTGTGCTCTCTTTTTTAATAAATCATGCAGTTGGTCAGTGTTCTATAAGTACTGGCAATATGCACAATATGTTCATAAAAGCATAGTGTATCGTGAGAATTTATCATGATAAGGACATTTATTGTCATATTGCCCAGCCCAATACCATCATGATAGGAATATGACAGCCTCTTTCTAGAACTCCTAGGATTTCTTCATAGCCTGCTGTGATGACTGGGTTATTAAAATATGGCTTCACTCTGAGTGCCAGTGCTGACAACAAAAAAGAGTCAGATAACAATAATGACGACGAAAGTTCAGTGGACGGGTTTGTGTGGCTGGAGTATGATTTTGAGAAGAATGTGAAGTTTTGTCAAGTATGTCATCAGTTTTCTTGACAAGCAAGTTCATTCATTACCTGGAGTAACTTGTTTAAAAAACACAGTATTCAAAAGCAAAGCCTGAGCTTCCGACATGAGCACTGCTGTAGTTCAGCGATCTCAAAAACTAACCTGTATGGCTGATTGAGGGCTGATGAAGATGGAGGTGATGCAGGACTGAAGCAAGTTTTTTGGCACATCACTGTCCAAAGAAAACCATGTATCTCCATTTTTGTCGATTTTTCTTTTTCTTCATCATTTCAACACACCAGCTGTCTTTTACACTGTTTACACAAATTTCATGATAAATGGACCAATAAAAAGCTCTAAAATCACTTTGAATGAAACCTCTTTACATTAACTTATATTGAAAGGTAGAAGAGTTTTTGCCTTTTCCTGTGAAGTTACTATTTTGGAGGTTTTTATTTGGACAGTGCTGATATGTTTCTGTAAATCTGGCCACAAGTTATTAGTATTCATTGGCTTGGTGGCCAGATTGGCA
The DNA here is from genome assembly GCF_904425465.1 of Colossoma macropomum. Taxonomy (NCBI): domain Eukaryota; kingdom Metazoa; phylum Chordata; class Actinopteri; order Characiformes; family Serrasalmidae; genus Colossoma; species Colossoma macropomum. The sequence continues at coordinate 7,605,237 of NW_023494801.1, read as the reverse complement.
AGTGCAAACTGTTATATCTGACTACCCCTGCGCACAGAGTCAGAAATTATGTAAGCAAATCTATTTGAGATTACTTGGCAACTCAGTATGGTTATCCTGAAGATCTACCAACATGGAGAGTTCAGATCCAACAAGCCTGGCTCTGATACTCAGATGCCCCTGAAGGCTTTCATTACCTGGATCAAATGTGTTAGATCAGCTCTGCAGGGTGGGAAATCTCCAGGTTTAAGGGAACTGTGGGATGATTTAGGCTGCAGTTAGCACAATGTTAATTGGCATGTACAAGCCTCCATTACTTACCTACATTAATTATTAGCTTCACATCTCTGGAGCACAGCTTAAGAAGCATGTCTTGGCTGATGTGACTACATTTGAGCTTTAGCTATTTAGCAAAATATCAGATACAATATGAGCACCTCAGTCAGCAGTTTGGAGGGATTTGGCTAAAGCTGTACGGTATTGTGGGCTACACTGCTGTTTGCATCCTAAACTGAGTACGAGGTGTTCTGTGGAACGCTGCATTCTTCCATCTGGTTTAATCTGCCAGTGGCCCGCAGTCGCCTGACTGTTTCGCTCCTGTCTGTTCGTCTTAAGCTTACAAAGACAGATGACTGTATCTGAGACTTAGACACCCAAAAGCCTCTTACACAGAGCCCTGCAGCACCACGCTATGGTGCACTCGCTGTCCTGAATAGACAATAGAGACACACACTGAAACACACATCCTTTATGTAGCAACAAGGCTAAGCATGAGCAGTCTTGCTAATCTTGTGCTGATGAATGAAAGCAAAGTATGTGAGCAGGCAAACAGCAGGTCCTGCACACAGTCATGCAGGCCGTTAGCTGCAGGACTTTAGAACAGCTTTAGCAGTCGCTTCAATCTCTGCAGTATACACTGCGTGGTTAAAATATGTACAGCGACTAAACGTGGGATGCCTCTGGTCATTGGAAGAACCAGAAACTCTTGCTTTTTTAGTTCTTGGTGGTGAGGGATAGGTGGACTTTACTGCCACTACATATGAAACTATTAATGTAATTCATTTTTTTTTTTTTAATTCAAGGAAGACTTGGCAGATTCCACAAGTCTAAGTGACATTATTTAATAGATGGCAACCATAGAGAAACCTGTCTTGTAACCAAACAAAGGACTAATTAACTCTCACCTACTCACGTTTAGAAAGCTTAAAGATTTCCACAAGGGGAAGCTTTTAGCACTCAAGTAGTTTTGTGTGCAACTGAGCCCACACCAGCAGGATCTCATGATTTCATATATACTTGTAATCACAAATTGCCTGTGTATGAAATAGAAGGCACAAAACTTAGGATAGTACAAACACAGCTTATATTTGATGCTGCTTCTGTTGCACTCACAACTATGCACATGCGAGTAATTATAACAAACTATAAAAAGGTGTCTCAAACATAGCCAATTAAAAAAGAAACTCAAGTTCCTTGACCATAAACAATGATAGTGATAGGCTTGCTAAAATAATATGTGAGTGTAAGATAATTATAATGTAAAGTCAACTATGAAAGTATGTGCATGCTGTTTGTTACAAATGTTAGGACATAGCAAAATAAGTTGGAGAAGGTGAGGAAAAAAGCAGTCACCACTGCAATGCATACTAAAGAAGGTGATCGTCTAAGGTTGATGCTCTATATTGTAGTGACCTGCTACTGGCTGGCATTGGTGGGCATCCTCTGGGTTTCTTCTTCTGCTGACTACACTGGTGTCAGAAGTGGGATAGAACTCCCCAGCAGCCTGGGAAGGAATGGTGCTACGAAGAACTTCTAGGTGAACAGCGGGAAAGAAAAAGTCTAGCAAAAGACTGCAATGATGGAGACATCACTGAAAGGCTCCGCGGATAAGACAGTACAGCGAAGCTCAGTGTCAGAGCTGGCACATGAAAGCCTGAGGATGAAGCTGGTGCGGGAAGGCTTGAAGCTGGAGGTGGCACGGCGAGGCCAATGGCAGTGCTGTGCTCACATGCATCGGGAGAGGCACATTACACAGCTGGAATGTGACCAGAATCCATGACATCCCCTGTTTTTTCTTCTGCCTAAGCTACAATAGATTACCTGCATAGCACAAAGCATATGACTAAAATAGGCACAGAGGGCCAGATGTACATACGTTATCAACTCCAACATCACTTCTAAATTGCTAAACACACAGAAACAACCCACATCAGTCATTTTTGACAGAGTACTGCAAGCTCAGCTACAGCTACAGCTGCAGACATGCTAGTTTATGACACAATGTCAGTGGTTTCAAAGCTGTGATTTGCCTGTCCACACAAAAACAATAAAAGGAGTCAAAGATTTCAACCCTGGAAAGCATTTTCAAATACCTCCAGTTCCAATGAATGAAAATGATTTTTTAATGTGGACAGGAGGCAAAAATGCAGAGGGGAAAAAAAATATTTTCAAAAATATCCAGTTACATGTGGTCCAGACCTGGGACTGCAGCTTAGCCCTGCCCACTAACTGCTTGCACATGAGTGACGATGAGACAGTGGTGTTAATAAATGCAGTTCTTTCCCGCCAAAACATTTTACAGGGGTGTTATTTTATGGTGTGTACGTGCATATTAATGCCACATCACGGCATATTTTGTGCTATCTTCTTACACACATACATCGGGTCCCAGATATTTAAATCGTGTTGCGCTGATCGTAAACAGTCTATTAAGGCTCATGTCACCATCTAACTGCTGCGACTGTTTTGAAACCCTAATGCAAATTTACACCTGGTTTTAAAGGCAGAGGAAAATCGATGCAAAACTAGCCACTGTAAATTGAATGGGCTGTGTAATCAGATGCAGTTATAACATCTTTACTAACGTGACCCTCCCTCAAAGGCACATGCATGAGGAAGAGAATGCTCAATGCCCAGAAACTGTTTGTTCAGCCTCATGTGCCAGTTTCGTACAGCACATGGACAGAATGCATCTGATTTGCACATGAAACCAGCACAAAGGCTTAGTACCTCAGGCTCTCTGTCTTAATAAAAGGAACTAATGAAAGTGGTTATTCTATGGCACCACTCCACAGAGCACTTTCTGGTCTTTTATTTTTAAGAGTTCAGTGTTGTGTCTTATATACCAGATAAAAAGTTAGCCAGGTAGAGGCCCACCAAACATTTTTGCCCTGAGGCTTATAATTTGATGATCAAAGTCTGACGCCTACAATAGTTCATTAACATGGGAAATGTTTGCTTAATCTGAGAAATGGTACTTGAGCTAGATTGTGTAGATGACCACCAGAAAAAAGCACCAAGGGTTCTTAAAAAAAAAAAAACAAAAAAAAAACAGCACTTCACGTCAGTGTCTGTGTCCTTGTTTTCAGAACAAGGGTCTCAGTGTGTTTTGCCAATGACCCCTTAGCCATTACATCTACAAACAGTGCTTTCTTTTCTTAACCCCCCTGAGCCATTCAGAATACATGAATCCTAAAAACTTTGGCTTCCGGTGAAACAGTTTTGCATAACAGAACAGGGGCTTGAATATATTAGGATGGCACACTCGTTCAAAAATATATAATAACCACATCTGTTAATATAATAGCAGCATTATTAGGACACGGACCCCCAAATTAATTTCTCTCGACTATTTATGTGTTGTGTAAATTTTTTTAATTGGCGTTAAAAGTTCCTGCGCTGCCTCTGGCTCACAGTCCCACTGCTTTAGTGCTCACTGACAACAAGCAACGCATTGGCAAGATTATTTGCATAGCCAGATGCCGTCCAGCTTGTGTCCTCCAGCGTCTAGGTTCCTTTTCCTTTGAGCTGCGGCTGCTGTGTAGTTCAATCCCCTCTCGCTTTATGGAAATGTGCAAACCACTGCACTTTCATTGGATCTATGTTTTTCAAAACAGCTCACAAAAATAATTAAACCCTATACGGACGTTATGATAAATATACCCTGCGTGAAAATGTATGAGTCTGCTGTATTTCCATTACAATGTTTTTGAACTGGCGAAGGGATTTCCTGGCTTGGCTATCAATGTTGTATGTATGTTTTCTGTCAAAAATTTGGGGACACAGCTTTTCAAAATGTGTTTAATACAAGTGGGAATGTTTCCTTTGTTGCTTTGCAATAACTTAACATATTAATAGATAACTGTTCTGAGGAAAACATCAATATTTGTGGCAGTGTGACAGTATTTGTGACAGTGCTATCTTAAGAACTATGCCAAAGCTCATACACTGTATCCCACTCATCAACGCTCAGACCTTTCAGGTGTTTAATCCGTTAGGGCAGGTGCAAAAAAGCATCAATTTCGGCCATTTCATTTACTCTTCTCTGCTAATAGTATGATTTTTCAACACTGTTGTTGCATTTATTTGATGCGTAAAGAACGAATCTACCAAAGCTGAAAATTCAGAGTTAATTGCATGAATAGGAACGGCAGAAATCAGTCACATTTTATGGTTACTCTCATTAAACAAATGAATAATAACGGACAATCCGAAGTGTGCTCAATTAACTTGCATGCTCACTCAGAAAAAAAAATCACAGTACATTCAGCAATAAAGAAAGCCCTGTACGTCTTCTATATAGTGGCAACACACTGATGATATTTCACTCTAGCCAGGTTGGACATGCAACCACCAAAACTCCTCTGGTGGCAGATTTAAACAAGTCAAATCGTTGATACACATAGCATAAACATAGCTGGTTTATGTTAACAAGTCTGAAGGCATTTCCAGAAAAGTTTCCTGCCGGAGATGCGAGAAAAGCAGCTATAGCTGAGCTAAAGCTTAAAGCAGAGCAAAGTAAGTCTGTGTTTTCGCTTACTTTATATTCGTTAGCCTGTACTAGTACAACAGCACCCACTGAGACATATTTACAGACAAGATGGTAAAATGGACATGGCTCCCAAGGTGGTTTGATTTTTTTTTGTTGAAAGGGCAAAGTGGCTCTTCTTAACATTTGGGTTGCCGACCTCTGGGTTACACATTATAAAGTTCACCGTAACAGTAGAAGAGCAAGCTCTTTTCTCAGACCTCAGGGTTCTCAGACCCCTCAAGGGTGTGTAGTGTAGATTTTATCCATGAACACTTCTGTTTCTCCTGTCTGTATTTTAACAGGGGGTGCAGGGGCATTTCTAAAGGAGGGCCTGAGGGGGCCTAGGCCCTCACATGGAAGCCAGCCAGCCCCCTGCTATCCAGATTTCTGACTGCTCTAAAGAAAGAAATGTTCTCTGATGGCAAAAATCTTTTATTATAATACAGGATGAACACCAATACGCTAAACTGAGCTACTGAATTCTCGTGCCTTCATTTCCACCCTAAATTTTAAAAAAGCAACCCTCAAAGCTCCTCTTTCATCTTCACAGAATATGTGGCGATTTCTGGCAACGTTTCATGCTGCATGCGTGGCCTGGCCATAAATTCAGCCTTCACCACTTGGGATGAGGTGGAGGTGGGGGGTGGGGGGGGATAAAAACACTCTGAAAAGTCCCAAGTGGAAATGACGCGCATTTGTGAGCTCGCTCAGAAGAGGCAGCACCGAATCTATCCGAAATAGAAACCACCCTGGGAGAAGCAAGAACACATTCAAAAAGATCGCTGTTCCCCTGGAGGGTGTGCTCCTGAGAGTACCTGAGAGTTTGTTTCTCTCTCTGTGTGGCTGCATGTGTGTCTGTAAGACTGCACTGTCACGGCTCATGACATCCACCAAGTGGCACCCTAAAGAGACCAGTCATCTAACTCATTCCCCATGCCATTAGAGACCGAGAGAGAGAGAGAGAGAGAGAGAGAGAAAAGAGGAGAGGGGAAGGAGAGAAGAAAAGCAACAGAGAAAGGAAGAAAGGGAGGGAGAGGTACTTGAGAGAGAGAGAGAGAGAGAGAAGCAGAGGCGAGGAAAGAGTAAAGAAAGAAAAAGTGATGGACGGACAGAAGACAAGCCATTACGTTAGAAAGGAGCGCGGAGAAAGAGCAGCTTCAGTAGTGGCAGCAACCATCAGTTCTACTTAGTCTCACGCACGGTTCAATTAGGGCCGGGATTTTCTGTTTTACTTAAAGGCGATCCACAGCGGCTCTGACAGCATGGCTGCACACTCACCAGGAAAGGTGTGGACAGATAAATAGGACTCAATTTTCCCCGTGGCTTTATCAATGTGCTGGTGCAGTCCGCAAATTCAGCTCCAACATAAACACACCTTCCCTTCATTTTCTGGATGACTGGCTTCTGACTGGGTTGTGTTCTGGTACAAGGAAATCAGATTACAGTGAGGAGATGAGCTCTCACAGGAAGCAAGTTGTGTTTGAGTTCCTCTGTAGTGATGCATGTAGTGTGCATACAGCATAACCTGGAAGAATTTAGGGGGGAATATATTACAGAAGAACTAATTGTCTTTATTTCAAACAGCAGATTGATGTACCATGTAAATAGAGGTAGTTTAAAAATGTACCTTTCACTTTCCAGATCATACAGTCCGTATATGGATACTAAGCTGGAAAAAACAGCCCATTTTGAATTTACAGTGGTTATGATGTCACAACTATGGCCACATATACACATGATCAACACAGAGCAGCCAGTCAGAACAGTGTCTTTAAAGCACAGCCTGTGTAATCCTAAAAGATAAAGAGAAGTTTAAAAATGGTCATGTAAAATGAATTATAACTTCTTTTAAATGTATAAAATAGGATAATAAAAATGCAGAATATGGGCCTTTTTTGAAATAAGAGAGTTTGGTGTAGCATATAAATACTGTTACAAAACACCAGTCACTCCCCAGACCATAAAGTCCATATGTGAAAGCTGATAAAACAGCCCATTTTTGAATCTATTATGGCTGTGATGAACTATGAACACATTTACTCACGACCACCCATTTAGCTTACAGCACTTTGCCCATCCATTCATGCTGAAGTGATATGGAGTGCTGTTACTGCAGATAGTCTGTAGTAGAGTTATTAGAGTAGAAGATGTAGGGAAAAGGACTGAATGTTGTGCTGTTCCTGGCTGTCAGGAAGCAAATGTAAAATTGCAGCCTTTCAAAGGATCCACACCTCTGATGGGATCAGCTGACGTCCTTGAGGATCTCAGTCTGGGCTTAACAGTTTGTTCCGTACAATTTAGATCGGACTGTTTTTCAAATGAAGGACAATACAGAGCACCCAATCAGAACAGAGGTCCTTTACATATCCATCTTAAAGGCACAGTAACCCAAACAGCATGTTTAATTCTAAGGGATAAAGAAAACTTGGAAGATTGACATGTAAAACTGAAATAAGACTGATTTGATACCTGAAATCACAAATGTCAATGCTTCCCCATTTTTGCAGGCCAGGTGGATAAATGGCTACCAGTGCATAAATGGTGATCTATTGGAAAAAGCCAGCCCGCCTCAGCCAAACACTGGTTTATCACACTGCTATATCAATGACTGGATTCTGGATTTGAGTATCTGAATTTAGTTTTACAGGGTGTGCCTGGCCTGGCCTGGCCTGGCCTTTTTTCATAATATGGGAGACACTGTTATCAGTGGACTTCAAGGAAACACAATCAAAAACTTAAATGTGTTGTTTCCCTGTATTTTTTAAAAGCCCCACATCTTGGAAAACCCTATTCTCTTCCCTTTTTTGAAATGAAAGAGTTTGAACTAACGTTTTTGAACTACAGTACAACAGCAGCACATTGTGATGTCACACAATCCAAACCATTTAAATATATTTGCCTATTCAGTTTACAGCGGTTTAGCCACACCCCTTCTTGGAATTATAAGGAGGGTTTCAGCCGAGACCGATTTTTTTAAATGAGGCGCAATACAAATACAACAAATATAACACATATAATATATATCCATCTTAAAGGTCCAGTAACAAAAATGGCCTGTTTCATTTTAAGGCATAGAGAGAGGTTCGGAAAATGGTCATTTAGAAGTGGATTATGACTTGTTTTGAGTACATAAAGCCATACAAACATTATAAGTAGGTCCTAAGGAAAAAGATAAATGTAGGATATGGGCCCTTTAAAGTCCTTTGTAGCACATAGCACACCATACACACACACGCTTGTGATGGCTGATGACCGAACAAGGAAAAACACAGTCACTTGATATTAAATAAAGGCAGTTCCATTAACACACAACCGTGCACATAAAAGACAAACAGCAATATTCCAGAGATTTTTTTACATGCATGTCACATGGCTGTAACGACAAGACAAATGACATGCAATCTCCCTCACACCTCATGCTTCAGTTCCCCTCAGCCCAGACACATGCAGAGAGAGAGAGAGAGAGAGAGAGAGAGAGAGAGAGAGAGAGCATGAGGAAAAGTGGCCTGCAGAGGTAATTTTTTTCCTGAAAAATGAATTACATACAGCATACATACAATAAAATACCAAGACCTATACAAATAGTCTCTCTCCCTTTCCTCTCTCTCTCTCTCTCTCTTTCTCTCTCATACACACACACCACGCAGGGTTGGCTGAGCCCTGAGTCATACCTCCTATGTCTCCTGCAATCTAATTATCGTTAATTAACTCAATTTATCACTTCACCCTAGTGTCTGCCTCAACCACAAACAACTCAGCACGCTACAAGATCAACAATAAAGACAACAAACAGCTCTGTCATTTCCCTCTGGTGTTGTCTTAGCAGTTATTGATGCGTTTGTGTGTGTGTGCGTGTGTAGTTGTGTAGGGGTGTTGGTGTGTTTTTAGTGGGTCACAAATCTGGGGAAACATTAGCTGTGAGCTTTGATAATTGCTCCAAATATGTTGATACATCAGAATCTGTGATTTTACTGAATTATCAACCATTTCACAACCTGACAGGTTCAAAACAATAAAAAAATACTTTGCCATGGAGGTTCTATGTGCTGTGTAACTACAAATTCACCATGAATCAGAGACGGATTTCTGGGAACCAAAAAATACATCTGTAATTATTCCTTATTTATTTAATACAATCATCATGCTTGTTGGATGTCAACTCTGAACGTATTGTAGTAATACTCATACTTATTGATCTGTTCTGGTTGGAAATGAAATGGTTAAAATCTTAGAACACCCAACAGAAAATGATCCAATTGGGATTTTTTTCTCTATGGTATGCAGGTGGATACAGCCAAGTAAACACTCTGATTGGTCAGGTCTTCAGGAGCTGAACTGAAGGCCTTACATATTACATTAACTACCAAAATAATAACAGTGACAGTGGAATCAGACAATCGCATCCCAAAAAAATTGGACCAGTTTTGTAAAAAGAATTTCGGCCACCTGGAACTTGTTTATGTGTTACTGACTGTGAATGCGAGCTGTAGGTTAACCAGGTTTCAGTTAGTTGTTATTAGAAATGGAAAACGGCAGCAGCTCTGTGGCAGGACTCTTTACTGAGTCACTGTAAAACTATTACATACCAGGTAAAATATATTTTTGCTGTGGTGTGGCAAAATGTAATATCACAATACTTCAGAAAGATTTTTACAATACATGATATGCATACATACATAATATCGCTGTTGTCGGAAGAAAAGCTCATATGTCCATTTTCACAATTTTGACATAATTTATATCGGTTATCCTTTACATTATGTGTAAATTTGATGATGAATGGACTAAAAGAAATGACCTAAAATTGCTCGGAAAAAACTCCATTGGCTTACATTAAAAGTAAAGTATGTTTTTTCCTTCTCCTGTAAAGTTACCATTTTGGAGATACGAGTTTTTTTTTGACAACAGCGATATGTATCTCTTTTTTTTCCGATATCTAATAAGTTAAAACAGACAAACTAGTGCTACATTTTAAAAATATTATCCATGAATCCAGTTGCTTATATTCAATATTTCACACACTAAGCTGCAGTAACTTCAATTAAACAGGACTCATTCTCTCTTTTTAATCAAACATGGAGTTGGGAAGTGATTTATAAGTACTGACTATGTCCACAATATGCTCAGAAGAGCATACTGTGACATATTGTGATGTAATTTATCACGATAATGATAAATATTGCCATATTGCCCAGCTCTAATGCAAATACAAGGTTTTTGCTTGACAAACAATGTTATAAGCTTCATATAAAACATGGAATGTTTTTTTTAAACTTGAAATGTCTGTTTTTAATCAAGAACAGCCAAAATATGTTCATGTGCACTAGTGTTAGCTACTATACAATACTTTTAGACTATACTATACTATTAGAAATCCCATAAGGGAGGGGTCTAGCAGAAACACACAGGTTTTACTTGCATGTTATTCCAAATTTGCCTTATTCTATATCTTCATGACTTCCTGAATTCCTACACACTCCTTTCTCCCCATTTACTTAACTTTAGAAAGCTTATGAAGCATTATAATATGATACACCTTCCAGAGACTTTCTCATAAATACTGTGTGTCCTTCTCGTGTCCTAATTATATATGCATAGATGAGTCTACTCATAGAAGTGTATACTAAAACGTCGTTGTATCTGTGTACAAGCACGTAAAGAAATATGCATGGCATACTGCACAGGCCCTGCATGTGTGTATGGTAGCACACTGTCAGCATTCATATGCAGCCCTAAAGGGTCAAAGGCATTAGCACATCAGACGCCACCCACTGTATTCGAGAGCGTCTCTGAGCTCTGCTTTCCAGAACCTACTGTCTTCTACTGCGTCTCCTGCACCTCCTACGTTTATAAATACATATTACGAATGGAATAGAGTTTAGTTTTTAAAGTACTGGCAGCTAAACCACATACACACACAAATGCTCACACTCCTCGTCAAAAGTGTGAGGATGCCCAGCTTCTCAAAATGTTTTAATACAAAGGAGCACAGGAATGCAGGAAATGGGGATGTTGAGGGGGCTGCATCATTCCCAGATTTCAGGATTATTCAAAATCAGGGGCTATAAGTTTAAGAAAAACAATAAAGGCCAGAATGCAAGCTGATTTAGGTGTCCAGAGTCAAAATGTGTGACTAATTCTTTGCCCCTAAGCAGTAAAGAGCAGGGTGTGCATCACGGATTGCCGTATGGGTTATGTGTGTAAAGCTGTACAGTTGTCCTCCACATCATAACAACATATCATAACATGTTCTGTTTCATGTAAATTATTCAAACAGTTCAAATGGGGGGAAAAAATATTGTATTCATGATATATATATATATATATATATATATATATATATATATATATATATATATATATATATATATATATATAAAATGAATCATAAATATCGCTGCTGTCAGAAGAAAACCTCATATCTCCAAAATGGTAACTTTACCGTTTCTTTTGTTCCATTCATTATTAAATAAATACCCACAATGTGAAGAGTAGAAGGCGTTTTCAAATTACGTCAAAAACTGAAAAATGGAGATACAAGGTTTTGTTCCAACAGCAGCGATATGCTTTTTCTAATTTTAGCAACCACAACTTTGAAATGTATCCCATGTTCCTAAATGAGCACATTTCCTTTATTGGCTTGCAATAACTCAATGCATGTAACAAAGCCTTGTATCTCCAAAGCAGTAACTTTAAGAGAGAAGAAAAAATGATCTTAACTTTAATGAGTTATTATAAAAAGCTGCTATGCCATGTAATGTTGACCTATTTCTTTTGGCTCAGTTGGGCGTCAAAGAGGGCCTGGGTTCAATTCCAACCAGGTGACCAGGGTCCTTTCTGTGTGAAGTTTGCGTGTTCTCCCCATGTCTGCAGCCCAAAGAGATTCAGTCAGGCCAACTGGAGATACTAAAATTGCCCCTTGGTGTTAGCGTGAATGTGTATGGCTGTATGTCTGTCCTGTAATGGGCCGACAGACTGTCCAGGGTGTTTCCTGCCTTCTGCCCAATGAGTGCTGGAATACGCTCCAGCAATACCTAACAGACCTATTAAACAAATATTCTTATTTATTCAAAAGTAACACCAACAAATGTCAAATTTCAAAAGAATGCATCTCCAAAGGTGTGCATTGTCTCCCGTCTGGTGAAAATCCCCAGCATTTCTCTTCTTGCTGAGACACAGAGCCTCTTATGACAAAGCTTGCTGTGATCTTTCATGTGTCTGCCCTTTTCATCAGAGCTGTAGTGTTTCTTCTTCCTCTACACACACTGGCCTCGAGTCACCCCCCATCTCTCTCTCACACATGCATTCAATCACTGGAAAACACACAGGACAACCGAAAAAGCAGAGAGAGACACAGGAGGGATCGAGTGGTGAGAAAGAGAGAGAGAAAGAGAGAGAGGGACAAGATGAAAGACAAAGGGAAGGAAGAGTATGATTGATAAAATGTGAGGAAGTGGATAAGACAAGCAGAGGAGACCAGGGAGAGTGCTGATGAACAAAGCACTGCAGCTGGGCCTCTGGGACGTTACTGAGCTGTGATATATTTTCATCTCAAGCTGAGGTTCTTGAGATTAAGAACCAGATATATTTGATATAATCAAATAAACAGTATCATGCACAAGCCAAAGGAGTTCTTGACAGTGGGTGTGTTAAAAAACATTATATGACATATATGACATAGAATAAATACAAATAAATATAATTACAGTAAATTGTAGCAAGAATGGTCTGTTTTTAAAAGCTAAGGGTCTTCAGATCAGATGACTAGATAGATAGATAGATAGATAGATTTAACTTCAAGTTCATCTAAATCTGTTACACATACTATATACATATTGTTGCTATTGGGACAAAACCTTATATCTCCCTTTTTACTGTTTTTCATTTTTTGACATAATTTGAAATATTATGAGGTTTTGTTCCGACAGCAGTGATGTATTACATATATCCTAACCCTGACATTAACCTAAAACCCAAACCTGACCCTTAGAACCTGCTGGCTGAAAGCTGAACAATGGACCGGCCACTCTAGAGGTCAGACCTCAACATCACTGAATGTGTTTGGAATTACTTGGATTGTGAAAAGAGGAAAATGCAACCAACAGTCCAAAGACTGAACTTTGACGGCGTAGAAAAAAATATCTCTTTTGATTTCTTTGAAAAACTAAGCAAGTCTCCTGAAAAGAATGGAAGCTGTAATAAAGGCAAAGATTGAACACTTTAAATACTGAAAACTTAATTTCATCATAATTAGTTGTTCAGGCTTTTGTGTAATTTTCTGTTAAATACATGTGTTCTGCTTTTTGCTTGATGCTGCAAAGGTATAACCTTTAATATACACAGTACTGTATATTTGACATATTTGATAGCATGAGCTTTTCCATTTTAGTAGCATCTTAAGCCAAGGTTCTTGGGAAGTAGAGGATCAGGAATCAGGCAGGAAAACTATTATGCTATTCAGAGCATCTGAGGGAGAAGGCTTTATTACACACACACACACACACACACACACACACACACACACACAGAGAGAGCTGCTCTGAACCTGTACTGGCCTTTGTATCTCTCCATGGAGCTTGTGTGGTTGATTTAATAGTTTGAATATGACTCCTTTGTTGTGTTGTGATAACCATCTTGTGTGTCTATTCAGAGTCTAGAAACAAAACATACACACACGCTTGGACATATACGGTTATGAACCGGTGCCCCAGCAGTGCTCTCTAATTGTGCATGTGTTCGCTTCCAGGTATGATTTTAAATTCAAAATTCAAATTGCGTTCACTTCTCAGTGGCATTACAGGATTAGCATAGTTATGTGACCACAGCTTGCACAAGGAGGGATAGTGTGTAGATATGATTTTGTGTGTGTGTGTGTGTATGTGGGTGTGTGAGTGTTCACTTGTTTACTGGTGTTTTTTGCTGTAATATACAACAATGTGTAAAAAAGATCCCCTTCATTTTAAAATTTCCAGTCAAAACAGCCATTAAGTACAAGTTATTAACCTCTTAACATTCCAGGCTTATTACACACAAAGGCTTATTATTCATTAACTACAGCGACTTCAGTGGTTATAGAGGTGTGTAATAAAACTTTGGGCCCCCCCGCGGACCCATGGCATGGTAAGGGTTTAATTTTGTAGCATTAAGGGGGGGGCAGAAAACATATTTAACAGAAAATTACACAGAAGTCTCAATGACTAAATCTTATTTTAAAAAATTCAGTATGTAGTGTGTCTATCCTTTATTACAGCTTCCGTTCTTTTCGAAATCTGCAGGGATGTTTTCCCACACCTCCAAAGGTCAGTCTTTCAGTTGTTTCAGCCAGAAGTTGGTCGCATTTTCTACTCCTCAAAATCCAAGTAATCCCAATCAGATTTAGGGTCTGGACTCTGGGGTGGTCAGTCCATTCCCTTTTCTCAGTGAGGCTTCTTGACAGCTACACATCCTTTTAGACTCATAGTGCTGAGTTGTCTTCTCACAGTGGACAGATGGACAGAAACACCTGTGGATGTTTTTGGATCTGAATCAGGAGTGGAGCTTGTTTTTCTCCTCTCTCTCAAAGATGGAAGTTTTAAGTGCTGTTTATCTGATGGGGTCAGTTTTGCTGGTCTATGAGGTCTTGCTCAGTTGTTAGAGGTGTTTTAACAATTTTAATAATCATTTTTTAATGTATGTTTTGGAAGCTTCTCTTATTTTCCTTTGACTTTCCTCTTCCTTATCGCTGTTGTCAGAACAAAACCTTGTATCTCCAAAATGGTAACTTTACAGGAGAAGGAAAAAACATACTTTACTTTTTAATGTAAGGCAATGGAACCAGACTTTTTTCCAAGTAATTTTGGGCCATTTCTTTTGGTCCATTCATCATGAAATGTACAAACAATGTAAAGGGCAACAGGTACTTTCAAATTACGTTAAAAACTGAAACGACAAAAATGGTAGAATTATGCAAGTGGATTGTCTTATAAATAACCTCCTCCAAAATATCTCCTGAAAACTGAAAAATGTGTACTTAATGGCCATTTTGACTGAAAATGACATGAATTTGACTTTTTCACAATGGTTCCACAGTGTTCCCTCAAGTAGCTTTACAATCTGAAAACTAAGTTTCATAATGTTTCATAATGTATGGTACATTTATACATACAAGGAAAATCACCCAAACACCAAGCTATACGTAAACAAGGCAACTTGGCAGCACCTCCAAGTCTGAATGGAGAAACACACACATTGTTGCTACTGTAACAAAACCTTATAACTGAAATAGCACCTTTATAAAATAACTAGATTTTAATCCAAGGAAGTCTGGACTATTTCTATTGGCCCATTCCACATATACTGTGCACAAAATGTGAAGGGAAGATGGTGTTTTAAAAATGTGTTCAAAATGAAAACAGAAAAAAATGGATTTACATTGTTTTGATGTGACAGTGATGATATACACACAGCAAATGTGGATCCCAGTTCTCATATGCACTCGCTTATTGTGAGAGTATTTTTCTCTCCTCTGCATCAAACACTGGTGCCTGGTGTAAGGAAAACAGATTCATGCTCCATGGACGAGCTGACATGAGTAATGATGATTAATTGGGAGGTGTAACAGAGCCTCTAGTGGACATCTAGTGCAACTACAGACTAAACAAAGCTGTACAACCTCTCTCTACTTTCATGTCTGTTTGAAACTGTAACAATTTCCAGCCCACATATATTCACTGAGCCACATTCTATGATTCCACTTCAGTATTACTTTTTTATGCCTGTGTTCCTCTCTCTGGTCTTTGGTCGAGTTCTGTTATTGAACCATATTTCAAATAACTTTTACGCTCCTACAAAAACATTTTGTTCCTCCATTACATAACCCACATAATATGAGTCACATATTTTTTGTCCAATTGTCCCCGAAGCTCTCAGGGTTATTTTAGTAGAGCTGATCGCTTGAAACGGTCGGCATGCGGGCTGAGGGTCTTTGAAGATAAAAAAACTCTTGGCCTGTTTTAAAAGCCCTAAAGCAGAGTAAAAATACTGCGGAGATTAGAGTGTAGGCTGGGACGGAGAAAGAAAGAGAGAAATAGTGTCTTACCTTTCTCCCTACCGAACAAAAGACCTCTTCAATTCCATTTTACTTTCAAGTTTGGTTCTTCTCCCTCTCTCTGTCACACCATTGTTGCCCTCTCCTAGTTATCTTTGTACTTTTTCTCTGTCTCTTTCTTAGAAGTTAACATAGATGGAGATCGACTTCTTTTGTGCATTTAACCTCATCGGCTCCTCGTCTCGTGCTCTCTTCCTCGCGTCTTTCTCTCTTTCAAATGAGAAGAACCTCTGTTCACTTCTAACTGACAGGCCGTGCTTCATTAATTCCGGCACCATTGACCCGAAGCGCGGCGTCAATTAATTCGTTCTCTGCTGGATAATAAGGCCCATTGTCTGCGGCTCCTTGTGGACCCACTGCGGAGGCTGCCGAAGCCATCCTGCTGGCCGTTCACTCTTCTGACAGGTATATGGAACATGTCAGCTCAGTGATATTCATCTGTGATTCATGCAGGTATCTATTCTCTTCTTAATGCACTGATGCTTCTTTCAGTACTGCGCACAGCTCTTATCATAGGTTACTTGAGAAAATATTTCTATGGGAATTTTGCTTGTAAAACATTATATAGATATGCTGTGTGCTGGTTAGAGGAACACTGTTTTGGTTCCACTTCCTCAATGCAGCGACAGCCACTGCACAGCTACTAATTACTATATTTGTTATGTTTAACTTAATGGAGTATTTATTAGCCCATACTCAGCTTCCTGAAGTGACTGCAGTGGTGCACATCTGTATTTATTTATTTATTATTTCTGAGAAAATAAATGCTTAGTTCCAACGTAAACAGCCTTAAATGAGTTAATGAGGGGATACATGATAAATTACTACCGATGCTTTCTTTTTATGCTGTTAACACAATTTCCTAGTTTGACCCTGCTGTTGTTGTGAATGCTGTTGCTGTGGCTCTGTGACTGTGGCCTCTCAGCCAAATACAGCTTTAAAAGTTCTATTGATTGCTTTCTCGATAAAAGTAATAACTACTGCAATGGTCAATTTGTTTCAAGTCTGAAATCACATGTAAAACATTGCTTATGCCAGCAATATCAATAATGTCAGTAATGTTAGCATCTGAGGACAGTGCTCTCGGGAAACGTGTGAATGAACAAGCAGCAAACTAACAAAAGAAACAAGAATCCATGAGCTGTGTGAATGACAGCGAGAGGCTACAACTGTAGAGGAGTTGAAACCATAGACTATCAAAAAAAGTGAAAAAATGTATAATAGTAACAGTTATAATAACAAAACACTGTAAAGATAATTATCATCATTACTACTACTGTTGTTGCCACTTTTGCCATTATTATTGTTATTATTGTTATTATTATTATTATTATTGCAGCAATAGCAACACCTAAAAAATAGTCTCCATTGTGTAAATACCTCCCCACACTCTAGTAGCTTCTTCAAGTACTTCTACAGTTTTTACAAATTCTGTGTGAATGACCAGTGCATGCGAGCTGCGGCAATCTGACCCAAAATGTGTCCAAATGTAAACAACTGAAACAGGGTGTCAAAACACAACACATTTATTAAAATAGTAGTATATTTAGAAAGTAGTCCAAACAAAGATGTTCCGCACAACTCTATAATTTCTACCTGCACTGCACTTTAGGGGAAACCAGGAATCTGGCAACCCAAGTGACGTGGAAACATTTGTTTTTGTCCAACAGAGCAAAACAGGAGTTGAAATGTAAACACCACGCAGCATGACTGGCAAAGCTGAACGTGTTCATGATGCTTCACGCACATGGCCTGAGCGCACCAATACACTCAATACACTTTGTGAGTGTGCCTGCGTGACCCTATACTGACTAACGTAGAAGTGACTGCAAAGTTATTTAAGCTGTTCATGCTCATGTTTAGTTTGTCCTGGGGCTGTTTGTGGTTCACGTGTTTAGTTTGTCACAGTATTCGCGATATGGCAAAACTCATATAACGGTGGAATGTCATACCGATATTCACTTTTATACCGGTGTTCCGCCCACCCCTGGTTGGAACATGCAGCCACTGTTGTTCTCATGTTGGAACATCAGAAACTGCATTCAGCCTATTTTCAGTTCATGTGAACCCTGCATTCACATAATGAAAAATAATGTATTTGTGAAAGTAATAAATGCATTCTAATGGAGCTTTTTTGTCCACTCATGTAGCTTTAATGAAATGCACTGCTTTTTAAATAAAAAAAATCTTTACAGTCAAATTTGAGCAAATAAGACAAACGTGATTAATTGTGATTAATTATTTAAATCATTTGACATCATGTATGTGAGTGAAACACAGATTCTGATGCTGAATGAATATGTTAGGATCATAGCTGGCTCCTCAATGCGCTCAGTACATGGTTCACTGAGTTGGCCACCTCCCTAGCCTTATCAGTGGTTAATGACTGGTACAGTCCTGTTGAGCCTAGGCGCACACTGACTGTTACAGATTGTGTACACACTTTCACTGTGAGCCTGTGTGTGTGTGTCCATTCACAGTGTCCCTGTCCCTGTGGAATACTCCATGCGTCATTAAGCTATATCTCCGTTTGCTCAGTGTACTGTGATCATGCGGATGAACTGAGCAGAACACGGACGCTCGCGCACACACTAGGCCTACAGGGCTACGCAACATACCATTTGTTAGTCATTACTGCAAAAATGCAATATATGTTTAGATATAATGCAATAACAGTATTGCAGATATGTATTATGTAACATATTTGCAATACTGATATCATAGAAGGTCGCAGTCTGCAAATGAGCTGTCTGAACAATCACCAAGTGTGGTATCAGCATCCTGACCAACCTCAGACGGGTTTCTGTGGATTTCTGATTAATCAAAGGATTCACATTTTCAAAAAAAAACTGCCTAAAAATTTTGCTTAAAATAATGCAGTTGAGTCCTTAACCACATCACGTCACATCAAGGGTTCACAAATGTGATCTCAATATATTGCAAGACATATCGCAATAACAACATAACTGCATTATGGCATTTTGTCCACATAATACGGCCCTAATGTACAAACAAAGCAAAAGGCTTGCGCAGTGTTTTCAGCCTCTGCAGCATCTGTCCACTGGCTTCTGTCATGAGTGTATTTTTAAGTCTATGGGTTTTCTGTTCTTTTCACGTCACATTGAAACTACTGTCAGCAGTAACTGACCATATGATACAGGGGTGGATCTGCAATATACATTTAAAAAAACTAAATCCAAGCATTACTGTTAGCAATTGCAATTTTTTATCACTGCTTTAAGCCGCATTTGCAGAGACATGAAGTACAGACGATAGGCCTACTCACGCTCTCCAGGAAAGCAACAATACACATTCCTCAAGAGTTGTGACCTACAAAAAAACGTTTGGGTTTTCGCAGCGCTTCAGAAGCACAGATTTTCTGGCATGGTTGTGAATGTAACCTCGGTGCTGGTGGGAGGTTTAAAGCTTCCACCAATCTCCGTTCTGCCTCTGTCTTCTTGGCACCAACTTGCCGGAACTAGGAGCTTCTATACTGAAAAAGTGATGCACTGAATTCATCTGATTCAATTGTGTATATCATTTCCACATGAGTGAAATATAAACTTACCTGGCAAAAAAATAGTTACATACATGATTTCCAATACTTGGTTGCATTATCCATTTTTCTTAATAACAGTGTTCAGGTAAAGATTACACCAGTCTCTTGTTCATTTTGGTTCACTCTTCCACAAATCAGGTGCACAGTTCAGCCAGACTTCGCAGACTTGTGCCTGTTGCAACATTTACTGCTGTTCCAATTTGAGAACTGGGACTAAAGTCTGGTGATTTTGCTGGTTAGTCAAAATGTCCCTGGGTTCTATCATGTCTGTTGAAGCAGTCCCATACAGACACCCTACATCTGTCATCCTGGAATGTGGGAGTGTCAATGTTGTGTTGTGATAAGTGCTAAAATGGATAGGTACCTCATGAGACTGGTATATTCCTTACCTTACAGGATATGTCATTAAGGCAATGGGATGCTTAACCCAGTATTAAAGCACAAATTATGCATGCAACTATTTTTCTGGGAAACTTACTTTTCCAGGAAGCTCAGTACAGTGTACTAGATTTTATCCATGTGGAAACTGTTTCTTAAATCAGGGCAAAGCACCAGAATCTTCACTGGCAAACACACAGCATAGAGAGTTCCATAAACGTCACTGACTGCAGAGTGACAGGGTTTGGCCACAGGTCGCATTTCAACATGGAACAGAGTGCGAAGTTGTTTGATTAGCACGCTCAGCCACTGATACAGCCCTACTGTCACAGCCCTACTGTCACTCATCTCTTTCACAGGCTCTCTGTGTCAGTTATGCTAATGCCCTCCTAAGTCTTTTATGGGACAAGACACTCAGTAGAAAAGGGGGGAATTATAAGCAGATCTTGAGAAGAACTGATCACCCAAATGTTGCATTTTCCCAGATCACATTAATGCTGTTTACACCTGGTCATTTCATGCAACTTGTATCCTGATTTTAACTTGTTTTTACACTCAAATGCATCACCAATTAGTCAGCAGATAGAAGGCAGTCTTGCACGTTACGCTTCTGCCATCAGAGCGTCTGATGTGTTTTGTTGCTTAACCTGGCGAATGTTTCTGCATGACATATAGGTGATTGTCAAACCTTCAACAAAATCATATCAGCGCAAAACAAAGTGGTATATCTAATTTATTAACTTCTAAATAGCTCAAAAAACTCTTCGCTAACTTTTAAGCACATGATTCCATGAACCTTTTTTCTAATTGGTGACTATCTTTCTCTGAAAGGCTCATTGTTGTCATGACAAAGTTTCCCATCAGACCGATAAAAACCATACATCCTGTGTATTCCGTGCATCCATACAATCCAGGCTGAGATTAGTCTATTCAAAATCTGATTGCTATATGGTGCATAATATGGAAGTCATAAGGAAAGACAATCAAGTCTTTCCTTATTGAAACTTTATACTGGCAGAAAGAAATGGTCCACACTGACGAGCGCAGGCTTGCTATTTAGTCTAACATCTCTAGTTTCAATGGGAAAGACTGTACCTGCTTCATTCAAAGAACTAAGAATCAGCAATAATTTAAAAAAATGAAATTCCTTTCTGCTGGTAGTAATGAAGGACTGAACTGTTTCAATGAGGGGGGTCTGAGCAGTAACTGTCTGAGCAGTGTCCTCAGCTTTCTGTGCTTTATGCTGATTGTGACAGGCAAAACTGATCATTATATTAGCCTGATAACACTTTATTGTCAATTTTCACAGAAATTTGTCTTCCAAGACAGCGCCTTTTGGTTTAATAATAATAATATTGAATAAGGAATAAAAGAGATCTTAGACTTATTCCTCCTGCTACTTGGAACACTTCCCTGAGGGAAGCAACTGAAACTGCTCATGCAAAACATGAGAAGAATCCCAGGCAATTTTATCAGCCAATCTAAGGGTATTATTTGTGCAGCTTTGAAAGAATGAGAGATCCCTGGATTCACCCACCACTTTTGGAGCAGATGCCCAGGAGCCGTATGATCCTGGCCTTAAGCTGGTGAGGCCATGGAACCAGACCTTTCATACAGCAAGACACTTTGAATGGTGGAGAAAAAGAGCAGGTTAGGGATTCCCCTAAAGGCTTCAGGAAGTCCTAGCTGCCTTGGAAATAGATCTGCTGTATTGTACTACAAACATAGTCAACATGATGTCCAGTTAAATGCACATACACACCCAGGCTTTTAAAGAATGCTGTTTGTGTAATAGGTTGATCGTGTATTATAACTGGGACTGCACATATTTATGATGGTGTTCAATAAATAATCTGCTCTGTTTTAACAGGGTTTATAATGTTAATAATAAGAAGAATAAATAAGAAGAAAAAGAAGAACAATGACTGAAAAATATGTAGTTTGAAATGTTTTCAAACAGATCCTTCTCGTTAATTCACACTTGTACCAAAGGTTACTGCAGCATATTGTGCAATGCCTGTCAATAAGTTGAGAATCAATAAAACGAATCAATAAAAATATAAAATGTGATGTATAGTAATCGCACCATTAAAGTCGCAGTCAGGAACTGCTGAAGCAGCACTGTGTTCGCCCCCTGACTGAGCCTTAAAAGAACACAGCTGATGTACATATTGTACGTTACAGTGGGGGCGTTTGTTGTTATTTGCACAGTTTCTTGCTTAGTAAAAAGCGGTTCCAGGGCTTTGAGCTTTCTGACTGAAGCAACAGTGAGCAATGCTCCAGTTTCTGCCTTCCTGCCTGTATTTCCTGATGTTTGTTGCGGTTTAAGGGTCCGCAGGATGATTTAATATCAGCATGACCAAGAACATGAGATCGACCACTCTCGCCTCAGCACTGGTGGACAAATGTTCTGTATTTCCATTTAATGTTCCTAAATGACCAGTTTATTAGATCTGCCATTAAGTGAACAGATGGGTAAATTACTTTTTGAAAAGTAAATGGTATTTAACAAAAAATGGCAAGTAATATCTGGGCAAGTGCCAGTCCTTTTTGAGTGGAACATTTCTTTCAAGTCCCTGTGAATGCACACATTACTTTATGACCAGCTGGCTGAAGTGTGTTTTAGTCCTGTGTCTGCAGCTTTTACTGGTAAAGGCTAAAAGAGTGCAAAGCTGATGTTTTGGCTGCTGAAGTTAAAGGGGAATTACACTGATTTTTCAACATTTCTGCATAATGAAATGCTTAAGATGTAAACAAAGTCATTCAGAGCGGTTTGAGGTAAAATGCACCATTCTAGAGAAACTACCCACAACAGAATGGTTCACAGTGGTGGTGAACCAGATGTCTAAGGTGTTTAATACCTCTAAAAGCTCACACACAGGAAGTTTTTACATGAAATGGTCACAAATGCACTGCCTGATGTATGAGACCTTGTTTTACAATAGTTTTGAAATAAAGTTTTGGCCTAAAATGTATTTTCTAAAATGTAACAAGCAGAGCAGTACATGCAGGACGTTGTAAGGTAAACAGTCCCCAAAGAAAACTTACGTTTTCAATCCACCACTCTTTCACCATCATCAGCATTCCATATAAAAACTCAGACACATGGTGGTTTTGGATAGTAAGTAAAATGGCTATATTTTCAAAATTTGGTAAAAAAAATTAAGGTAACATACAGAAGGTACTAAAAATACCCCAATAAGACAGGAATACAAACATGTATGTGTGAGAGAGTTTGCGTATATTGAAAAGTAAGTGTATGCATATGTGTGTTATGATGACAATATTCCATAGTTAGTATAAACAATTTGCAGGAAGCTGCCAAAATTAACTGATTTCCGATGACGAGTACAGCTGTAGACGATTCCATAATAACCAAGAAAGCTGCATGACATCGAAAAATACATCCAGAATGCCTCATATTTGAAAAGCGGCGATCAAATCTTGCTGATCAAATAGCCATTCAAAGTACTAGTATGTACTAATATGTTTAACCACTGAAACAGCAACATTAATGCAACAATTATTCCGAACTTGCCTTACTATCTGATAACTTGGGCTCAAGGCTATCGCACAGCGTTTAAATCTATATGTATCATCAGGCTGACCACTACTGTATACAGAACCTCAATGTATTAAACTGGGATAACTTACATTTGTAAATGCATGTCTTGTACATAAGACCCTGTATGGTTTGGCTCCTCGTCCTCTAACTGCCTTCATTAAGCAATAACAACTGAAAGTAAGTCCACTAGATTAGTGACAAAAGGAGATACCGTGATGAGAAAGACGTCTTTTGGACATTCCGCTTTTCAGTAAGAGCTGCTCAATGAGCTGGAATGAGCTGCCTGTACATATAAGAGAATGCACTGCATTTGGCTCTTTTTCTCACCACAGAATGGGGCGCTCTGGAGCAGATGCACATGAACCTAAGGCTACCATTCCCAAGCTAAAGATGTATAACGCCCCCCAGCATTGGGATGTAAAGCAGTGACACTGAGTTCTCTGAAGTGATAAAGCACCACTGAATCCCTTTGGGAGGAGCTGGAGTGGCACTTAAGATCTAGAAATAATCATTCAACATCAGTAGCCTCACCTCACTAATGCTCTTGTGGCTGAATGCAGTCAAATCCTCACAGCAATGTTCTAGCATCTAGTGTAAAGCCTTCTCAGAAGAGTAGAGGCTGTTACTGCAGCTAAAGAAGTACAAACTCAGAAGATTTCAGAAGAAACGTTGGATGAGCAGGTGTCTAGAAACTTTTGGCACATGTAGTGTAGTAAATCAATGTAACAGCTGCATTGTGCTTTGTTGTATATGCTGTCTCGTACTGCTGTATGTATCGTTCATGTTTGTATGTATGTGCTTTTGTACAGAGCCCTGCTGGACTTAGTAAAGTGTGGGAACGAGATTCTAACGCGTGACCACAACTTAATTATCTCGTTACCACACCTTACTAAGTTGTGGCCACACGTTAGAATCTCGTTCCCACACCGTACTCAGTCCAGCAGGCCACAACTTCGTAAGGCGTGGGAACAAGATAATTAAGTCATGACCACAACTTAGTAAGGTGTGGGAATGAGAGAATTCAGCCTTGACCACAGCTTAATAAGGCATGATCTCATTCTCAAGCTGTGGCCAGGGCTTAATTATCTTGTTTCCACATCCTACTAAGTTGCGGCCATGCATTAGGATCTCATTCCCACGCGTTAATACGGTGTGGCCATGCATTATTTTTATTAGTACAGGGTGACATCCTATATAAACAAAAATAATGCGTGGCCACAACTTGTTCCCAAATTATCTTGTTCCCATGCCTTACTAAGTCATGGCCACGACTTAATACCGCGTGGGAATGAGATAATTAAGCCTTGACCACAGCTTAATAAGGCATGATCTCAGTCTCAAGCCGTACTAAGTTGTGGCCAGGGCTTAATTATCTTGTTCCCACATCCTACTAAGTCATGGCCACGCATTAGGATCTCATTCCCACGCGTTAACACGGTGTGGCCATGCATTATTTCTATTAATACAGGGTGACATCCCATATAAACAAAAATAATGCGTGGCCACAACTTGTTCCCAAATTATCTTGTTCCCATGCCTTACTAAATCATGGCCACCACTTAATACGGCGTGGGAATGAGATAATTAAGCCTTGACCACAGCTTAATAAGGCATGATCTCAGTCTCAAGCCTTACTAAGCTGTGGCCAGGACTTATCTTGTTCTCACATCTCACTAAGTCATGGCCACGCATTATTTCAATTTCTACAGGATGTATAAATAAAAGGAGCAGGGCTCTGTACTTTCGTGTTTTTGGACTCTGGTTGGTCCACTGACAGTAATGTTTATTAGTCCGTGTTGTCCCTGTAAAAGTGGACTAAACCATGTCGTAACTTCCTGTTGTTACCCAAATTCTCTAGATTGTGATTAAACTACCGCTTCACGTTTCTCTGTCTCGTTTAAACCTTCTCCAGTCTTGTGAGTACATGTGCGCACTTGAGCATGTGTTTATGCGCGCGCGTGCGTGCTCGTACATGGGTTTGTGTGCCTGTGCGCGCGTGCATTCATGTGTGCACGCGTTATCGAATGTGCACTGAAAGTGCCCGCGCCAGCGCGCGCGCTCGCTCCCCTCCCTCCCCACTCCCCCCCTTCAGCAGCTCACCTTGATGAGTTTGCACCTGATCTGCGCGGACACCATGTGGCTGTTCCTCAGGTTGCCCACGCGGAACATGAGGCACAGCTTGCCGTCGCGCTGCGAGATCACGGCGTCCTGGCTGAACATGAGCGTCTCCGCGCGCTTCTTGGGCTGCGACATCTTGATGAACATGCAGCCGATGAGGAAGGCGTCCACGATGGAGCCCAGCAGCGACTGGAAGAGGAAGAGGATGATGCCCTCGGGGCACTTCTCCGTGATGTAGCGGTAGCCGTAGCCGATGGTGGCCTCGGTCTCGATGAAGAAGAGGAAGGCGGAGGGGAAGTTGTAGACGTTGGCCACGCACGGCGTGTACGAGGCGTCGTGGCCGTGGTTGAGGTCTCCTCTGATGTAGGCGATCACCCACCACATGAAGGCCATCACCAGCCACGCCACCGTGTACGTGAGGATGAAGATGAGGAGGTTCCAGCGCCACTTGAGGTCCACCAGCGTGGTGAAGAGGTCGGACAGGTAGCGGCTCGTCTCTCCGCCGAGGTTCCCGTGCTGCACGTTGCAGCGCCCGTTCTTCTCCACGAAGCGCTGCCGCTTCTTCCTCGCGGGCGCCGAGAACGGAGCGC
Organism: Colossoma macropomum; assembly: GCF_904425465.1. Lineage (NCBI taxonomy): Eukaryota > Metazoa > Chordata > Actinopteri > Characiformes > Serrasalmidae > Colossoma > Colossoma macropomum. The sequence continues at coordinate 7,579,152 of NW_023494801.1, read as the reverse complement.
CTCGGTTGGTGTTCACCACCTGGTAGTCCTCGCCGAATTTGCGCCGGAGAGCAGCCATAACTTACTTTCTTCTTTTAGCGAGACGCTGTTTTGGTGTTTTGTGGGATAAAAGAACCGTCACCGCGCGCTCAGCATCACAGCAGCGCTCCGTTTGGTCTCACTCAGTTTCAGAAGTGGTCAGATCGAGGTTCCTCAGGGTGAGACATGCTGACAGCGCGAGTCAGCGCTCCGAGTCCACTCTGCTCCTGTTTCTCAGGAACTTCTCAGCTCGGAGACGCTCAGAGCTCCTCACTGACTTTTAGCCTGTTCGCTCACAGCAGTCCGGACTGTGACTCGTTCTCTCGCACGCGCGCTCTGAAACACTCGCTCTTGCGCGCGAGGCTAGGAGAGGCAAAAGAGCACGAGGAGGGCGGGGCGGAGGAGGAGAGCAGACAATCAGCAGCAGCACTACAGCGGAAAGAGATGGAGGAGGAATCTCACTGTTCATCACCTCTCTCTCTCTCTCTCTCTCTCTCTGGCTCTCTCACTCACTCACTCACTCGGTCTCTCTCTCTGTCTCTCTCTCTGTCTCTCTCTCTCTCTCTCTCTGTCTGTCTCTCTCTCTGTCTCTCTCTCTCACTCTCCCTCTCTTTCTGTCTCACTCATCTTCGTTTTTTTCTCTTTTTATACTTCCTTCTCTTTCCGTCTTTCCACTTTGTTCTCAGCCCTTTTTTTTTACCTTTTTTCTTTCTTTGATTTGTTCTTCTTTGTTACCTCTTTCTCTCTCATATCTCTCTCCATTTTTCACCCTCTCTTTTTCTGTTTCTTTCTCTACTTTCTCTTCTTTCTTTTTCCAAAGAGCAGTGGTTGTTTTTTTTCTCTTTCTCTTTCCTTGTATGTCTCTCTTTATTTCTGTCTGTTTGTCTCCCACTCTCTCTCTCTCTCTCACTCACTCTCTATTTCTGTCTCTCTCTCAGCTTTCTGTTTCTTTTTCTTTGTCTTTTTTCTACTTTGTTCTCTTTCTGTCTCTATTTAGTTTTTTTCTTTCTTTCTTTGATTTGTTCGTTTTTGTTCATTCTCTTTCTCTGCCTGTTCCTTTCTATCTGTTTCTCTGTCCCTTCTGTTTCTTTCTGTCTTTTTCTACTTCCTTCTATTTCCATCTCTCTCTCTCTCTCTCCCTCTCCATTTTTCTCCCTCTCTCCTTTTCTATTTCTTTTTCTTTCCATCTGTTTTTTTCTCAGTCTCTTTCTCTCCCTACTCATATTTCTGTCTCTTTTTCTTTCTTTCTTTCTTTCTTTCTTTGTCTCTGATCAATTTCTGTCTTTTTCACCCTCTTCATACTTTTTCTTCTTTTCTTTTTTGTCTGTTTCTATTCTTTCTCTCTTTCCAACTCTCTCCTCTCTCCTTCTCTCTGTTGCTCTCTATATTTCTTCATCAGTCTCTGCCTTCTTTGATTTCTTTGTTCATTTTCTCTGTCAGTTTACTTCATCTCTCTCTCTCTCGCTTTCTCTTTCTCTCTCTATACATACTTACATACATACAGACATAAATGTCTCTCTATATGTATTTATACTTCAATCTCCTCTTTTCTCTCAATCTCTATTTTTTCTCTGCTTCTTTCTTTCATTTTTCTTTCTTTTTTCTCTTTCGTCTCTCTCTCTCTCTCTCTTTTTAGCACACTATAGTCTAGACTCTTTCACTCTCTCTATTTCTTCCTCTTTCTCTGTTTCATTGAGGTACCTCTTTCTTCAGGGTGGGTCGATGTACAGTAGTAGCTGTATTCTGTGTCTTTGGCATTTTAAACAAGTGGCTCAGCACAAAGTGGAATATATTTATTTCCATTGTGAAAACAAATGAAACAAATGAATCCCAAACACTGCAGAGGGGGGAGTTGGAAAAGAGTAGCATCTTTCAGTATTTTCTCTCTCTCTCACTCACCCTCCCTCTCTCCCACTCTCTCTCTCTCTCTCTCTCTCTCTCTCTCAAACGTAGTGGACTCTCGTTTTCCATCAATCAGCAGATGAACTAGCGCCATCTGGCGGTGAAGAATGGCGGATACAGTGCCCAGCCTGCCTCAGTGAGTATGACTTTTTTTTTCCTTTTTTGAGCCCTAATTACAAACACATAATAAACGACCAGGTGCTTTGCCTTGGAGTGGTAGCAGGGCTAATTAGATTTTATTGACTTTATGAACTTTTATTGAAGCCCTCCTCTCTGTGGAGCGTTCTTGCTATAAAGTGCTCGCTTACTCTTGAAGGCTCTTTATTGATTCCAGCCCTTTCCGTGTCTTTCAGCTAAGTTTAAAACAACTCTGAAAATTGGTGTTTTAGGCCTTGGAGATTCATCTGAGCCAAACCCAGAGGAGGAACATGAACAGCTCTGCCTGCATCGGACACGTCTGCACGTCTGCAAAGAGCAGTGGTTGGTGATTAAACTCTTTAAACCTGTTAAGCACATTCATTACCTTATCATCACTATTACACTGGTAATAAACAGCCTGCTGTGGATTTGTCATAAAAGGGTGACATCTGGCCATGTACACACACACTTAACCGTGTCCCCTGGATTTCAGAGTTGCCCTGTTAATAAACTCAGAGGAAAATAATTCATTATTTATTTGAAATATACTTTAGCTGTTAGACAGCTTCTTTATTCTTTTGCAACTACATACTTTAATATATACTACCAGGGGTGTGAATCACTGAAAGCAAATCAGTTTGATTTCAGAATCTGTTCAATTTCACTGGCTTTTGAATTGAATCAATTCAATTGTGTCAGAATCTGTTGGACCTAAACTGATTCAAGACCAGTGAGAGAGAATCAATTTGATTTCACTGGTTTTAAATTTGTTCATTTTGGCTGGTTTCAAATCGACATGATTCACTGGTTCCAAACCGTGGTAATTCCATTACCCTGGTTTAAAATGGACATTATTCACTGGTTTCGAATTGATTCGATTCAGAAGTGATTTTTGTGAATTAAGAACGTTCCAATTTGATTCAATGATTCATTAAGAATTATTATAAAGAATTAAAAGTATTGGTACAGTATAATGAACTAAAATGCTTCCCCCAATATTTCTGAATCAATTAAATTACTTCAGTAATGATTATGTGTGCATCAAAAGTGATTCCAAAGGAACACACTCGAAATTTAGAGAGCGTGTGTTTGTGTGTGTTTGTGTGTGTTTGTATGTGTGTGTGGCCTCAAGTTGGAGAATCTCTCAGGTCTTTAAATATCACACATATTTCTTTAAACAAGTTTCATTTGTGAATTAATAATAATTTATTAGATTCATAGCGTTTAAAGAGTCGCCTAATTTTTGGCTGATGCAAACAATTCGGTACCATTTTCTTTGCTTTTACTTTAGATTGAGTTTCATCATCAAGAAAATGAGTGAATTGACACACTACTACAGCTCAGGATATACGTCAAAGTCAGGATAGAACAGTGTTCTGGCGCATATTTCCAAATCTAGGTAGTTGCTTTTATGGGGAAACTGCATATTGTTGTTTTTTGCTGTTTGCAAAGCATGTGCATAAACCAATCCACCTCATTCCAGCCTACAGCTGGTTCAGCTAGTGTACAGTTGTGGTGCAGCAGGGTCCACCCACCCAGTCTCCCACCCAGTAACGCATTCTGCAGCAGCCTGTCTGTGTGTTCAGAAGGTAAAAGCAACTGTACAATCAATAATAAACATGTTTGTTCACTTTCTAGTTACCTCCAACTTCAGTGGTATCATTTGAATGTCATGTGATGCTTTTTGACAAGTCTTGTTTTTTTACCGAGTAATTTTAAAATCATAAATTAGCACATACGTTAGCACAACCCAGACAGGAAGTAATGATTGATCCCAAGCTAACTAGCCTTCTCTCAGCCATCCACTGCATGTTTAATATAATATAGTGCTTTCATAAGAGTTACTGAGTACATTGTAGTTACATAGTAGTTACTAGATAGTAAGCAAACTGAATTATGGCTGTCATGATTAAGCTCAATTACAGAAATGATTGTTTATAATATGCCTTATTGATGAATCTGCAGTGATAATTTGAAACTTTGCATGATGATAATGTGTATTTCTCCTACAGTAAGACACTCTTTTGGTCTTTTAAAGGCTTCTTGATTTCTCTTCTATAATAAAGTATTTTGGAGTGTTTGAAAGGCTCTGGGTGGTTTAGTTTTGTTCAGTTCATTCCATTTTGGCCATGTTTGGCCTTTAGAAGCTCATTATGGTTTAAACGGTTAAAAAGACAAACTGCAGGTGAAGCACGTGCTCTTCGTATTCCAGTAAAGGCTTTGGGATGGCAGTGTGTAAGACAGGATAGCAGGGTGTTGTGGTGGTCAGCAGCTATTTTCAAGGCCAAAGGAATTTCAGTAAAGCTGTAATAGGAACTGCTGCTGATGATGTAAGCACATGATGATGTCATTTTGACTCTCTCTCTCTCTCTCTCTCTCTCTCTCTCTCTCTCAGTCAGACTCCTAACAGCTAATCAAGGACTGGGTGACTTTGAATGAGAGGAATAAAATCTGTCTGTATGTCTGTCTGTCTGATTCTCTGTCTGACTGTTTTTCTCTCTCTCTTATCAGGTTTTTCTTTCTTCTGTTAACACTACTTCACACAACATTAGATAAATGGATATTTGACATGAAAAGTTATTAAAAGGATTGTATTTTATATTTATATTTTATCTTAAATCTTAATTCATTTTATGTCGTATTTTATTTTAAGTATTTTATACTTTAGTTTTGAAATATTCAGGGCGGATAGGTTTGATATATATATTCCCATATTTTTCAGTGTAAATGTATCAAAAAATCACACAGAAGCCTTAACAACTTAGTATCAGTATTTAGTGTGCCCACTCTCTGCCTTTATTATGGCCTCCACTCTTTTCACTTCAGAAAGGGACATTTTTCCAAAGTTCAGTCTTAGAAGTTGGTTGCGTTTACTGCTTCTCACAAACCAATTAATCCCAAATACATTCAGTGGTGATGTGTTCTGGACTCTGGGGTGGTCAGTCCATTGTTTTGAGAAAAACACCAGCTACTTTATTTGAGTGACAATTTTTATTTTTTTCTGTTTATTTTTTTAGTAAAGGCTTCTCGACAGCTACACATCCTTTCAGACTTATAGGGTTGAGTTGTATTCTTACAGTGGAAGGATGGACAGAAACACCACCAAAAAGCACCATTAATCAAACAAACAGTGTGCTTAGGTGACTAAGACTTTTGCACAGAACTCTATGTGGCAGCCGCCCTTTACGTGGTATGAGCATTTCATGATGGATGGGTCAAGAGAACCAGTCCAAAATTACAGGGATCACAAGTTTGTATATATAAGGAAATGAGGTTTTGTTACAATAGACACAGTATTTCAGCAGTTTTATTTACATTGTCCATCACAGTGTCCCATATATCAAACACAAGGCACAATCCTATCCAGCCTGCAAAAGAATTTCTATTAATATTAGCCCATTTTACAATGTGCTGCACTACAATCCCCAGCATGAACTGCTATACTATGACATTTTTATTACATTTATTTCTTGTCTTAGGACAAATCTTCTTTTCTTTATTCAAATGTGCTTTGCAGATGAAGTTCAGGGCTAAATATTTTGTCCAGGTCAATTTTAGGTAGAAACCATAGGTTTTTTATTGGGTTTGACAGCAACCAGCTACTGTAATAAACTCCCCCAGCAAGTCAGTGTAGCAGGTCATATAAAGACAGTATAAGGTTTTGTTTTATATCAGAAATGTGACTCTAATGAGCCAAAATGTCTTGTTTTGGGAAGAAAAAGAAAAGATGAATGAATAAATGAAATTATGTTTGTTGTAATGTCTTAATATGGCCCTTTAAGTGGAGTTTGCCACTCCTGATCAATACCAAAGGAAATGAACACTGGATCTCCACAAATAGACACATTATCACACTCACTACACATATTGACAGACGCACACACAGTGAAAGACTCTCTACAGGCTAATGTATAATGTAGAGAAGTTCTTCTCCTCTCCTACTGCTGCTTCACATATCCCATCAAGTATTAGATGAAGTCTATGTGGAGATAGACTGTTCAGTGACAGCTCTACTCCATCTCTATGGGCTTTTTATTAAACTATATTTATAATTGCCAACTGCTAAAGACATCTCACTGCTTTCATTTCCTTTATCTCAGAGCCTCTGCTGAATAATGGAGGGATCACATAAAGAAATGAAGCATCTCATTGGTAGATGGGACTTCTTTATATTCTGCTCAAAAGAGAATTAAATGCATCCATCAGCGTGACTGGGCGTGAGTGATTACTGAAATGATGAAATATTGGAAATGCTGAAATGTTGAGCAGCTGGCGATTCTTGTCATCTATTTGTTTGTGTGTGGTGGTGGGGGGTAGTAATAAAACATAGAAAAAAACATTAATTCCAACACAGAGAGTTAAAGAAATTAAAGGCTTATATGATGTCTGTTTATCATCCCTCTCATCCTGTGTTTGAACTCTGTGCTCTTGCAGATGACTGGGGAAATACTGAGTAAGAGGAAGTGTGGAACAGTCTCAGCCAGGTCACTGTCTGCACGTACAAGGTTGTAAGGGTGGGTGGGGTAGCAAAAAAAAGGACATCACAATACTGAAGAAGACATTTTCATAATACACAATATGTTTAATGATTTTTTTTTTTAAGTTTGTGAACAAATTGGAATGGATGTAGTTTACTTGCAAAACAGTAGCCCACAATTTAATCTCTTTCTGCAGACCCCTTAGTGGTCTTTAAGACTGCAGAAAGACCCCTTACATTTACAGGGGGATGATCTGCAGAATATTTCCCCTTATAATTCTTATCAGATGACCTAGAACACTCTTTGTGAGTGAAACGTTGTGACTCTGTGTTGAGCTGCTAGTGAGCAATGAGGGGTGAAAGGGGAGGGCTGAAGGAGGAAGCCCAGTTCATTTCTGATTTTCTAAACTGTACACATAATTATCAAAATATATTCCATCAACATTATTAAAGAAAACAATGCATAGATCAGCTAAAGGACCTACAAATAGTATTTAATAGCCATTGTGAAGAGGGGTTAAAAGGCCATGAGAAACTAGAAATTCTTTAATGATTTCTGTGAAATAAAAAAAAAAATGAGTACTAGTACATCACGCTTGTTATATGTAAACTTTAAAGGTATTGTAATAATACTGTTACTTCATTGTTCATTTTTTGGAAACAAAAGATTTAAATAGAAACCAACAGATATTATCCAACTATCATGATTTCCTCTGTGGTATCTAGGTCAATCTTTCCCATTAGTCAGGTCTTCAGGAGCTGGACTGAAGGGCTGATGTGCCACAATAACCACCAGTATAATTCAGAAGTCACAGTGGAGTCACCCAATCACGTTTTGGTTAAAAATGGTTGGGACCAATTTTGTGAGACAAAATGTCACTCTAGGCCCTCTGGAAATCATGGATACATCACTGACCGTGTGTAGGGGCAGAAAATTACCAGAGCGTTTCAGTCAGAAAAATAACAAAACAATAGGTAGAATATATCATCACTGCTGCACAAAAACCTTGTGTCTGAATTTTTGGATTTTTAAAATGTTTTGCATAATCTGAAAAGTCCAGTTATGCTTTGCCTCGTGCTAAACTTTCATGACTTTGGAGATACAAGGTTCTGTTTCGACAGTGATGGCATGCTAAAGGAACAATATGTAATACTGACAGAGAGCGTTTAAAATGGATACTGCAGCCTAAATTCAAAATATTGGAGAGAGTTGTCTGCCCCCAACCCTTCCTTCCCAGACTTGAAGCTCATGCGGGTTGCCAGGTTGAGGACACTGAACCTGTACAAGGGAGCGCCAGACAAGTGCAGCTGTAACCTTCAACGGTGGCAAGCGACAGTGCATCATAATGCATGTAATGTAATCAGCTAATGTGTACATTTGCAATGTTTTTGCAAATTATAAACCAGCTCATGCAGATTTTTACAACTCTGTCAATGTTAGCTAGATGCCCGTGAGTGAGCAGGGATTGAAAGAGTATAATACAATTCTGAGTAAAAAAAGGGTCCGGCATTGCTGTATGATTACGCTGAAAGCGGCACTAACAGTGGCCTCCACAAACAACTGATTAATACTGAGCAAAAGTGGAGAAACATGTTGTAATTACAGGGCAGTTATTAGGAGTGGACTAATTGCTTGCCGTTGGATGTAATTGGTGTTATCTGATGTTCTAATTGACAAAACTATGCAGTTAACATAAAAACAGCACTTAGCTGTGTTCAAAGGCTCTCTCTATTAAATTTTGCTTGTATTTAATTTTTTTCCCTGAGGTCAACCTTTTACATTTGTGTACGTTTATGTACCAAAAACAGTGGAAATTCATGTTCACATGGCCATCTCTTTATTCCTTAAATGTTTTTGTTCCTGCCGTTTAGTAGCTGTGATAAACTTGTTAAGGTTAGCCAACCTTAGCAGAAGCTCCATGCTTACCTGTTCAGAAGAAAATTAGCCAACTCAACATCCGTCTTAAAGTCCTTCTGGGCTCTATGCTGTCTCCATCTTTCAAAGGCACTGCCAGTATTTGCACGTTTTACTACATCAATGGTCAAGCTCTAATGTCGGGGTGTCAAAATAGTGGGCAGTAAGTGGGATCACAAGCCAAAACACAAACAGACTTTCCACTGAACAGAATTTTCCGAATGGAAACTTTAAAGGAGAACATGCTGGCTGTAGCGTTGTTGCCAAAGAAGCAAGTATTTTAACTTTCCGTAATCTCTGATGACATGTCAGCTTCAGTTAAAACATAGAAAGTCTTTGACAAGCTTCAAATGTCCATTTTTAAGGCTATAAAACATTCACAAAATTGTCATTAATGTAACATTAACATATGGTTAGAATCCTGTGAGAGCGCTAGTAGATTTTAGCATTATTGATGTTTTCTCCTCATTTTTGACTCAGTTTTGACATTAATGGCCTGAACTAAAGGCCTAGTTCGAACTTTCCCAGTTCACACACTTACTATACAATGGTTGTTTTTATTTACAGGGTCTTCATAGTTGGTCTATTTGTGTTTCTGATATATGCAGATGTTCAGTGTTGTAGAGGTACTAATAAAACCCATCATACACTCAGAAAAGCAGATGCTAATAATGATGCTTTCTGCTTTAAATGAACAATGTTTGGCAGATATGTCCATGAGTGAGCAAGGATTGAGACAGTGTAACACAATTCTGAGTAAAAACATTGCAAACAGTGCCTGTCACTGCTGTATGATTACACTGAGTGCAGCCCTAACAGTGGCCTCCACAAACGCCTGATTAATAGTGGAGGAACATCTTGTAATTGCAGGGCAGTTATTAGGAGTGGACTGATTGCATGCCCTTGGACATAATTGGTGTTATCTGATGTTCTAATTGAACTTTTCAATTTTTTTTTTTAATTGATTTAAATAAAAACTATGCAGTTATCATGAAAACAGCACTCAGCTGTGTTCAAAAGCTCTCTCTATTAGATTTTTCCTGTATTTTATTTTCCCTGAGGTCCACTTATGATATTCGTGCAGGTTTATGTACCAAAAACAGTGGCATTCATTTTTACATGGCCATATCATTATCTCTTAAATGTTTTTGTTACTGCCTTTTTCAAGACTTTATATATTTAAAGTTAGAGTTATGTTCTGATTGGCTGCCCTGTATTGTGCCTCTTTTAAAACACTCCTTATAACTTCAACAAGAATAGGCTGGGCTGTACTGCTGATAAGGTGGACTTAGAATGTGTTTACATGCACTTACTAATCTGATAACTGCAGAAAATCAGATTTTGTCAGTAATCCGTTCAATGCATTTACATGCACTTGAGTAATCAGATAATGTGAAACGTCTGGGTCTACATGAGTCAGGCAGTAATCAGATTTCTGCTTATCAACCAGCCAATAAACTCACAGAAGAAGACGTGACGTAAACAATGTTGCCGTGGCTTTTTTGTAAACATTGAGTCACTTTTCTTGAAAATATGAACATATATCGTCTAGGAGATGAAGAATATTTAAATCCTTCATTTCATCAAGCATGTATTTGGTTTCAGCATCACTCGAAAAGGTGTTTTGCTGCATCTCGCGGCAACACTGCTCACTTATTTCCAGTACCGCTGTCTGTTTCCACACATGCGCAGACTGAGAAATCCAAAAGAAATCAGAGTAAGAGTTCACATGCACTGAGAAATCTGATTATTGAGCTAAAATCCGGCTCTCTTCATCAGATTTCCTAATCGGATTTCTAGACCTTACTCCGATCTAAGAAATTGGAGTATGCTGTTTACATCACCATTTGAATAATGAGATAACTGCAGAAATCTGATTATGATTTCATTATAAATGCATTGTTTTTTGTGACATCACATGACAGTGAATTTATAATGGGATATAATGTTTTTGCAACTTGGTTCCCATAAATGGACTGTATGGGCTTGACGTGCAGTTGGTACGTTTCCAAAGTACATACTATATTCATAATTTTAGATTTGATTGTCCATGACATGAGCCTTTAACGTCTTACCCAGGGTAGAGCTAGGCTTCAGTCTTGTTGATTGGCATGACTTCTTCCCAATGAGCTGATTGATCTCTATGGATTCTGTCTATTTTCCACAACTTCCATGGTTGTCAATCATCCGCATACTTCCTTGTTATCCCATTACAATGTTGTAGCTTTCCCACTGCGAACGGCTTTCAGAAAATGAAAGAAAAGAGGAAGAATGGGAAGAAGGGGGGGGTGATTTAACTGGGTGTTAATGCACTGCCCGTTGAATAATACATGAGCACAGAAAACTGATAAGCATCTATATGTCATATGACCTGCCAAGTTTCCTTAAATAACATGCATGGTAATGGAAACAGTTTTTTTCTTTCTGTCTTTGATTCTCCATCTTTTTTCTGTCCTTCTTTGGTAGTGTCTGTCCACTCCTTATTAACTGGCACTCTTTATTATAATCAGAGTTGCAGTAGGCTGGATTTGGTAGGCTTTTCACTGCTCTAACTGCTCAGCCTTATTTCTTACTGCTATTGCTGTTTCATGGTATAAATCTACACTGCAAAATATTTTGTTATTCAGCTTCATGTGACAAAGAAAACGGAACTGGTTTTATTCAAGTCAGAAAAATGAACGAAAACACTACTGGCAATTGCACTGGGGTGTGTAGCGTGGTGGTCCTGTGGTGAGCAGGCCGCCTAACGTCTCTATTGGGCCCCTTATATCACTGCTTACACAATTTCACACCTATGACTCATGAACAGCTGTGACAACTTAATAATACAGTTCAGCCATTAGCCAACATTTACAGGGCCAACTTGTTTGAGATTTAGCAATAACGCATAAACAAACTAATTAACCTTGTCAGTTTGTATTACTGTTACTCACAGGGAGCATTCATTTCCTGCACTGGGGCCCTTAAATCCTACTTACACTACAAAATGAAGCAAAGCAAAAATACCAGCTCAGATGACTACAATGAATTATTCAGTAACAGCGATTATGTACGTTATGTAGTTATAAGAGTGAAAGACTAAAATGATCCACATTCAGACTGTTAGAATCAATTGAAACAAGTTAAACCGCAGTATAGCCACAGTAATGTGTCATAGGATTGTCTTATGAGCCAATGTGAGGAAAGAGCAATGTAATATTTATTCCTGAGGTGCAGCTGCTTTTTTCCGATCCGTTAATCTTTCCCTCACAGCGGAGGGAATCAACGAGAAAAGATGAAGGAGCCCCCACTGAGCAGCACTGATCGACTCGCCTATAAAAGAATCTGAATTTAAATCTCAATCTCTTTCTGTCTTCCTGCCTGTTTTATCACTGTTTGCTCACCCACCCAAACACACACGTATTTTACACAGTGTCACGATGAGATATCATATATGTGTCCTCTATGTAGTAATGAGAGCTTATATGTAATTATAATATGTTCTATATGTATTATGTGTCGTATAAGTATAATGTCTCATATTATACATGTGAGTATCTATATGTAATAATATGTCACATGTAGATTACATATATGTAAGTACCTATATGTAATAATATGTTCCATATTGTTGCTGCCCCAACAAAATGCATCTCCAAAATGTACATATATGTATCTCCAAAATCCAAAAATTTACAGGACTTTTAATGTAAACAGGTTTTATATATTATTATATATTTAAATAATATTGTAAAATATATATGTAAATGTTAATAGTAGTAATTTTGGGGCATTTCTATAGGTTCATTCATCCTGACATTTTCACACACACACACACACACACACATATATGTATATATGTGTAAATTTTATTTTTATTATATACATTTATTATATACAAATATTACAAATATATATAGCACTACAAAATGCACCTATATAGTAAGTGGAGCTGATAAAATGGACAATGAGTGTAGAAACAAGGAGGTGGTCCATGTTCTGCTTGATCGGTGTGAATATAATGTAATCAAATATTTTACTTTTAAAATGTAACATATTAATATAATGCATATTTTTGCTGTATTGAATTTTTATTTGAGTTGAATTTTGATTTTTTGTGATTTGTTACATCCCTAGCAAACACTTATATGTAATAATAAGAATAATGTATGTCTAATATATATATAATGATTTAAAAACCTATAAAAAGTGTTTTTTGGTCCTGACATTAGATGTTTTTGGCTTTCATGCAACGTCAGTCATTTTGTCCTGAAATGTACAAAAACAAACATACACACACACACACACACACACACACACACACACACACACACACACACACACATTTTTAGACGAGCCCCCAATGATCAGAGATTTCTTCAGCACAGCTGATATTCCCAGGGCAGCCATTGTTGGAGCTGCAGATTTGATGAGGATGATCCTAATGCATATTAAAGCACTGCCTTCTCCCTGCTGCTGTTTGTTAAAGAGGGAAAGGGGAGGGGGGATGTGGGCAGCGCCTAAAAAGAAAGAAGGCATGATCAAAAACCTCAAAGCTCCCCAAAAAGCCCACTCACCCTACAGGCCCACTGACCTTCTGTCTTAAAGCAAGCTTCTCCAGCTCATTTAGCCCCTTTAGACTGAATTAATTGGGTCGTTACTTGGGCAATTAAGAAATCCTGACCACATCTGAAAGAGGGAAAATCGTTTCTTAGAGCAGATCAACAAAGGCAGTCTGCCATTCACAACGTCTGCGCTACATTTCTATAGCAGACATTCAGAACCAGTGATGTGTTCACCAATGAGACGTGAGGAACCGACTCATATTTCTTTGTTTCTTTTTGGTTTTATATATATTTATACACCAATCAGCCATAACATTACAACATTATAACATAACATAACAACTTGTTTATACACTCATTGTCAATTTTTTCTCCATATACCATATAGGAGCACTTTGTGGTTCTACAATTACAGACTGTAGTCCATCTGTTTCTCTGCATGCTTTGTTAGCCCCCTTTCACCCTGTTCTTCAATGGTCGGGACCCCCACAGGACTGCCACAGAGCAGGTATTATTTGTATGGTGGATCATTCTCAGTGTAGTGACACTGATGTGGTGATGGTGTGCTAGTGTGTGTTGCGCTGGTCTGAGTGGATCAAACACAGTAGTGCTTAAAACCAACCAGTTACAGCTGCATCATCCCAACAAAAGCTGATCCCAAAAATCTCACTGATGTTGTGTTCCCCTTCAAACAGACCCTAACATTCATACACACAACTCACCTGAACTGCCTTCAGATTTCTTTCTCATCTCATCTGCACCTAAACTAGCTAAAGGAGCCATTTCTGAGGAGACTAGATGTATGATGATCCACTTGTTTCCAACATGTTCATTTGTATGTTTAAGTGATTCAAATATATGTAGAAAATGGGACTCCTGACAACCGTGAAAGACCCGGTAGAGCTCCAAAACTGTCCCCATCAGATAAACAGCACTTAAGGCTTTCATCTTTGAGAGAGAGGAGAAAATCAAACTCCACTCTTGCTTAAGCTCTGAAAAAATCCACAGGTGTTTTTGTCCATTCTTCCACTATAAGAAGACGACAATACTAGGGGTCTGAAAGGACATGTAGCTGTCGAGAAGCTCTTACTGAGGAAACAGATAAAAAAGACTGAACTTTGGTGGAAAAACATCCCTGTGGGTTTCTTTAAAAAACTGAAAGTCGTCTAAAAAACAATGGAAGCTCTACGCTCTTTAAAAACATGGTTCTGTAATGCTGCCTTAATAAAGGGATTTAGTACCATAGGTACTATGTAGAACCATTTGATGCTTAAACGGTTCTTTGCATGGTAAAATGGTTCTTCAGATTGATGGAGAACGTGTTGTGTATGGCTCTATATAGCACCTTTTTGAAAATGGTTCTATATAGCACCAAAAAGGGTTAGAAGCTTGACATCGTAACAGTAGAAGGACCCTGTTTGGTGCTATATAGAAACATATATAACACATCAATTTAAAAAACAATTTCACTATGCAAAAAACCACTTAAGCATGACATGGTTTTATATAGAACTCATGGTTCTAAATAAAACCATTTTCTTAACAAAGAACCCTTGAAGAACCATCTTTTTAAAGAGTGTAATAAAGGTAGACTGGATGCACTAAACACTGATACTATATTTAGTGGTTGAGGCTTCTGTGTAATCTTTGCTTTCTAAATGAAAGACTCGTACACAGTGACTCTTTTAACTGGAAATGAAATAAATGAAGAGTCTCTGACTTCTGCACTGTGCTGTATCAGTCATGTCAGTGCTACAATTTGCATCCAATAACATCTGAATGATTTGGTGCAGTGATCAACATCTGGTCAGAATGGTGAGAGAGTTGTTTGACCTGTATGTAGCCTTGGCAACATGAGTGTGTGAGTCCTGCATTGCTGCTTGTCATGAAGGTGTCGGTCCACATTGTGTATGTTGCAGTTTTTTGGATTTAAATAGTGTTTAAAACAAACTATACAAAATTAAATCATTGTCTTAATTAATTAGTAGAGTCCTAAAAAGAAATGGTTCTTGGCTTGAACATATCGGTTCTAGGAAAACATTGAATTGGTACAGAATCTTTACATATTGTACAGCACATGTGTCAGGCTCCAGTCCTCGTGGGCCGAAACACTGCAGACTTCAGCCTCATTAAACACAGCGGATTCAGCTCATCTGCTAATTACCGAGGCCTTTGTGAACTGAATTCAGAGCGTTAGAGGAGGGTAAAGGCTAATCTCTGCAGCACTTTGGCCCGGAAGGTCCCCAGTTTGGTTTTTTAAACTTTCAAAATGTTCTTCATGCTCACACATTCTTACATAACCGTTCACTTAAACAGACTTTAGGGAATCAAAACTGTTTCTTGTATGGATTCTACAGAATTGTTCAAGTCAGAGTTGAAAACACATTTTGGACTTTTAACTCACCTGGACTTTAGATTAAAATCATTTCGCTCTGAGTGACCCTATAGCTTAATTATGTTTATCTTATTAAAATAAGTGATTGAACATTCCAACCATCAAAACAATCATAGCACTACTGAAACTTTACCAAACGTGACATTTAGTAAACAAATGTGGCAAATGTGACAATATTAGCTCATTTTGAGCCGATAGCCAGTACATAAAATCATAAAATCAGAATATTTTTCACTGAAACACAAAGTTTACATAATTGCAGAAAATATGTGTTTCGGTAGTGACAATTCTTAATGTTCCATGCTGATTTTTAGACTTTGGGACACCAGGTGCTCACCATGTGGTCATAAGGGGACAGGGATGCAGTCTCACTTCCTGCTCTAAAATGCAGGGGCGTGGCTAAAATAGGGCTCCGACCTATGAACTAAATCTCTTTCTGTTCTGAAACTCATTCAGTCCATTAGTTTCCAGGACGTCAGTGAACATCAATATTCTCAATAATCTGGGAAGTTTATTCTGTTTATTTCACTCTTTACTTCCCTCCACTTTGTTTCTCTCTACTCTGCTTCTTTTGAGGGTCAGTCTTGTTTCAGCGTGAGGCTCCGTCTATGTCTCATTAATTTGGCGGCTATTTGAGGATTTTTTTTTTCCTTTAGCTAAAATGTGTCACAGCCTTTTCATTAATTTGAGAGCCGTGTTGTGCTTTTCAGATGTGCGCGCTGTCCTCGTTTGTTGTGGCCCGGAGGGATGCTGCCATGTTCCTCACACACACACAGCCTTTAACTAACATAATGAAGACAGTGTTCAGAATCATTGTTAGTTCTTGTAAATCAGCTTTAAAACACTGGATAGGCTCACATTTCAAAGAAAAAAATGAGAAGAGGAAGATTTATCCTTTTTTTTTTTGTTCTCATGTTCTACCCACAGAGTCACCAGAGAGAGATTCGTCACCAGGGTGGAATCAAACCAGACTTGTATGGACCACTCATAGTAAACGTTCCCATTCATTCAGCTTCAGTTCGGTGTCAAATGAGAATAGTTTCAAATAAGCAGCGGAGAACCCTTAATGCCTTCTAGGACCAAGTGATTTCTGAGAATTAAAAATAAATGTTTTAAGGAAATAAATAAATAAATAAAAGAATTTTTTGTTAAAGGGAATTTTGCAAAATTACTTAATCATTCAATGGTTAGATGTGAACAAAATCATTCAGAGTGGTTCGGTGCGAAATCAATCAGTCTGAGTCAGAACTGTTCACCATTATATTACTAGGAACCAGACGTCCGAAGCATTTACTAGCTCTAAAAGCTACCCCCATTAAGGTATTACACAAACTGGTTATGAATGCTTGATACCTGAGACATTGTTGTGTGATAGTTTTGTTATAAAGTTTTGGCCTAAAATGTATTTTTAATATAAACCATTACTCCAGGATTACTTATATGTTACTAGCCTGTAGCTACAGCCGTTCAGCATGGCTAACGTCGGCAGGTGCAACTGTGATCCATCGCAGCTCCTCTGATGAATAAAGCTACTCACACAAACTGACACCGTGTGACACAACACCACCAAACCAAACAACACAAAATGTCTGCAGGGTGGAGAGGTACATGGCGTTGTAAGGAAAAAAGTACCCAAAGAAAACATATGTTTCACATTAAACCTTTAGTGTTTGTAAAAAAGCTGTTTTGTAATATATCTTTACACACCATGCACTGTGATCTTAAAATAGTTTATAAACAGGCATTGATAGTGTTTCTATCTGGTTTCTATCTGGCTCTACCTGGCTCTATCTCTCTCCCTCTCTCTCGGTCTATCTGCTTGTCTCTCTCCTTGTCTGTTTCTTTCTTTCTCTAACATATTCTCTCTTTCTTTTTTATCTGTTTTCTGTTTGTTTCTCTCTATTTGCATTGCCTGTATCTTTCTCTATCTGTCTCATTCTCTGCCTGTCTCTTTTTGTCTATCTCTATGTTTCTCTATCTGCATTGCCTGTTCCACTTTCTGTCTGCCTGCCTTCATTTAAAGGGGAATTCCACCGATGATTTTTTTAAATTTCTGCATAATTTAATGGTGAAGATGTAAACAAAGTCATTCAAAGTGGTTTGATGTGAAATGAGCCATTCTAGGTGAACTTGGTGAGTCAGACTTACTCACAGTGAGGGTGATAGGAACCAGACGTCTTAAAGTCCCTAAAAGCTCCATCACAGAAAGTTATTACGACTTTGTTTTATACTAGTTTTGAGTTAAGATTTTCATTTAAAGCATATCATGTTTTTTTTTACCATCAGCATTACATCTGTCCTCTCAGAGGACACGTGTAGGTTCACTGGCGGTTTTGAATAGTAAATAAAATGTCTATATTTGTGCCGTAGACATCACCACCAATGATACTATCTATATGTTTGTCTTTCTGTCTGCCTTGTCTGTTTCGCTTTCTGTTTTCCTTATTGTCCTCAGGCTGTTTGTCTGTCTCTCTTTGCCTGTTTATCTCTCTTTCTGTCTGGCTCTCTCTCTCTCTCTCTCTCTCTCTCTCTCTCTGTGTCCTTTTCTGCCAGTCTTCTCTCACTCTCTTTATCTCTATCTCTCCCTGTCTGTCTGCGTTTTTCTCTGTCTCTTTCTCTGCCAGTCCCTGTGTTTCTCTCGCTCTTTTTCTCTCTCTGTCTTTTTATCTGCACCATGTTTCTTTTTCTTTCTGTGTATCTGTTTTTATTTAAAGGGGAATTCCACTGATTTTTCAAAATTTCTGTATAATTTTATAGTTGAGATGTAAATATCTATATCTCTCTCACTTCCTTTATCTTAGTCAGTCTTTCTCTCTGTTATTCTCTCTTTCTCAGTCAGTCTCTCTCTCCTCCTCATCTCTTAATCTATCTCTCTCTCTTCCTCTCTCTCAGTTATTCTCTCTTTCTCAGTCAGTCTCTCTCCTCCTCTCTTAGTCTATCTCACTCTCTCTCTCTCTCTCTCTCTCTCTCTCTCTCATCTGTCTCCTCGCGGGACCCGTCCGACTCCCCCGTTACCCACACTCCCCCGCGCCAAGGCAACATGGAGGAGCGCAGGCGCTGCGGGAGAGCGATGTTAGGAGCGTGAGACGAGCAGCGCGCGGGGGAGGCTCCGAGGGAAAGAGAGAAAGAGCCGGAGAGGAAGAGGAGGAGAGCGGGGGGAACGCCAGCGGGACCGCGAGCGGCGGCCATGCGCCGGTAAGCGGCAACGGCGGGGTGCGCGCGGGGCTTCGGGACGGCGCGGCGGCGCGAGACAACAAAGCGTTAGCGTTAGCCACTTAGCATCAGACGCTGATCGCATCGCTGCACCATTGTGCTCACTCTCCTGCCTTTCCTGCTTTTCTTGTTATTGTTTCCCTTTGTTTTCTTTCTCACCGTGTGTTTATCACACTCTCCTCACTTCTTTACCCGCTCCTATGGTTTCGAAGTCGGTTTCCTATTCGCCAGCTTCTTGTTCGAATTTGTCCGTTCCACCTTAAATGGTGCAGCAGTTAGGTTACATTCTAGCGCTTGGAACTGCTGCACTATTTAAGGTGGACCGGGAAAATTTAAAAGAAGCTGGCAAATAGGGAGCCAACTTCAGCCTCGTCTCATCTCTTTTTCTCTTTGCTTTGCTTTTCTCTCTCTCTCTCGTTCTCTCGCTCGCTCTCTCTCTCTCTCTCTCTCTTTGTGCGTGCGTTGCGAGCGCCGTTTATTTATTCTCGCTTTGCGTAGCTTCATAGCAGCTAACGGCTTAGCATGGCTGCCCCGGGGCCTCTGCATTGTTGAGTGAGCGGAGTTATAAATATGCATATGACCCTAAATAAACTCCTTCGCACCGGCAGCGGAGCAGGAGCAGTTCTCTGTGCCTTTGCTGCACTTTTCGCTGCTACACGGTGAACCCGGGAAAGCTCCGGTTGGGTCTGACGGACTAACTAGCTAGCCGAGTTTGGCTAACGCATCCACGGCTGCTATTTACATACCAGCTGCATCAGTGCCGTTTCACACAATGCACAAAGAGCCAAAGCCTCGTCAAGTCCTTTCTTCGCGCTTTCAGACGAAAAGCTGGTCACTTACAGTCGTTCTGGAGTCTGGATTTAGCTCAGATGGTGTTCTAGCATGTTTCCACTGCTTCTGGTTGATGCATGGTAGGAATCGTTGATTGCTGTTGACTCGAGATGCATGAACAGATGAAGGCTGTGGGTAAATGGTTATTGGGGTGTCAGTTTGTTGTTCTGTTTAGGATGAAGTGTTCTGATTTATTTAGTTACATCCTTATTGTGTCACCTTGAACTTCTCTTATGAGTAGGGGTGAGAAATATGGCAAAAATATAACATTTTGATGCTTCAAAACATTTTTATGTGTATCACAGTATTCAGCTTTTCAGAGGATTAATAAGGTGGGACATATAAACAAGCACCAGCGGTGCCACATTTAATAAAATACTGTGTCCACTATGATCTTTATTGAATGTTTGCACGGACAGTGGTGCACAAAAGGCAATTAAACCTGCTTAATCATGCTTATTCTCAAAGAGAACGAGTCATTCAATGTTTAAGTACTGATAATATCAGCTATATGTTCGGATTATATTGTCTGCCGCTGTAAGTACTTTCTTATTCACTTCTAACTGTGGATTCAGTTGAGCCGAATTAATTCTGGTGAAATGTGACTAGCTGCCATGCACAGTTGTCTACTGAAGTAGCTGAAGTTCATGCTGAAGTGAGTGATGGAGAAAGTGGCGGAAGGACAGTTTGCTGAGTGTGTAGGTCACTTTGGGCCAGTAGATAACAGACTGGGCATGGTTGAATTTGCATTGGTAAACGTAAGCTCTTCAGCCTTTGGAGAGTAGCTAAATAATTCAGCAAGATTGACTGATCGTTCTTAAGCACGTCAATGGTGATTCATCTGACTGTGCATTCACAGCAAAATCCCCAAAGCCTATAGCTTTTCATTAACACTAACTGTCCATAAAACTTTGAAATGTATGCATGATTAACTGGTTAAGATGTAAACAAAGTCAGTCCGAGTGGTCTGATGTGTTGTACTCCGTTCTAGTGTCACAGTCGTTCAGTGGTGGTGATGGGAACCAGACGTCCGAAGCATTTGAATGCCTCTACCTAACAGTAAATAGTTAAAAATATGCTGCCTGATGCCCTTAACATTGTTTTGTAATAGTTTTGGGTTTGAGTCCATTCATAGCAGAAAGGCACATGTTTTAAGGCAAACATGTCCCCAAAGAATTTAGATATCAGGTTTGTAGCTATATTACCAACTTATATTACCAACCATTATCAACATTACAAAAAATAGCTGCTGCCTGTTAGATTGTGTGTACATTTCATGATGAATGGACTAAAAGAAATGACCCAAAATGAGAAAATGATTCCATTGACTTACATTAAAAGTAAAGTATGTTTTTTCCTTCTTCTGTAAAGTTCCTGTTTTGGAGATGCAAAGTTTTCTTCCGACAACAGCAATTATAAAGTTTTCAGAAGGCACATGTAGGTCCACTGGTCATTTTGGATAATAAATAAAATGTTTATTTTCAGGGTAGACTTTTTCACTCCTTGTTCCTTTCACCACCACTGTAAAGGAGTCAGAGTTGGAAAGTTCCTCTGCAGTGCACCGTTTGACATCTAACCACCCTGAATGATGTTATTTACATTACATTTATGGCTGAATTATACACAATTTTTGGAAGATAGTTGGATTTCCCCTGTTAGTTCAGAGGGACACAAGTTCATTCAGATGTGTGGAGATGTTAAAATACTCTGAGTCAGATTTGTTAATGATATTGATCCAAGCACTCTTCAGAAACATCTTGCTCCATTTACAAAGCTATTCACAGGACGTAACTGTTGGCCTCTTGTATGGTGTTAGTCTTAACAGGTTCTTAGGCTAACCATGGGCTGAACATCTGTGTTTGTGTTGATAACACCTGCTTAATCCCTAATGTTTAAAATAGAACCTGCGGAAAGAACACCAACCAGTTTTTCAGATGTGCATCTTGGTTTAGTCCGTGGCCTTTGTGTGTGAAATGTGTTTTTTTTTTTTGTGGCCAAGACTGAGATTTAACTCAATTAAGCTGTTAGGTATTTTATGTGTTCCTTCATACTTTCTTTGAAGCTCCACAACTCAGACATAAAGCACAAAGAATGCTTGTTTGTCAGGATTGCCTGGAAAAATTGTACGCTGCCATGTCAGGCTGGCTTAAAGGGGCATCCCGGCCTAAAACTTTAATTATATATGTTCTATATCGTGGCATTGCGTCCCTCAGCCTCATCTGTTTGACAGAATTCATGATTTTGTAAGCTTTTGGTGTTTTCATTTATCAGTATTCTCTGACTGCTGTACCCAGCATGCATTGTTAATGTCCCATAACTTTTGGGAACCATTAGCTTTCTGGCTTTCTTCTGCATTGACCTGTTAACCGAAAAAAAAAAAATCAAACAGCGTGTTTTGTAAGTATCCACACCGCAGCTTTGAGATACTACATCAAGTTTTTTTGATCAAATCTTTAAACCATCAAATCTCACACTAGAGACTGTTGTGGTGCTGCTGTAGAAGGTTTGTTTACATGTTTATATGCATGTTTACAACAAATGTAGCAAAGCTTACATTTTCAGTTTTTGGCCTGAGTGTCCCTTTAATTTTCAACCCGTAGTGTGTGATTTGCTGCAGCAGTGTGAAGCAAGGCTCCTTCCAGTAGGCCTTATATTGCTTGGGTTAAAGCTAGGTTGGAGGAACGATGGCCATCCAGTAGCGCTCAACTGTACCAGTGCGGTTAGTGGTCAGTTTCAAGCTGTGGTCAAACACTGGGCGACAAATCCGCACAAATAGGATGAACAGACAGCGAATAGACTGGCTCATTAAGATCCATTCGTACGGATCTCCACTGATTATACAGTCTTTAAACACTATGGATTAAGGCTTAACTGATAACATTGTAGTACAGTAAAGCCTGCAGAGATGTCCAGAGAACTGTTCTAAGAAGCTCTGCCTCCACACTGCAGTATTTTCAGTGTTCAAGATTTTTTTGAGTTTCTGCTGTTTATTGAATTTGAGTAATTTGAGCATTGAAAACTTCATGTGTCGGTCTTGAGACTGTAACTGCTGAATTGCAGCTATTCAAGTCATTTAGATTTTTGACCTTGTAAAATAAGACACACTACATTTTTTCCAGTACTGATATTGAAACTAGATACATGCTGATATTAGGATCATGTTGGTCACCATATAATTGCTTGAGAAATTGATGATTTGACCCATATTTCAAACCGATATTTGATCACACATGCACTGTATATGTATATATGTATATACTGTATATGCAATGCTGTGATGAAATGTCTACAAACTCGTAACTAGGGCTGAACATTTAATTGTTTTTATTGTGAAATCACAATTGTAACTTTAAAGAGCTGCATTTTTATTTCTGTCTTACATTTTTCAACATTATCTTAAGTTTTAGGAGGAGAAGCTGAAGCTAATGCATATAACAGAACTGGCAGTCTGGCATACTGCATTTAGCAATCAAGCCTCAAGTCTGAAGTATGGATGTGGTGGTGTTCTTGGTGGGGAAAAAAAGGCTTAATTTATAAAACAATGAATCTGCTTTTGAGTTGCAGTCACATTACTATTAGATGTGTTCCCCAAATTGTTCAGCTTTATTTGTAACCCTCTAGAAATAAGTGTTATATTTCTTTATTATGCTAATCAAGGTAAATGGAGTCCCAGTGATTTATCGGTGTTAGTATCGGCAGATATTCATGAAAAATAGTGGATATTGGCATCAGCCCAAAATTCCTATATTGGTCCATCCCTGATTGAAACCATCTCATATTGCTTTCCTGAAAACCACTTTAACTACTAAAAAAGCTTTAAAATGAACTATTTTTAACTCTAGCACTATGTCAGGCTTGGGGATTTGGAGTCCTCTCTGGTGGAAATCTGTAATTGCATGCAACATCTGGAGGAACATTTTGTAATGTGGGTTGTACTTTGGACCCCTTCCCCAAGCGGATGAATCTGGTTGTGAGCGTGTTGAAAGAGTACTGAAAGAGAACTCCGTCAAAACTTGGTGAGGGACGTGTCCTCATAGGACGCAAGTGAATTGTATACTATTGTCATCGTATTTTTACCTCTGTAATGTTGATTTTGATTTGAAACCTACACATTGAGCCAGACCTGTTTTTTAGTCTGTGACGTTCTTATGTAGAGGTGGTCTGAAAAAATGCCCACCTGACAAGTCTGACGTTTGAATGATTTCAGGTTTTACAGGGCGACTCAGGGCACGCACACCGTATTTCAGCATGTTTTTTTCTCCTGACTTAGTAATGCTATTTATTTTAGTTTTAGCAAAAAGTCTTACATAGTGCAGCTTTAAGATGAGCATCTAAAAGTTATACTCTCATGCTGAAACTGCTCAAACACTACACAGCTAACAACATTATTACATCACACAGTGTCGACACTGTTTTAGTGTAGATTTTTACAGAATTGAATCAGAATCATTGTTTCGTTCTTCTGATGGCTAACAAATCATTTTCTGCTGATATTGACCCGATACCATTTATGCTTTTCTGTATACAATTTTAGCAGCCAATATTTCTCTTCAAAATCAGTATCAGTAACGGTATATTGGCCAGGCTTTGCTGTGGATAATCCATCACGGTCAGGTTCAGCTGCTCTAAAAAATCTGCATCAGTGAACAGTGAGCGTATGCAGGCATCTCATTCAGTTTATTAGATTTGGGCTGAAAATGTCATTTCGTAAAGGGGAATTCCAGCATTTTTTTCCAAATTTCTGCATAGCTCAGTCGTTAAAGGAGAATTCCACTATTTTAAAATAAGATGTAAACAGTCGTTTAGAGTGGTTTTATTTGAAATGCTCCCGAGAAAGTTAGTCAGGAACCAGACATCCGTTAAGTGCCTCTTAAAGCTCCCTCACAAAGTTATGACATGAAACGATTCAGAATGAACTGATATCTGATATCTGAGACGTTGTTCTACAATTGTTTTGAGAAGGTTTTGCTCTAAACAGATGTTTTAAAAGTTATTCATGGTGGAGAGGTACATGCAAAGTTATATGGAAAAATAGTCAGTGTTATTCAGACTATTTTATCATTATTAACATTGCATATAAAAACTCAGATTTGTGTAAGTTCACTATTTGTTTTGAAGAGTAAATAAAATGACATGTTTGCGATGTAGACATGACCCCTGGCTCCCGGTACCACGACTGTAAAGAAAACTGGGTCAATATGTTTCTCTGCAACAACCATGTTACATCAAACCACTCTGAGTGAGTGGTTAAAGTGTGAAGTCATACGCTACATCACAGGAAGTTATGTGACATGGTTAAGAATATGCTGCCTGAGACTTTATTTTATAGTTTTGAAATTAGGATTTGGCCTAAAACTGATTTACTGAGGTAAATATAGGGTGTTTTAAGAAAAGACGAAGAAAAGACTATTTTATTGTTATCAAAATGACCTGTAAAGACTACTGAGTTGTTTAGGATGGAATAAAAATATTGTGGTGTAGACATCGAGAACACTGGTTCAGTAAACTCTTCTATAAAACACTATTTCACATCAGACACCTCTGAATGAATTTTGATCAGTGGAGTTCTCCTATAAATAGCCAGTATTAACTTTTTTTTTCTTTTTTTATTTTTGAGCTGAGATATTTGCATAAAACTGCTTATGCAGGTTCTTAGTTAAGGTTTCAGGTTTTTCGGTTTTGTATATTCTGCAGTTTTAGGTTGCCGGTTGTGTATTATGTGGTGGTTTTCTTCCCGTGTTCTTAACCTATGCTAGTTTTTGTAAATGAGGAGTGCAGCTGAGAGCAGCTGAAGTGTGTGTGTGTGTGTGTAAGCATGTGTAAGCGTCTCCCTCTCTGTCTGCCTGACCCACCAGCCTGTGTGATTAATGCAGCTAAGCACTTAATGGTTGGATCAAAGAGCGCACGGCTGCCGTCCCTGAGGACCAGCGTGGCCCTGTTGCACAATCTGTGCTCTCAAAGAAACGCACACACACACACACACACACACACACACACCTCCCTGTGTGTCTAAAGTCATTTCAGTGGGGTTTATTATGCTTCATTACAGTTTATTATGAAACGTTCTAGTGTCCCAAAAGTGTCAGTTTACCGTGCTTAATTAAATACTTTATGATTTTGATACCCTGTACTATCACTTCATTAGCAGTATTGGCAGATAGAAATCACTTTCAGGGCTGGTTTCCCAGACAGGGATTAAACCAAGTCATAAACTCTATTTTTCTTTCAGTATAATTCCTGTGTAGTGCAGGTCTAGACTTAATCTATGTCCAAGAGACCAGCCTTAATTTTCAAAAAGGTTTGTACTGTATTATCTTGGAAAGTGCATACATGTCTTCATCTCCAGTTGTTTAAAAATATTTAAACAACCCATGTAAAATGACGTTTTTTCTTCTGTACATGTAAAAGCACAATTGCTGTTTTATTTACTGAATTTAACTTATTCAGATAAAAAACATGAAATGTGATCTTCGCCAAACATGAGACACAGTTGATACTGATTTTTTTTCCCCCATTGTGTTAATCTCAGTGAGTAAATGATTGTGCACTAAACTCTGCAGAAAAAACACCATATTTACCTTACTTCCACTTTGAAATTCAACAAAACATGTAGTTCGACAGGGGTGGTTTAAACTTTTGCATACGTCTGTGTACTAGGGACGCACTAAAAATGTTTGGTCAAAAAAGGCAGGAGAAAATATTGCAGTGAAAATATTGTCAGCCAATAACAATTAGGCCTACAGCAAAGTGTCAAAATCTAAGACTTTGCAAATATCTCTGATGGTGATAATAATTTGTTCTTTTCTCTCTCCTGCACTGGTCAGGACAGACGCATTCAAACAGTTTGAGCAGCAGCAGACAAGCAGTGAAAATGTTGGAACTATTTCACAGTTTCTATGAGGGACATTAGACAAGCAGTTTATAATTTCTGTTCGTGAAAACAACAGAAACAAAAAGGTAGTCCCTGCTAACACACTGGCACCCTCTGTAGCCTTAGTTTTTGAAATGATGAAAAAATTCACAAAGAGTTAAAGTGCAAAGATTAGAGTTCATTGCATTGGGTTTTCGTTATGTAAACTGTTTTTATTTAATCTCAGCTTGTTACGGTTTTCGGTTTCAGTTTTCAGACCTGAATTTAGGTCTCGGTTTCGGCCAAGAATTTCGGTCACACATGCTTAAGTGAGTGCTTTAAAGCGGTCAGTGCAGGCACACTGGATCTGAGCGCTGTGGATGTTCTGTATCACTTGCATGTGTGTAGCGTGAGATCCTCTGAAACGGATTGTTTTGCCTTTTTTTCATGATTTTATAGTGTGATTAATATCATTATGATCCCGTTTGATTGACCAATCTGATGAATCTGGCTACTGGTTATTTTACAGTGGTGCAGTTCTTCACTTTATTTTTGCTGTGTGAATGGTATGATTCATTGTAGTATCGGTATCAGCAGATATTTGCTTAAACAAATTAGCGTTGGACAGATGTTTAGATATGACTGAAATTTTAAACTGAAATTTGATGTCTATTGTATTCTGAAAGAGCAGAATGTTAAGATGTCAATGGGCTGTGATGGCAGAGAAAGAATGGTGTTAGTCTTGGTTTAGACTTTTTCTGCGGTTTTCTTCGATTCGATTTGAGTTTGATTTGGAGCAGGTGACATCAGATCTGTGAAAGTACCAGAGTTAGCAGTATGTATATATCCGCTACTAGGGGTGTGAATCTTTAGGCACCTCACGATTCGATTCGATTACGATTCAGAGGGCTGCGATGCGATTATAAAACGATTATCGATGCATCTTGGTGCAACTTTTTTCTCTATACAGGATTTCTATCTTCCTACTGTCTGAGGACTTGGTAGTTTTAAAGCAAAGTATTTGTAATGATCCATAATGTAAATGCATTACGGATCATTACAGATACTTTGCTTTATATATCTAAATATCTTTTATTAATAAATCAAATGGAAGTGATGTGGCAAGTGAACTAGAAGGCTCTCATTCAGAGATGCTGCTGCCACTCATCTGCGATAAAATGCGCTGTTGCCCTGAAATAAGATCCAGAGGTAATGGGTGTCCACGCAGCACGTTACAGCCGTCCTGCCCGTTTTCTTTGGTGATTTTATAACTTCGGTTTTCGTCTCGTTGTAGAGAGGGGGGGAGGTCTATTTTCGAGACTGGATGCTGAATCTCGGCTCCAAAGTGTGCAGCATAGTGACAAAGCTCTGGTTCTCAACGACTGAGAACAGACAGCAGGTCACACAGCACCGAGGTCTGGCCTCGCCAGTAGCGAACGATAAAACAGAGATTAAGACGAACGTTTGTAGGACTTATTTGCATTCATAAGCAGCGCGGTTGGTTAAATCTGCAACGAGAGTTAAAAAAAAAAAGTTGTGAAAATGAAGTCGCTTCTCTTTCGAATTTTCCCGTTCCACCTTAAATGGTGCAACAGTTACATTCGGCACCTAAGGCAGAATTTAAGGTGAAACAGGAAAATTAGAACGAGAAGCTGGCGAATGAGAAGCGACTTCAGCCTCATAGACATTTTACAAGAAACTCTTCTAGTTTTGAAGAAAAGTTTTCTGGCGGAGATGGGAGGAAAGCGGCTGTAGGCGAAGCGTAAAGCAGAGCAAAGTAAATCTGCACTCTCGTTTACGTTTTTAGCCCATACTACGACATTAACACATACTGGACATTAAATGTTGTGGCTCCCAAGGTGGTTTGACTTTGTTGAAAGGCACAATGTCTCTTCTTAACATTTGTGTTGTGACTCCTGACCTAACCTGGCTTTTAATGCAGAGGGAGCCGCTCGGATTTCTCACTCATCCAGTAGTGTTTTTATGTGCCGCCACAGACTGTCCGGTCGCTGCACTTCCGCACTTCCAGTTCCGCCTTTTGCGTTCCATCAACATTACGTTATAAATTAAATATTTAGAAAGTCGATTTTTGACATTTGTGAATCGATTCAGTGTCGTTCACGTCCGCATCGCGATGCATCTAAGAATCAAGTTTTTCCCGCACCCCTATCCGCTACTATGAGTGTTTCCCCACAATAGCACTTTTCAGGCGTAGCGCGCAAAAAAGCACACAAGAAATTTCTCCACAGTCTCCGCAAATATAACTGTGCCAACTCATAACGGCATCTTGTGCGACCTCTGCTTCAGAACACGGTCCAGATGTTAGCCAAGCTAGCTATAGGCTACAGATATAACGTGCTGCGAGTTCAGATATTGGACACCACATGTCCGTGATCTACCCTTCATAAGATTTAAGCCTCATCAGGTTCTTGAACATACAAAATGTAGGTAGGTCTCTATAATTACCATTAGCTGGATCCCTGTTATGCATGTTTATATAAAAACAACATGCATATAAACACTGGTAAACACTTTTCCACAGCATATCTCTACTATTAAAACAAAGACAAACTTTGTTTTTTTTTTTTTTTAAATTTTGCTGTAATGTCAGACAATGCAAACATTAAACCACTTATTAGTTTTTAAAACATATTGCTGCATCTACAGGGCCCTTTGTTTTTTTTTTTATTGTTTTTTAGATGTATGATTTTTTTTTTGTCTTGTTTTGATTGCTAATATTTGTCTTTTTACTAATATGAGAAGAGGAATGACAATTCAGTGAGACTGAAGAAAGGCAAGAAAAATTAACAAGTGATATTCAGCTTGTTTTTCTTGTAATATTGCTGCACCAGCGCTTTGGTTTGCTTTTTAATGATATTTTGGTGAAAAATTCGCCTGGAAATAACTGTTCAAATGAGAGGACTGCAGCAACAGAGTCAATTTACAGAGGCTTTAGGCTGTTTAGGCTTGAATTACAGATGGTTCTAAAGGTCAGAAAAGGAAAATTAATTTTAAAAAATGAGTGATATTAAAAATTTATCGTGTTAACCTGTTAATAATGTGGACTCTGACACAAATAATTTATGTATTTAACATTAGTTTGCAAATTGGTTGTCTTATGTATTACAGATTTGTTATGCTTCTCAGAGTCTCCCTTGTTCTTCTTTTTTTAATTCTTTGTGTATCTCTCTCTGTCTCTCTCTCTCTCTCTCAGGATGAGAGTGGTGCCCCTGTGTTGAAGACTCCATCAGTCTCTGTTCCAGTGAGAGAGCCGCTCTGCTCTGTGTGAAAGCCTTCAGCCGCCACCATGAGCCTCATCCAGGACAAACTCGGCAATGAGTTCCTGCGCTCCAGCGGAGGAATGGATCCTGGCTTCGGCCCAGGCATGCTCATGTTCAGCCACCTGCCCCCGGTCACCAGCTTCACCCGCCTGGCCAGCCAGACAGTCATGGCCGACCTTCAGCCACACGAGATGATCCTAAAGAAAGAGAGGGACTCGCCGGACTGTGGAGGAGGAGGAGGGGGCTTGGGTGGAGGAGGGCTGGGCGGTGGAGGAGGCATGATGGGAGGTGTAGGTGACTATGTGCATGCCATGGGCATTAAACAGGAGAAAGTGTCGGAGCATGACTACAGATTACCTCTGTATCCTGGGGGTGGGGCTGGAGCCGGGGGGCGGAGTTCAGGAGAGCTGCTGGAGATGTCGCTGGGCAGCCATCAAAACCTGCTGGTGCATGACCTCAGTCTAGGAAACGTAAGTTGTCCACTGTTACATGGCACAAGAACATCAGTGAATGAATGTCATCTCAGCTAAAGAAAGTGCCGAAAGTGCCACTCTTATTCACTACAGGCCAAAAGTTTAACGGCAGCACTAACTTCATATAAATAGGCATGAAAATATTTTTGCAAGAGATAACGGTCAGTGAAATGTTCATCATCTTAGGCCTGCGGTTTCTGGCTTGTAATTGCATCACCCTGTACCAGATCGCCCCTATCAAATAACTCATTCTGAGAGTGTTTGCTGTAAGACATGGTAGTCCAGCTATTTAGGTGTCGGAGTTTTGCTGTTTTACTTGTCTTAATCTTTTGGCCATCTTTGCGTTTAACCTGTAGATTCACAAACGTCCACAAGACATCAGGGTTATATAGAAAAGTGCTGGCGGCACTGTGAAATGTATTTTGGCCCTAATCAGATATATAACTTCGGTAGAAGAAATCGGTAGGCTTTCTTGTGTGATGAGTAACAGAGACTGTCTCAGATGGGCTTATGGGTATAACACTGGATGCTGATAAGGACTCGTCTTCATGACATCTGTTCTATATTTTCGGTGTTTCTGGACTTAGCTGACATCACTTCTATTAACTTCTCAACTTATTTAACCATGTTAGTGACAAAGCTGCACTATCTTTGCCTGCTTAGATATGTTTAACAATGCACCTTTCCCATTGTGCTCATGTTAAGGAACTCAAGAAGCGAAGTATAATATAATTTACCTACTTACTTGCAAAAAAATGCAAGCAAACTGTTCACATTTTACTGTCCTGTTAAAACAAGTGAAACTGCTGTTTCACTGAATTGTCAAACGGGGTATATTTTTTCAGTCTTCTGGTGATGACTGAGTATCCAAAGTGCTTTCAGTACTCGAATACTGGCACCTCAGATGGAGTACTCGAGTACCCGCACACATCTCCACTGTTCAACACATGGCAATGCTAGCAACAAAGAGTGTGAAGGCTTTTCCCTATATGATAGGCAAGAGCCCATGTGTCAAAGACAAGGTCTGTGGGCCGTATCAGGCCTGTGACACAGTCCTGTCTGGCCCGCAAAGTATTTTAATTTTCTATTAATATTAGCTTGTTTCACACTGTGCTGCACTACAGTCCCCAGCATGCACTGCAATGTAATGTGCGCTCTGACTCTCACCTCAGTCATCTATGGGACAGCGGTTACACCTCAGTTCTGCTCAATTCTACGCAATTCCACACCAGTCATATCACCAAATGCATTTCAGCGGCAATTCAACCAATGTAAACAACTTGCGTCAGCTCAGCAGCTCAGAAACTGAGCCCAAGTCTTAATGAACTTGCAGCCAAGTTCAAGGAAATAGGAAGGTTTAAAAGACCGAGCTCCTGGGGACATTTAAATGTTGAATATTTCAAGTGTCCATGTAATATTTCAAGGTCTACTACAAGTGCCTATATTTTACTGTTGGAGTTTTGGCATATTTTAAATAAATAATGACCAGTTTGTGTTACAGCACAACATTAATAAAAATTAAATAAAAACTTTTTTTTTTCCCTCTGGTCCACAGATTTGATCAGTTTTTTTTAAAAACGACCCTGTTAGTGGTTGAGTTTGACACCCCTGAGCTCGAATAAGACTTTGGTTAAATTAGACAACAGAAATTATGTATTGGATGTTTGCAAATTTACTGTACAATATTTTTTAAATTTTGAAAGGTATCATATCCAGTGCTGGGAAATATGACGATATTTGTGATAAATTACGTCACAGTATGCTTTTCTGAGCATATCATGGATATCGTCAATATTTAAACATTTTCCAACTGCATATTTGGTTACGAAGAGATCATAATGAGTCCTATTAATTGGATTTAGTGCTGCACGGTATGTGAAATGTTGAATACAGATCATTGCATTTATATTTTTTCATTTTTGTTTAATGAGGAACTGCTTTCTCTGTCAATTGTCAGAGACAAATAGCAATTGACATCGTGTATCACTAAAGTTTTTAAAGTGCTATTTTCAGTATTTGAAAGCGTATATATTTGAAAATGCTGACATTAGATGCGTGGTTACTACTGTTTTTTTGAGTGATGAGCTGCTTTAAGTCTTTGTATCTGAAATGACTGTTTTCCTTACATGATGTTATGGACTTTTTTTATTTATTTTTGTTTTATCTTAAGAGAACAAATACAGAGCACTAGCCTGTCATGGCCTGCCATGTCAAAAATAGAGCTTTCAGAAGCAATGCAGAAAATCTTTTGCTGTGCCCTTGATAAAAGCTTTTTTTGAAAATAGTAAAATATGAACTGAAGTGATCAGTTGAAGTCTGGACCAACTAATAATGGACCAACTAATCAGTTACGAAAATAGTCTTTAGTAATTTTGGACCATTTGTGTTGGTCCATTCCTTACAAAAAAAAACTTTCACTGGTGACAAACTCAGTGACCACCAGTCACCTCACCACTAGTCACCTCTGCTGTTGGCATGATGACGATGATGAGGCAGCTATGTTCCAGCAAGTAGAACATTTTCACCAATGCTGGAAGGATCTTCAGTGCTAAAAGGAGTTTCTAAAATCAGCTGAAACGGTGCTACAGACTTCTGAGTCATAGCCTGTAGAAGCGCACACAGTTTCTGCTTCTGAATGAAGTGATGAAGCTCTTCACGCTACTTTCACTTTTCC
This sequence comes from Colossoma macropomum, assembly GCF_904425465.1. Taxonomy (NCBI): domain Eukaryota; kingdom Metazoa; phylum Chordata; class Actinopteri; order Characiformes; family Serrasalmidae; genus Colossoma; species Colossoma macropomum. Next base: position 7,546,441 of record NW_023494801.1, on the reverse strand, counting down.
AAAATGGACAGTAGCCCAGTGTCCCTGTTTGTCCATTCTGCTGGGAGCAAAGAATCGGATCCTGTTTGCACATAAAGACATTCAACCTGTTTTTTATGTTTTGTTTAATGTGGAGCTGCATCTCCAAAATCAGCTCAGGCTCAGCTGAGATCTTATCTGTGAGTGAAAGCACTCGCAAACCTAGCTTATAAATGAGGAGGAGAACCTCTGTTGTCCTTTCTCTTTTCCACAGTGGAAACGATCCTACACAATGTCACAATTTGCCCATTCTGTAAGAGCCTATTAAGAGCCTATTGTGATATAGTTGATATATCCATTCTGCCAGTAAATATATTTTGATATGTATTCTGGACTTTTTTGGGGCTGTGAAAACACAGCAAAAATTCAAAAGAACTTGCGTTTATTCCCACATGTGGACTGTAGGGCTGAAAGGCTGATCGTTGTATCGAAATCACAGTGTGATAGAGTGCAATTTTCAAATCACAAGAGCTACAATTCTAATTATATCCTGCATGATTTAACATTAGATAATGTTAATAAGTTGTAAGTGGATACATTTGACCTAATAACAGAGCTCATGAACTGGTGGTGTGGCACACGTTGCTCAGCATTCAGACCCAAAAAAAGAATGTGCTGGTATTCTTGGGTGGCATCCTCAAGCTCAATTTATAGAAAAGAATTGCATTTTAAATCGCAATTTTAGTCAAACATTTTTGCCAGTGATTGCATACACACTTAAAAGATGGCTCTTCAGGGGTTGTTTAGTAAAGAAAAAGGTTCTATGTGGAACCACGAACACTCAAATAAACGCTTTGCATGATTAAAGGATTCTTTTCATTGTGAAAGAGTTCTTCAGAGTGATGAAGATGGTGCTGTAGATGGTTCTGAAAAGGGTTCTATATAGCACCAAAACTGTTCTTCTACCGTAACAAGTTTGACATTGTAACAATAGAAGAACCATTTTTGGTGCTAAATAGAACCATTTTCAAAAAGGTTCTGTATAGAACCTTATACAACAGATTTTCCATCAATCTGAAGAACGCTTTCATAAAACAAAACTTTTTAATCATGCAAACGTTTTTTTGAGTGTTCATGGTTCTGTATAGAACCGTTTACTTTACTAAAGAACACTTGAACTGTCTTTTTTTAAGCGTGTACTATAATAAGCTCTTATTATAAAAGAAGTGAGGACAGTTTGTTTATGAGCCCTTTAAGAAATAACTTGTTGCTTCTTTTTGTGATATTGTGAGAGAATTATAGTGTGTCTTAATAATAATTATATAAATAAATAGTAATTAAGTAATATGGAGTATGCACTATTAGAGTCACACTTTTTTGAATGGTAATGTTTGTAATAAAGCACATTGTAGTGTTACTTATAGGCCTGTGCTCCACAGCTGTGCCTGGCTTAGGCCCACGTGTGTTGGGGGAGCTGTAGTAGCTCTGAAGCTCAGCTTCTAACAAAGCAGTAAATCTAAGGATGAGCTGGAGCTGTTAAATATGAACCTCACTTTCTGGGAATAATATTGCCGTCCAGCTTCTGTTAGCATGAATGAGGGAATGAAGTAGGTTTGGCAGGAAAGGCAGCGACATGTAGAAGCATGCAGACAGATCACACATCCTCGGACCACCAGCCTGCATGCTGGGAGCGTGAAACTTTTGGCAAGCGCGTGAGAACACAAATTGGATGATTATCTGTTCAATCGTTGTAAAGATTTTTTTTCCGATGGCCTCTGCTGGCGCACAGGCGGCTGAGAGAAAATTACTCAGAGGCTTGGAGACTGCAGCACCTGTGTCTTTGTGCTGTAGCCGCTGGCAGCTGACTAATTGTTCACATTTGTAAAAAGGAAAAATTCGTTTATTCGTTTATTTGCTCACTCAGCCTTCGGTGTTTCTCTTCAGGGACACAGACAGGAGAGTTTTAATTGTGATCAGTGTGATGTTTGAGATTTTCTCCTCAGCTCTTCCTCGAGCAGAGCTGCGTGTCGTACTCAGAGCTGTAGCCGTTAGAGTTGGAGAGTTATGTGGTTATTTTTCCATTCGACTCAGGCTGGAGTGGAGGAGGAAATGAACCTGGGTTTGTTTTGGCTAGAGCCGAGCCTAATTTAATCCAGAAAACTTCTGATATTTCATCTCTCTCGCTCCCTCTCTCTACCTCTCTCTCTTTATGTTTCTCTCTCTTTCTCTCTGCTTTTTCTCTCTGTTCCCTTTCCTTTTTTCTCTCTCCTCTTTTGTTTCATTCTCTTTTTCTGCCTTTTGTTCAATCTTTCGCTTTCTTTTTCATCCCATCATTCTCTCTCAATCTTCTATCTTTCTTTCTTTCCCTCCCCTTTTCTTTGTCTCCTTCCCCTCTTTTTTTCTCTGTTCTTTCTTATTTTCCTTTTTTCTCTTGTTTCTTTGTCTCTTTTCTATCTTTCTTTCTGTCTCTTTCTATCTCTCCCCTTCATGCTTCTCTGCTCAGTCTTCTTGTTTTTCTTAGTTATTTCTTTTTCTTTCTTTCGACCACTGCCTGCTTTTTTGCCACTCATTTGTTTTTCTTATGTTCTTTCTATTTTTCTTTGTCTTTCATTTTCTTTCCTTTTGTTTTTGTTTATTTCTTTTTCTTTTTTCCTACTACCTGCTTCTCTTCTCACTCTTTTCTTTAGCTCTCTTTTCTTTCTCTCTCTTCTCTGTTTGTTCTTTCTTTTTTTTTTTCTTTTTTTCATTTTTCATCAATGTTCTCTTTCCCTTCTCTACTCTTTTCTTTCTTGCTTTCTTGCATTTTTTTCTTTCCGCTCATGGTCGTAGTGTGAGGCTGAGGTTAAGTATTGAGCAGTATATTGTGATCTGTATTTGAATCATGGTGCTGTTTTAAAGGCCGCGGCTGAAATGAACGTCATTAATTCGAGCAGCTCTTTGTTTCGTGCTCCTCAAGCGGTGGGAGCAGTTTGATTATTCAGGGTTTAGAGATGGAGTCTGCAGCCTGGCCGCTTGCAGCTGCTTAATAATCCAAATGCTCTCTTCCATAGATGGTCGCCAGGCTGAAGAAACTGGCACCGACTCTCAGGGGAAAGATTCAGAGCGTCGTAAATAAGAACTTTATCACCGCGCCTTCTGCCTCACACATACATCGTCCCACACTGTAGGACTCTGAATGACCAAACTAGGTCCTAATCTGGTCTTTGTCTGTTCTGAAGAGAAGGGAAATATTATTACTTATGAGCTGCCAATGTTAAGAGCATTTTGTTTTTCTCCTTCCTGTGCTAATATTTTCTTCTTCTCTCGTTTTCTCTGTTCTTCTTTTCCTTTGTTATCCTCCCAGCTGTCGGGGAGGCTGGGAAAGGACTCCTCTGGGAGGAAAGGTCGAAGGTCAAATGGTGACGGACAGGAGGCCAAGTCACGGAGGAAACGAGCAGAGTCTAAGGTTCAAACACACTCTCTCCTTCTTTAGCTTCTTTTTTTCTTTTTTTGTGCCTCTGATAAAAATCTTTGTCCAATAATTGGCTGGTTTTATACTCTTCCAGCGTCTCTGCTGTCAGCCATGAACAATGCAAGGTGCTGATTATTAGTGGAATGTTTGAATTCTGTCAGTATCGGCAGATAACTTGCTTTAAAAATGTTTAGATTTGACATATATTTTAAGCTGGTATTTAATGTATCTGTTGTACTCCAGAATAACAGAATGTTTGGGACACTGGGTTAGTGGGGTAAAATGTCATGGTTTCATTAATGTTGCTGCATTTGTGACCCTGCAGGAAAAAATCCTTTTTGTAATGTTGTAATGCAAACTTGGTATTCGTGAGGGGACGAAAATTCTCGAGGTCAGTTTATAGAAAAGACCTGTTTCAAATCAAGTTCGCAGTTTTAGTAAAAAAAAAAATCAGATATTTCATGATCATTCAGTCCCAATGGAGTGGAGATCAAACAGTACATTTTAAAACTTTTTCACTGGGGTTTACATACACACGTAAAAATAGGTGGTTCTCGCGTGTTCTTTAGTTGAAAAAAAACAAAAAAAAAAACAGTGGTTCTATATGGAACCATGAACACTCAGAGAACCCTTTGCGTGATTAAAGCGTTTTTTGCATTGTGAACGGGTTGATGGAGATGGTGTTGTAGATGGATTTGAAAAGGGTTCTTCTATTGTAACAAGCTTGACATCATAACAAAAGAAGAACCCTTTTGGGTGCTATAAAGAACCCTTTTCAAAAAGGCTCTATGTAAAACTATCTGCAGCACTTGTTTCATTAATCTGAAGAACACTTTCATGATGCAGAGAACGCTTTATTCATTCAAAGGGTTATTTGAGTGTTTATGGTTCTATATAGAACCCTTTTCTTTAAAAAAAAAACAAAAAATAAAACAATTTCTAAGCATGTACTATAATGAGCTCTTATTATAAAAGTTAGGACAGTTTTTATGAGCCCTTGAAGAAATAACGTCTTGCTTCTGGTCTACAGGAAAAAGTGTCAGCTTTGTAATGTTGTAATGTGAACTTTGTAGCAGCGAGTGAAAACCTAGTGAAAGTGAAAATGTGTGTGCATATATATGGTTTTGTAATTATTATTATTATTATTATGTAATGTTGAACTTAATATGCGGCCTTGTTTTTTTAGAAAGTAGCTATGTAAATGAGGTTGTTGTTGTGTTTGTTTGTTGTTGTTTGTTGTTTAGTAATACCTCAGTTTCTGTATTTCATAAATGTTTAGGTATCAGTTTTGGCAGATATATGTTCACAAAAAATACCAGTATTGGCTAACAATTCCTGTATTGGTGCATCCTCACTGGTTGTGCCTCATTTCCTGTATCTAGTCTATGATGCTGGATCCAGACGGAGGGAGTCTGTCTCCCAGCTCCAAACCGCACATCTGTGAGCACTGCAACGCGGCCTTCCGCAGCTCCTACCACCTCCGCAGACATGTACTCATACACACGGGTTAGTACACCATACTGACTTTTGGCTGAGTATGACTTCAGTACAATATTATTGTTACCAGTAATTAGATTTGGTTAGATAGCATGAATTACTAGAATGACTCTGTGAACATTTCTGCATTGTAAGATCACAATGTCACAGTGCAGAGTTACACCAACATAAATAAAATTATTAAGAGCTGTTGCCACGGTTTATTTTTAGAATCAATGAGAAATCGATTAGAATTGTTTTTCACCTAAACAAGTATATGAACCATTATTCCTTCTGTGATTTCCTTTCCATTTATAACTGTTGTAGCAACACTATCATTGGGAGTTATATTTGTGTCAGATAATTTCTAGTTAGATAGAACTCCCGGTCAGTGATTAGAGGGTGCGTCTGTGACAGTTTGTTTTTTATTATTGCAATCAACTGAACGGCCAATTCCAAAACACACAGGCACGGCTCGATTCTTCTCTGTCCTGAACTGCTAGCCTGTAAAAAACACTTAAAATAAGACTCTTCTCATTCTCTGTGTTGTGTATAAAATGCATAAAATGCATGACTCTGTAGTAAAATGTATGAAGCAGTTCCAGCTACTGTCATCATGTGGGGGTTTTTAAGGAATTACTAATAATTAACTCCAGTTACAAAAACGTATTATTGCCTTTTTAACATCTGTGAGTGTGAACGGCTTTGCAATGAGCCAAGCCGGTTCACCAACCAATCAGCAGTTGTTAGCTGTCTTGCTAGTGTTGTGCTGCCTGCAATATGTCTGTAGAAAAATGGAAAGATACTAGTTTGTTTTTGTTGTTGCTCTTTTTTCAGTGATGTAATGCATTAGAAACATTAAACAGTTTGTCATTTCCTTCACTCGTGTGTTATTGTTTGCATTTGCAGCTACAGACGTTTTAGTGCTAAACAGTATGTATGGTATTGGCAAAATAATACTGCAATATGATTTTGGGTTCCTACTTATTAATCATAGATTCTGACCTTTTCGAGTTAGAGGTTTGGTGGAAAAAAGAAAAAAGCTATGTAAAACACAGGCACTCACCTGTGTGTTGTACTGCTGTCCACTCCTCCAGGTGAAAGGCCTTTCAGGTGTAATCAGTGTAATATGAGCTTCATTCAGAAATACCTCCTACAGAGACACGAGAAGATCCACAGTGGTAAGACTTCTGCTTACGTTCTTTTTCTGTATTCATTCTAATTGAGTCTGCTTTTAGATCCAGTTTTCTAGCTTGTTTTTTTTATCTGACCCTAATCATCATTTTCTTTCTCTTTTTCCAGGAGAGAAGCCTTTTAGCTGTGATCAGTGCAACATGCGCTTCATTCAGAAGTACCACATGGAGAGACACAAAAGAACTCACAGCGGAGAAAAGCCATATAAGTGTGACACCTGCCAACAGGTAAGCCTCAGCTCCATCAGGCATGACGAACCCTAGTAGATAACTATCATTCCATTCTTTACAACACCAGATCTCTTAAGTTTAGAGGTTAATTATTAAAGAAAAGTTTGGAAAGAAAAAAAACAGTTTTAACCAACTCCAGATATAGCTGATGCATCGAGACATGTTTGCTGTCTGGAAATTTTTTAGTTTTGCACTGGAGCTCTGAGGCTTATACAGATAATAAGCAATGGAAGCTTATATCTTACCAAGTTAAATGTATTTTGACAAATAACCGACTGTCATTAGTCACAGTTGATCAGCAAGCCTAAAATAATCATGTAACCCATTTAAAAATCAAGTATAAAATGGATAGTTCAGGTTGTAAAATCTGATTGGCTGTGCCACGTTCAAAGCAATTATCAAATATTTGACATACACACACTTATGAGTGCACATATCAACTGAATTCTGTATCAATGCACCAAAATATTTTACAATAATTTTTGCATGGATAGAAAACATTTATTCTCATATGACCAAAAATGGAAAAGTTTGGAAAAACTGGAATATAATGTTACGGGCTACTAAATGTTCTACGTTTTACTGTTGTATTCATCACTCACTTCTAGCCCAAGTAAGAATGTAAATGCTATGATCTGGGCTACGTTTGGCTCTCCGTTTTTCAGTTTTTGACATAATTTGAAAATGCCTGTTGCCCTTTACACTGTGTTTTTTCATGATGAACGCATGAAACGGCTCCAAATTACTTGGAGAAATGTCTGGTTCCATTGACTTACATTAAAAGTAAAGTATGTGTTGTTATTTTGGAGATATGAGGTTTTCTTCCGACAGCGATTTTGTGTACTGCTATGCTGTCATTAAGTGTCATCAGACTTTCTCTGTTAGGAAAGTAACTGTGTGTAACTTCTGTTCCTCCCGTCCCCCCCCACAGTATTTTTCCAGGACGGATCGGTTGTTGAAGCACAAGCGCACGTGCGGAGATCCCATCAAGAAGGGCCTGGATGGTGGGGAACTGGAGCTGGGCACTGAGGCCGACGGGGGGCACGGCAGCTACGGAATCACTCAGGGAAACACGGCCGCCCCCGGCCGCAAACGGGGCAAGTCCAAAAATGCTGGCGAGGGGGGTAAGCGCAAGAGGGCAACGGGGTCTTTGGGGCCCTCACATAGTCAGGGGATAGAGGGGTACAGTCTACATGACTTCAGCACTGTGGAGAACCATGGCGGGGTGTCGTTATCATCTTCGTCATCTTCAGCGGCAGGAGCAGCCCAGCCTGGGCCCAGCATGCACGGGGAACACGGCCGGGCACCTAAAATGGCCTTCAAGAAGGGGAATAGGAAGGGCTTGGAGAAAAATGGCAATGCCCCGGGTCAGCCCAAGCCTGGTAGCATGGAGCTGGACAGCATGGGCCTTCTCCAGGGTCCAGGGCCCAAAGCGGGCCCTACCAGCAGCAGCAACTACGATGATGCCATGCAGTTCCTGAAGAAGCGACGGTACCTGCACGCAGCCAACAATGGAGTGGGAGGGGCAGGAGGTGGAGCTTCTGAGTATGATGTGGGTGTAACCCACCTTCAGCCCCAGCCGACTGTCATTCAAGGTGTCGTCTCTGGGGTGATGGATGGTGACGCCTCTTTGGGGCTGCTCGACTCCTCCCCTTTGGCTGACATCAAGCAGGACAAGTCTGGCATCCCGGACGAGGTTCTGCAAAGCTTGCTGGACCACTATGCCCACAAGCCTGACGTGACTTTTGACCTGTCTGACCCTCATCCTGTGGAGCTCCAGGCGGGGTCTGCGGATGGCCCGGACCCTCTGGGCCATGACGTAGACCCTGCGAGTCCTGGGGGTGGAGACAAAACAGCCATCATGCACGAGTATTCTCGCTTCCTTTTGCAGGCGCTCGAACGGACCAGCCATAGTAGCGGCTTCTCTTTAGGCCCAGGTCCAGGGCCTTCCTCCAGTGTTGCTGGGCCTTTCTCTGGTCCTGCAGCGCTCCTTTCAGACAAGCACGTGTACACCACTTCGCCTCTGGAGTACTCCTTCGGGCAGCCCGTTTCGTCCTCCTCCTCTCCTTCCCTCACCTCCTCTGTGCCAAAGTCCCACTTTGGGCTGTTAGGAGGTTCCTCGCCTTCACAGGGTTTCCACCTGTCCGGCCTGGAGCCCTCAACCCACTCCCAGTCCCAGCAGCAGCTTACGCCGTCCCAGGAGCTCACAGAGCAGCTGGAGAAGCAGCACGTCTCCCCGCCTCCGCCACCACAGACTGCTAATGCCAATGCCTACCAGATCCAGCCCCCGCCAGCAGACCTCGGGGCCCAGAAAGAGCCCCAGGGTCCCAAAAACGGAGCCACTACCACTGCTGGTGGTTTTCCGTTAGCCGCGACTGCTGCTTCCCAGGACACCTTGGCCAGTCTGGACCCTGCCAAGGGCTCCTACCAGATCGAGAACTTTGCGCAGGCGTTCGGGGCGCAGTTCAAAGGTGGGCGGCGGCCGCTGGGCTTCGGCACTGATCCAGGGGGAGAGGTGGAGCACCGTATGCAGACGCCCGTCTCCGAATTCTCAGGGTATAGCAGCCTCTTGGCTGACGTGAGTGACCCCGTCAGCGCAGGCCCCAAAACCCCACCAAGCCAAAGCTACAACTGAACAGGCTGCAGAGCTTACATCTGTTTTGTTTTTTTGTTTTTAAATCATTTTTTTGGATTTAGTCTTGTTTTGTATCATTGTTGTTACTACTACTATTATTATTATTGTTGTTATTATTATTATTATTGTTAATTATTATTATTTAGTTCTATTTTATTGTTATTGTTTTCTATTTTTTCGTAATTATTATCTCACTGCCATTCATATTTACCATAAAATTTCACAGCGCTTGGCCTGCGAGGCCAAACAGAAATGCAATTTTTCGAGTTTGAATTTCCTCCTTTCCATTTTGGAAAAATTCATTTTCCCTTACTCTTTAGTAGTGTTTTAGAGACTGCTCTGTTAATCAACTTTTTAAAGCAAAAATAGAGTAGCAAACCCTTTTTTCCCTCCCCAAGGAAGCTCATGTTTTAGCAATCAGCTTCACAAGTGTATGATAACTGAGATAGCAATGGCAGGGAGTAGCCCAGAACTGAACTAGCAAAAAACAAAGAAATAAACAAAAAAAAACATAAAAAAAGAAAAGAGGAAAAAAAAATAACATATTGTCTGTTACAAGGATTGAAGTATTACTCAGGAAAAAGTGTAAAGGAGAATTTTATCAGAGGGGCAGCAAGAATGGAGGAATGGACAATTTGCAAATACCAAGAAGCTTTTCGGGTGATATTTTTATTTTTGTATTACTCTGTGAATGAGTGCAAAGCATAAGAGACAAAACTGCTGCCTGCTCTATTACACTGACAACACTTTCCACTTAGCTATATAGAGATTATGGTACTTTTATCTCAATGTGAAATGCTCACATTTCTCTTTCAATAAGGGCCATATATATTTATAAAAATATCTATATGTAAAATACCGTATGTAACCTTTCTGGGGACTGGCAGGTGTGGGGTTCAGAGAGAGGGGGGAGAGGGAAGTGAAGGGATGGTTTCTTTATTCTCCATGCTCTTGGTTCCCTCCATTTTTGGACTGCAGAGCCAAGGGGATGTCACTAGAGGGCACTGTGTATGTATTGATATGAGTGCCTCTTGGCATAGACCAGCTCATTGGACTATTTTTGTGCCTCTTTCAGGCTCTCTCGTCCCTCTTTCTTCCTTTTCCTTCCGCCTTCCTTTTCTTTCTCTCGAAAAAGAGTCCAGTCTAGCACTTTTCTGAACCCGTTTATTTTTCTGTGGAAAAAAAAGAAACAAATGAAACCACCCATTCTGATCTCGCAGGAAGTCATCTCTGGAACTGACACGCTATTTTTTAAAGAGTCGATGTTTGGATGATGAGTAGTGGAAGGCGGTGTGCAGCCGGTTATTGAGTTGGGGGGAGGGGTGGGTAGCTTTAGTAAGGGGCATATTTGACGGGTGAGGATTTTATAGGAATATGAAGAGGTCTTACCTTTTGATGGCATGGCTTAGTTTCTATGGGGTTTCGGTCAATGAAATGGAGGGTGGGCTTATTTTGTGTGTGCGTTCGGGGAAAGTTTGTGTTTTTATTTTTTTATTTTCAACTTCTGGATGTATGTAGGACAGGGTTAGTACGGGAGGGGTGGGAGGGATGTTTTTGGATGTAAGTATTGAATCTGAGGAAACTGTGTTGAGTATCAGAAGGGCCCCTCATTAGCATAACAGTTAACTCCGTGTTTTTTTTTTTTTTTTTAAATAAATCTCTTCAAGACCGTCTGAAACTGACAGTACAATGAAATGTGCCACTATTGAAAATGCATTGCTGTGAGATTCACTGGTGAAGTGATCCAAAAGAAGCAGTACAAAGGTTACAAACATTTCACAGTGAATAAACATCTTCTGTGTGCATGCAGGGTGAAGTATTATCTGCAACTACATTTTTAAGTCATGTTTTGTACTGTATAAGTTATATAAGTATTATTGTTTTTTTTTTTTTGTTTGTTTGTTTTGTTTTTTTGTTTTTTTCTCTTCAGTCAGTAACTGCATTGTCTTCCGCCACCGCTGTTGGCTGTTGTCACTCTGTCCTTAAATTGCAGTCATCTTCGCTCTTAAATGTAAATGTGCCAAAACGGTTCTTGGGAGTGAAAAAGTAGTTCGCTAAAGAACCTTTTAATGTTTCTTTAAAGAACACCTTTAGTGCGATGTGAAGAAAAAGCCTTTTTGAAGTTTATAGAACCTCCGCCTAACAATAGTTAAAGGTTTAAGGTTTTTCCTGGAACTGCAGGTGAACGATATGGCAAATTATCACGATACTTGAAGAAAATGTTAATTTTTCAGAAATCTGATTGGTTAACACTAAGAAAAAAGAACCAGTAGTGCTACATTTTAAAAATGCCATCCAAAACTGTGAATGTAATGAATTTTTTTCAATATTTGGCATACTGTTTTAAATGGGCCTAATTTTGTTCTCTTTATAATGAAACACACAGTTGGTCAGTGTTCTATAAGTACTATAGAACTAAAGCAATATGCAGTGTATGTTCAAAAAGGCATAGTGTATTGTATTGTGACATTTATCACGATAATGATTTATATTGTCATATTGTCCTGCCTAGAACTGTACAGCACTGAGCAAAAGTCAGAGACCACCATTCATTTATTTCATTTTCAGTCCAAAAAAAGTTACATTTGTCAGAAAAACAAGCAGAAAACACGTTTATCAGCAAATTACCCAAAAGCCTCAACAAATAAACATGTTTAGTTCTTTTGTCTTTATCAGCTTTCATTCTTTTCAGTTTCTCAGAGAAATCTGTAGTGATCTTTACACAACTCTAAAGTTTAGTCTTAGAAGATGGTTCCATTTTCTGCTTCTCACAATCAGTCATTGCGAACATATTCAGTGATGTTGAGGTCTGGACTCTGATGGTCTGTCTGTTGTAAGAACACCAGCAGCTTCTTTTTTTTGAAGTTGCAAATGTTCTTTTTTGTGTTTTAATGTTTTTTGAGCTACAACTTTTTTTAATAACTTTAATAACTTTTAATAACTTGATGGCAGTTGGAAATTGAGTAAACGAAGAGTGGTTTCTGACTTTTGCACATCCAAGCCAAGAACTGTTTAGGAACCTTTATTTTTAAGAGTGCTTCTTTTGTCTTTTTTTCCCTACATTTTCCCTCTCAGTACTGCTCCTTATGCACCTACTGATCCTTCAAAGGACGGAAAAGTCTGTTCTAGACTGGGGTGACTGCAAACAGATCATAGGGAACAAAAACTGACCACTAAAACCGTGATACATTTTGTAGCAAACTGGGTAACTCGTAGGGCTGGGGTACTCTGTTAACAACAATGACGGTAATAATGATGATCATTGATCACTTGAATACGAATCCTCATAGCTGACCTCTTCATACCTCATATCACTGACACACGAGCAGGGATACAGGACAGAGTGAGGTGTGTATGTAGCAGGGATGGTGTGGCTTTCCTACAGAAATGTTTTATATCTTCTGGTTTTTTTTCTGCTTTTCCCCTTTCTTCTCCCAGATTCTAAACTGTCTGTACTTTTTGGGGTTTACTTGGTCAGTCTGGAGTTGGCCTTCTAGAGAGCGTGGACTCACTAGCCTTAAGCCTAAATTTAACTTAATACTCCACTGTTTTTCAACCTAACCTATAAGAAATGAAAGCAAAGCAAAGCTTGGGATTGGTTTAGAAATTTCATGCTCAGTTTGTTTCCATCCTAATTAGTCTGTGTTCCCATGAACATTTCTCCCAACATTTCTCACGGTTGTCCCCAGATGTTCTTGACATACCCCCGTGTACTGTTGATTGCAATAGACGATAATGTTAATCTGTTTTCTTGTACGTGGTTATAAAACAGACGACTTGAAACTCACTTACAATGGAAGCCGAAGGGCAGCTGCTGAATTCTGTGAATAAATGTTTGAAATTTGTGTATAACACATTCAAAACTACCACCATTACACTCTAGCACTTAGAAATAAGACTGCAAGATGGTTGTCAAAAAAAAGTGCGTAGTACACAATTGAGTTGCAAAAGAGCTGTCAGATGTTTTGTGTAGCTGTCAATTCCACTTTAAAACTCTAATCGAACGTATAGTGTATCATATCATCTAACGTGCAAAAGAATGTTAGTCGCACAATAGAAGGAAAACAATGCTGTTGTAATGGACAACACAACCTCTATACTGAGTGTTACTCCTGTTTTTATGTATTGGCTTATGAAACAGGAGATTAATATGTGTAATTGTAGGCAGACTTTGTTTATGCATTTTTGTGTTTAAATTGTAAGCTTTAGCCCCACACACACACCTTGTCAGACCAAATTGCATCCATGCACTCCCATGTCTAGAGTGCTAAGCCTCTAAACTGAACATTCTGCTCAGCTGTGAAGCATGGCGGTTGGAGTGTACATATTAACTGGTACCTGTTACAGACTTAACCATATTTTTCTTATAGTGGTGATGCTCCTCATAGCCACTGTGTAGGACTGATCAGCAACTACAGACAGCCTTTGTTTGAGGGGATTTTCAAGAAGCAAGGTTCCACAGTTCTAAAGATATAGATACTGTTTCACAATGACTTGTTTGTTCAATAATATGGATCTTTGGATGAGGCTGTTCTTGACATTTCATCCACCGTTCCAACACTAGAGCAAGTTAAAAAGCAGTTGTGGTTACTTTTGCTTTTCCTTCGGTTTTCTGCTCTCATGCGTGATCAGGGGACACGGGATGACTTTATCACAGATCCTTCCATCTGGAAAATAGCCTAATTTCTGAAATTCTGAATTATAAAGAGTAACAGCATAATTTACGGGTATTCTACAAAACACAGTTCAGCAACTGCCCAACAGCCTCTAACATAAGTGTGCTTTAAAGATGGTCAGTTGTCGTTGTTAGTAATTGATTGTACACCACAGAATTGGCAGGTAGAAACTAACTTGAAAAATACAAGGATTCCTGTAAGAATGTCTAGAGTGCTAAGCCTGGAGTTGCTTTGCTTCTTTCAGCAGTAACTTTGTTATCCCTCCATGTGAGCATGTTCTTTAGGATTGACGCTGATGTTTAAACAAGGCTCTTATTAGTAGACATACTCTGTACATTATATCAGGTCACTGTGCTCTAAGTACAGTAGTGAGAGTCCTGTCTTACTACCAGAGGTGGGAAGAGTACCATTACTGTAGTTATACAGTGATTTCAGTAATAATTTTTATTGAAAAACTAATCAGCTAATTGGCTAGTTAGTCAGTTTTGCCTCACAGAAAAGTTCCTGTGCTCATGTTTTATTGTTTATTGGCTGCCCTTGAATGTTAGCTAGGATTAGCTAAATTAACTAGCTTATAGGGCCCTACAGTTGAACATATAATCAACACAGGTTTAACAAACAGCCATCATGCTTATTATTACAAACCTTTTAAAATAGTAAGCACAGGAGCTGTTTAGCTATGGTTAGTTAGCGAGCCAGCTAATTGCTTCTTCCTTCCTCTTTAAAAGTGGAGATATATATATTTTTTTGATTAATGATTAAAAACGAGTTGTGTACTTAGAAATAAAGTCAAGTGAAAATGGAATTAGTGATTTAACTATACTCAAAAAAGGTGCATGGAGAAAAAAATGTACTGAAGTACTGTAACTAAAATAGTAATTTTTCATCTCCTTTCATTTTGGTCAGAAATGAGTTAAATAGGTCACAGTATTCAAGACTACGCTGCTCATCAACAGTCTGACAAGTAATTGATCATCTTGGGCTGCATCTTTAGCCCTAAATCTTCTAGTGTAAAAGGAGAAAAGAGGCTTCTGGATGGCATCCTTAATGCTCCTGGTCTAGAACGGCGTCTCATTCGGGCTAGTAAACTCCACATTGTTTATTTTTAAGGTCTCCTCAATGTGACTTTTTTTTTTTGTTTTTGTTAAAATAATGTATTCTTATTGTTTACAATGTTCAGCAACACTAAGTTTCTCTCTCCCTTGTTGGAATAGCATGTTTTTTTCTGCCCCCTTTGTCACCACACCAAATTTGTAGCTAATGTTCTTTCTCTTTTCACCGTTCATATTATTTTATTACAGATTCTTGTGATCTGATTCACAGGGCTATACCTGTCCATTTGAATTTATTATTGATTAGGAAAAAAATAAAAATGCTGTTATCAGTGGGTGTGTGTCTGCTCATTAATTGGTTTATGTTACCTTATTAAGAGTGTATTATTGAGCTGATCTATGCTGGGATGGTCTTATAAAACCCTGGAGAACTCCAGGCTCTAAATGATGTAGTACTTTTATTACATAATGAATGATTTATTGCATATAATTTAATAACTATTAAGTCATTAGTTTTGTCGTCCAGTCTCAGAATTGTAATCCCCCCCCCCACTTGTCTCTGACGTACTCGAGAGTGCTGTATATTTCCTGTGACCTCTGCTGTGACAGCTTTATGTCCTCTGTTGGTTGTGAGTAGCGCTCTTATGTAAGTCCCACTGCCCTGCTGCATCAGGTTGGGCTTTTATCAGGGTGGAAAAAGGTAAAGGTGAGAGTACACACCGTTTAAACTGATGCGTCTGTGTTTAACTCTCTCTGTTTCTGCCCATTGTTTATCACAGGAATCCGAGTCCTGCCCAGCCCATCTAATGACGGATGACTGCACAGCCCGTTCAGGTAAAGAGCCTTTCTCATGGTGCCTTCATTCCCACACAATTCAGTAGTTTAACTTCCACTTTCCCTCTGAATGTTCTCTTGTTTTGGTAGCAAAAGAGCAGCGTGGACGTCAGCTTTGGTGCACAAAGAGGTACGGTACTAGGAAAAAGTCGGTGACAGTCATTCATTTTCCAGTCAAAACAGCCATTAGGAAAAAGAAGTTTTTGAACTCCAATTTTGGAAACTCTTTTTGCTTAATTTTCTTTGACTTTCTCTTTTACTCATGCAAATTTATTCATTTGTTTATTATTTACTTAAAACCAGCAGCTTTCATTTTAGTAATTTTAGAGATTTTACAGACAACGTAAAGGTGTATAAAAACTGGACTATTTGATTTGCATAAACTGAACAACTACTGTATGTTTGTAGGGTTGACTTAAAATTCTAAAATGATTGGGCAAAAAAGGTCATGGCTATTAAAATATGTTAATGTGTGGGACAGAATGGGTGGGTCATAAAGAAAAAGCTGTGCAAGCTGAGCCTCTGCAACTGACCCTCACTATTACTTGTGATGTAACTAAATATGGCTTCAGGATATTTTCAGACAGTCACGTCATTGATAGGTAAAGGATGTGGACCTTCCACTGGCCTTCTACTAATGGCCTTTTGGGAAGAAAAGGGGGTAATTAGTCAGATGTTCCAGTCAGTTCAGTTGAGGGTTTAACCTGCTCTGTCATATGAAAACCTTTATTATTTGGCTACTCAGTTCTACACAATAGAGGTTTGTTAGACTTCAATCAAAAGAGATTTTAGTGGACCTAAGAAGAGTTCTTGATGCTCATTAGACTGGAAAAAAAAGTTTACAGAAGGATTTCTGAAGGCTTCCAAGGTTCTTTAAGGTATTAAAAGCAGTTGTTCTGTGGGATTGGTCCAAGGAACCCTTAGTGGTACCTTTTATTTTTAAGAGCATGCAGCCATGTTGAAAACTGAACATTCTGCTAAGCTGTGAAGCATGGTGGAGGGAGTGTACATATTAACGGTTAATGGTTAAGTACCTTTTTCAGACTTAACCATATTTTCCATACAGTGGGACGACATAACCGCTGTGTAGGACAAATCAGCAGCAAGACAGCATTTGTTTGAGGGTATTTTCAAAATAGGGAAGTTCTATAGTTCTTAAGATTATAATTATAGAATTATAGCCATAGATATTGTAGAATCACAGTGAATCTAAAGCCAAAACACAATAGTGTGTATACAGTCTAGAGCAGGGATCCCAAGTCTTATCCATAAAAGGCCAGTGTGGCTGCAGGTGTTCATTCCAGCCAGCCGGAGCTCACCTTCTATACCTAAGCATTATTTGGAGACTGAGACAAACTTATTAAACAAGGGGGCTCCTGTTAGATTGGAATGAAACCCTGCAGCCACATCCTTTGTGGATGAGATTGATGACCACTGGTCTAGAGCAGGGCTGTCCTTAAGTGTAGCCCATCAGGACGTTTGATTTTGCTTGCCAGAAAGTTACTCTGACCCCACCCCCTTCAGCCAATGGGAGGACAAACGCATTTTTGTACTATAACTAGAAATCGGAAATGGCAAAGATTGGAATGAGTGGATTTTTGCTCAAAACATGAAATCAGCAATCAGCCAATTGATTATCTTATTTTGGCAGATCTGTTGGGATTTTGTGATATAAATAATGAGAGTCAGGTAAGCACTGTGTTTACATGCTGATGCTACACCTGTACCAAAATTTTATCGCATAATTAGGAAAGACTTGGATAAAAAAGGCTAATGAAAGCATTTGAATTGGCTGTGAAAATTCACGATTGGTGTAACTTAAGTTCTTCGTTGTCTTTTTAAAACTGTGTTTGTTTTATCAAAATGTAGTGTAGTGTTAGATGCTTTTAAAAACTCTCAGGGTACCACAAAATAGCCCTTGGGGCCCCCAAGACAAAAAGTTGGGCATCCCTAAAGCAGTGGTTCACCAGCCCACCTCCTGCAGATCTACTTTCCTCCAGAATTCATTTCCAACATGCTGCCCCGTCCACTCGCCTAACACCAATGCATCTGACCCAGCCAATCAAGCACTTCCGAAGAAGTTAGTTGCCTGGAACAGTTGTGGCAGACTGTGATGGGAGCTAGACTCTGCAGAAAGATGTCCTGGACCACAGTAGTTGACCACTGCTCCAGACCAGGGGTCACCAATCTAAGTCACAAACTACCAGTTTGGCTGCAGGTTTTCATTTCAGTCAAGCTGGAGCTCAAATGGGGGAGGTTCAGTCTCAAAACGCTGTGCACCATTTTGCTACGGTTTCCAGGTTGAAGACATGTTTCGTCAAAACGGTGTGCAACAGGCTTTGACGTACGTTTTCTCTCATTTGATGGGCGTGTCAGAGGTGTTACCCAATCAGCAGTGACTTGTATATAAACACTGTTTTCCTTTAAATAAACGTTTTGCTACGTTTCGTTAAGGCTGAACGCAGCCCAGATTCCTTTCGTTTGATCAGTTGGTCTGTTTTCAAACAGTTGATTAGGTACAGAAGGTGAGCTCCTATTTGGCTAGAATGAAAATCTGCAGCCATGCTGGCCCTTCATGGATAAGCTTTGTGACCTCTGCTCTAAAGTAGGTTTGACCTACTTCAGGAGTGGTGGACTCCAGTCCTGGAGGGCCAGATTTCTGCACAGTTTGGTGAATTTTTTTTTTCTCAAGCACACCTGAGCAAATTCATTAGCTAATTAGCACAATGTGTTGGGACAGGGGGTTTGCCAACTTCTGCTGGACCCTCAGTTCCTGACCCCTTCCCTACAGGCTCTATTGAAGTCATTTGACTTCTTTCTCATTTGAAGTTGTTTTTTTCCCCCTCTAGAGTTCTTTAAATCTACTTTAGGAATTCGCTGTACATGTTTTTTTGCCAGTGGCTGGGTCCATTACAGTAGATCTGATTCAACATAGAATGATTGTTCCAAAATTATGATGCATCACTTCCTCTTTAACGAAATCATAGCACTTCCTCGTGTATGTGGGAGAGAGAGAGGTTATGAGTGTGCCTTTCGTAGTTCAGTGATTAAATATTGGTTCTCCTTAACGTCGGTGGGTGTTCATGTCTTCCACTGCTGCTGTTGATGATCATTATTTAAATATTTAAAATTGAATTAGGTGTTTGCCTGAACCAGTTCTTTTGTCTTCGCTGTACTAGAGGAACAGAAATGGACAGACATTGTACCATTTGAGGAAGTTCGTTTGATGATGGTCAACAAAGATATCGTGAACTTGTTAGTTCAGTATTAGTCAATTCAGACCGATACTCGCCTTTATGCTTTGTTCAGTGTGTTTGTGAAGTGAAATGGAATGGCTTTTTGAAAAAGGGCACAAGTTCTTTTGTGTTTGCTGAAGTTTTGTGCTACTTACGAAAGATGACTGTAAGCTGTGGATACCGAGGCACTCCGTTCTTCACCTCAGTGTAATATTTCATTTTGTGCCTCAGCCAAAAAGGGTTGCATATGAGGCCAAATCGAGTCTCCAGTCTTTAGTAGAGAATTTGAGTTTAGTCCTATTAGCTGACACGGCTTCAAATAATGAGCCTTTCACTACAGAACAATTTAATTGCTGAACTATTACACTCTGTTAATGTTGGTGCTCAGATGGAAAACGGTTAGTAAGTAGTTTGTATAGCAGGGATGTTAGGCTATGTAGCCCAACAGCTAATCCAGCTGACGTTTTAGCAAGTTTGAGTATGATGTTACTAAAACTTCATCTACACACTTAAAAAGATGGTTTCTCAAGGGTTCTTTAGTAAAGGCAGTGGTTCTGTTTAGATCCACGAGTTGTATAGAACCATTTCATGCTTAAATGGTCCTTTGCATGGTGAAATGGTTCTTCAGGTGGATGAAGCAAGGCCCTATACAGCACCGAAAAGAGTTCTCTGTAGTTACAATTACAAGCTTGTAACCATAGAAAAACCCTTTTTGGTGCTGTATAGGACCATTTTTAAAAAGGTACTGTATAGAACCATATGCAACACAGTCTCCATCAGTCTGAAGAACCATTTAACCATGCATAGAACCATTTAAGCATGAAATAGTTCTATATCCAACTCACATTTCTAAATGGAACCGTTGCCTTTACTAAAAAACCCTTGAAGAACCAACTTTCAGTGTATAGTCAACAACTTCGGCTAGCAACTGTGCTATCTATTATAAAGTTACTTGCTATCAAAACTACATGCTAGCCAATTGTTTGAAATCTCTTTTTTCTGAACACTGCATTTACTGCCTGTTGCGCTTTGGTCGGTCTTTAATGAAAGACTTTTTGAAATGACTGCATGGCTGTAGCAAAGTCCCACATACTTTTGAAAGGGGTTTTATTCATTTGCTGCAATAAAGTGTGGGAGTTCTAATGCTGTCAGTTTTGTTTGTGTTTTATTCCTCAGGCTGAAATTTCACGTCTCGAGGTAGCCTTTGGAATGACCTAGATTTCTGCATGAATAGCTCTGAAAAGGTTGTGAAATCTTGGGAATTATCTGAATTTCTGCTTAAATGACTATGAGAATGTGATCTAAATGTGATCTTCAGGTAGGTTAATAATAACCAGACATGTCTTATGTAACAGACAGACACATTAACAAAACCTTTTACTGGACCATATATTTATTGAACAAATGCAACAGCGTGTGGAAATCCCACAACTGGTAAATTTCCACTTTTCGACAGACATAGGGTGTATATTTAACTAGCCACCAGCGGTGTTGATTGGGCTTTTACACATGTCAGCATCAGTGCTAGGTCGAGAGTGGTCTGCCACCCAGAAATATCCAGCCAAGAGCCACTCTGGTCAGAAAGTGGCCAATGATGGACTAAACGATGACTGACAAAATCTGTGCATTAACAGATGAGCTACAGTCTCTGACTGTACGCCGCTGTGCTTAATCACTGTAGCGTGCCACTGCTACATCAACATCATTACAGGGCTGAGCAGATATTATTTGGGTCTGCTACCCATAACACCAACCGTGCCCAACCCTTTTAAGTCCCAGGTTTATTACATACTAAGGCTTTTTATTCAGTAACTACAGGGACTTCAGCGCAAACTGGTTGAGCTGTTTGTTGGTTATAGAATTATGTAATAAGATTGTTGGCCCGCCAGTGGCCTCTGGCCATTTAAGGGGTTAAAGATGTATTATCTTCATTGTGTTAGGAAACCAAATGTCAAACCAAGTGCCATTTATTTTTAAAGGATCATTCCAAGGCCTTTCTAAAGGCGACTGGTGTTTCCAGTTATTATCCTGCTTCAGATTGAGATCCACGTCCGTTGTTTTGAGGAGTTTCTTTGCAGATTTTTGCAGTTTGGTATCCAAAATGGCTTTTTAACATTTGAGTTCATGAGCCCATCAGTGAAAACAGGCTCACCAACACCACTGTAAGAAAAAACAGCCTCCTCCTTTGTGCTTTACAGAACCTTTAGTGTAGACTGGTTGGAACTCTTCTCTAGGCTTTCTCCACACAGGGACTCAGTTTGATGTGCTAAGTGTTTTTCTCTGAAACAAGCTTTTTGTTAAACATTTTTTGATGCAACTATATAAACGTCATTAGTTTAGCAGTGGTTAAATTGTCCAAATACTTTGGACGTTGTCCTTGTAGTGGGTAACACACTTAAACTGTAGACTGGGGTTCAGTCCACCACCGGGGCAAGCACCCTACACTACACCAGTAAGAGTCCTTGGGCAAGACTCCTAACACTACCTTTACACACTACCTGTGTAAAATGATCAAATTGTAAGTCGCTCTGGATAAGAGCGTCTGCCGAATGCTGTAAATGTAATGTAATATTTAGTTTGTCCTGCCCTGCAGCTTTGATAGGTTTTGCGTAAAGAATATTTCTTGTTAAAAATACTTTCCACTGACGTGTATCTTGTTATAGGCCAAATGACCAGGCAAGTCATATTTTATGTCACATGCCACCTCATATACGTTGTGCATACATACTTTTATCATCATGAAGTCTGAAGTCCATGCATAAAGTTAAGTAACTATAGGGATCTGTTTGTTTAGACTCACGTCTGCAAGGCCATAAAGGCACACCTGCAGCACTATCATGAAAACGAATGCAAATAGTGACATCCTTCTCATAAATGTTTTGTTGTTACCACAGTACTTTCTGAGGTTTAATGAAGTACCACAGTTACCTTTCAGAACCTGTAGATTTGTGTACAGCTGTTGTTGTGGTCTATTCATATTTTTTCTTGCCATTTGGTCACTGGAGCAGCCAGACTTCCATTAAGCCATAAAGCTCAGCTATAGTCTGTGCACACCTAGCCAAACAGAGAGAGCTTTTACTGTACTGGCACCCAGAGTTATAGATGCCTAATGTAACGAAAGTGAATGGACGTTTCTGGGAAATGGTCTTTTGCATGTTTATTTTTATAGTTAGCTTTAAGGGCCGGGTCATAACTGGGTTTTGCTTAAGAATAGAATGAAATTTGGTACACAGGTTGAGATTAGCCATATGCAATGGCAAATACCCACCACAATGCCACTTTAGAATCTCCTCCCAAATGTTAAGTGTCCATCCTGGCCAGCCCTCGTGTGTGCCAGGATGTCAGAAACAGGCAAGAGCGCCAGGTGACTAAGCAGAACGTCATTAGGAGGCTACGCCTGCTGGCAATATGTGTGTGTATATATAAGAGGTGTTACATAAGGCTGTATACCTTTTCAGATTTACTGACAGACTGTCTACATGAGTGGACCAGTCAGTTTGTAATATCAGAAAACTTGAAACTTGTTTAAAAGCTCTAATATCTTGGTTTATATTGTTGTTTATCAATGTTGATGTATTGGAATCATGTACTGGGAATTTGTGTTCAAAATGCAGAAATTAAGTATCTGTATTTAGTTCAGACATTATGAAAGAGGAGATCAGTCACTGGTTGAAATATGTTTGTATTACGGAGAAAGTCCTGCCCTTCAGTAAAAAGAGCTTGTCAGTTTGCTGGTTAAGCTATGAGCTGGGACAACCCGAAAAATCTGTGTTTGTGGTTTGTTTTGTTTTTTTTAATAGCTTGTTTTTTTGTAGCTTGGTTTGTTTGTTGTTTTTGTTATTTCTCTGGATAAGGCCACTTTTCTTTTTGGGAAAGGCCTTGGTTAATGCTTATGGGCTAGTTACCCCTTGTACTTTTGGTTTGTGGACTGTGATAAGTTACTTATTCCATCTCATCTTTTAATAACAGTTTATATTGGAATGTTTGTCTTGACCAAATATTTGTGACACGTCTTACCAGCCGTACGTCTTGCTGGACTTTAGTATTTCAGGTGTCCACCCTTAACCTGTGTTACAGGTTCTTCTCTTTAGTAGACCTGCTTTCAGTTTTTCGAAGAAATCTGCAGGGATATTTTTGCACGCCAGTCTTTGAAGTTGATTGCATTTTGAGGTCTGGAGTCTGGGGGTGGTCAGTCCACTGTTCTGAGAACACCTGCAGCTTTGTTTGATTTGAATTTTTTCTTTTCTCAGTAAGAGTTTCTGGTCAGCTACACATCCTTTCAGACCCATAGCACTGAGTTGTCTTCTCCCAGTGGAAGGATGGACAGAAAGGCCTGTGGATGCTTTCAGATCTGAAGCAGCTTGATTTTCACCTCTCTCTCAAAGATGAAAGCCTTAAGTGCTGTTTATCTGAGGGGGGCAGGTTTGGTGGTCTATCGAGGTCTATGGTCTACCGAGTCCACACATTTATTTCGATTATTGCACCAAAAAGACATTCATTTTTACATAACCAACCTCTCTTTACCCCTTAATCCAAGGGGATGTATTAACTGAGGAGTAAACTGTACATTTTGTACTGTGTTTAATGTGCTACAAGAAAGTCTTACTTAAAAAAAAAAATAAAAAAAAAAAGGTTGAAATTTTTTTTTTCCAATGTATGGGCTTTTTAAACGCCAAGGGTCCGTATGTGGGCCCCCATATCAATTCATCACTCTTATAATATATATAATATATATAATTGTTTCATAATAGTTCATGAATCATATGTAGTAGTAACCTCTGGTGAAGTAGTGGTGAACTGTGACTATATTGCTGCTAGGCCTTTAGTTCAAGCCGTCAATGTCAAAACTCAGCCAAAACAATACCCACTGCTTTGATGGTGCTAATTTCTGCTAGCACCCCTGTAGGATTCTATTAACAAATTAATATCAACTAATTTTCGGCTGTTTTATATTAAAAACAGATATTTGCAGCTTGTAAAAGGCATCAATATATACACCGACAGCCTTGTTTCTACGCTTAGTGTCCATCAGCTCCTCTTACCATACAGGAGCACTTTGTAGTTCTACAGTTACAGACCGTAGTACATCATTTTCTCTGGATACTTTGTTAGCTCCCTTTCACCCTGTTCTTCAGTGGTCAGGACCCCCACAGGACCACCACATAGATGGGAAGTCAGAGACAGTAGCTCATCCGTTGCTGCACAGTCCTTCATCACTGGTCACAGGACACTGTTGGCTGGATATTTTTGGTTGGTGGACTATTCTCAGTCCAGTGGTGACACTGAGGTGTTTGAACACTCAAGGAGCACTGCTGTCTGATCCACTCGTACCAGCACATCACACTAACCCCACCACCACCACATTGGTGTCACTGCAGAGCTGAGAATGCGCATTTTATTGCACAATTACTGTTTATTTAAAATAAATAAATAATGGGGAGAAAAAAACATGAAATGTGGCATATTTAATATTTTCTTATTTTTTCACGTGTTGAACTCAGCAAATAAATTGAAGTTGTGCACTAAAATTAGGATAAAAATGTGTTCCCTGTGAAGGATGTTAACTTATTTTATCTGACCAGGGGTGTTCAAACTTTTGAATTCAACTATGTTGAATTATGTTTCATGTTATTGATGGTCATCTCCTCCATAAAAATACCTCTGATTAATTCCAGTCCACCTGTAAGGTGTTTGTTTTCCTCTTGTACAGAGATTGTTTCCTTATTTATAGAATGCCTGTGTTTGTGCTTATAGGTCAGCTGAACCCTGTACTTCTGCTTAGTGTTTAGTGATTGGTTCTCTCATGCGCTTCTTAGGAAGTGCTACTTCTCATTAATCCAGTAAGTGCGGTGACTTCACAAGTTGGAAATGTGTCTGTTACTGTGTTTTGTTTTGTCAGGGAACGTGCAAAAACATTCAGCTCCAGTGAGAAAAGGTGCAGGAAGACAAACGAGTACAAATGACATTTACAAAATACTTTTCATGTAGTTCATACATTCGCTGAAGCTCTGCTTCTCAAGATGATAAAGGGTGCACATCCTACTCTTGTCTTTGGCTTTAGTTCTTTCCAGTTATGACGTTTGTGTTGGTTTATGTACCAAATATAGTCATCATTCATTTTTGCATGATCTTTTTTTGGCCTCACTTTATTGCATTAATCAGGCTGTGCCTTTAAGACTGATAATGGAACTGGCTCATGTCCTGATTGGCTGCCCTAAATTGCACCTTATTTAAAAAGCAGACTCTTTATAACTTCAGCGTGAATGGGCGGGGTTAAACTGCCAGGCTGAAGAGGTAGATACATGTTAATGCAGTGGTTTTCAAATTCATTCATTACATTTTTAATAAATTCAGACTGGGCTGTTAGCAGCTTAGGACCGTATGGAATGAGGAGTGAATGTTACTTTATGGAACTTTAACAGTCAGTGTGTTTACATGCACTTAATAATCCGATAACTGCAGAAAATCAGATTTTGTCAGTAATCTGATCAACACATTTACATGCACATGATAATGAGGAAACTCCCGGTCTACATGAGTCAGACAGTATGCCGATTTGTACGTTGCAACCAGCCAATAAACTCAGCAGAAGACGTGACTTAAATGTAGTGATTTCTTAATTGGATTTCTAGATCTTACTCTGATCTAAGAAATCAGTGTATGCTGTTTACATGACCATTCAAATGATGAGAAAATCCAGATTATGATTATGATCAGATTATTAAGTACATGTAAACACACTCGCTGTTTACATTCCAACACTTTTATTTAAAATAAAGGAAAGAAAATATGACGCGACTTTTTTTTTTCCCCAACAGTGGTTATGTACTGAGTGGATTTGTGGATGTTTATCTTGAGTCCTATTGGAAAAGCATCTGTTGTGTCTTTTCATGAAGCTGAGATCAAGAGTGTGTAAAGCTGTGTTAAAGCCAAGTTTGGGCTCGTTTATTTTCCTATAGAAATAAATGAAAGAGATGAGCCTGATAGAACGATTTGTTTACCACATACAACTGTTCATAGTTCCATAGTTACTGTAAAATGTGGAAAGTATTTAAAAACAGAGGAAAATCTTTGAGCATAAGTGCGTCTGAACTTTGGACTAGTAGTAAATGAAACTGTAAGGAGGTTCTTCAGGTAGCAAACTGGACATCAGCCAAATTATAGCAATCCTGCTTATCAGTGTATGAGTTATCTTGATGGTAGACCATGGCCCATATTTATGCAGTATTCAGCCTTGACGGTGAGACCAGCCCAAAGGAAGACACAGGGGAATGTTAGGTGGGGCTCACGTGTTGGAAGTTGATGATGAGTCATTGGAATTTATGTGTAACGAATTATTAAGTGCATGTAAACATACTCACTGTTTACATTCAAACTCTTTTATTCATAAAAAGTAAGACTGTGAGTTTTTACCATGATCTGGACCCTTTTAAATATGCAAAAAGTACCTGAGGGGGGTTTGAAAGTTACTGAATATAGTTTTTACCCCACAAAAACGAGTCTGTTAGTGATGTGCCTTGAGTATCCGATTATAAGCCTTGGTATAACAGCACTAAAGCAGATCTTAAGTGCAAATAGAGTCAAGTTGATATGTAAGGATCCTCTACAGGCCATTTGATTACACTGTAAATGGATTCATTGCTTTGGATGAATACTGATTTCTACAAATACAATCAAGAATACAGTATTTTAAGTATGTAAGATCCGTGAAACATAGCAAATCACCCCTAAGCTGTTTTGATGAATCATATCAGTGTAAGAGTGCTACAGTCAGATCCATTTATAATCAATAAACTTCCTGTAGAGATATGAATTTACTGCAAGTTCCACCTCCAGACTTGATAAATGTAAATTAATAAGTCTTTCAGACAGGTTTGTCTACTAGATGCTGATTCACACTGCCAAGAAACATATTTACTAAAAGATTAAAGCTTTTTCTGCTCCAGGCTGTTAAAAAAAAACTCTGGCCTACCACTCCTAAAGACAACACAATGAAAACCGAATCAACGTTTCACTGTAATATGGAATTTATTTGTTCCCTCATAGTTATTAATTAACGTATGACTCTCTGCCGCCTTTGGACGAGCACGTCACACATTCAAATAGGCCCAGAATACAGGTCAGTTTATTGGTCTGTGTACTGCAGTTGATGAACACCCGAGCTGACCTCGTTTACCATTACCGTCCTCTAGGCTAAAAATAGAAACAGCCGTGCCTTTCTGTGTTTTATCTGTGAAACCCGTATGTTCTGTTTATCTTGTACGCTTTCGTGTTTACATTTACACTATCGTTGTTTATTTACCTTTCAGCACTTTTATCCAAGGTGACTTACAGTACAAGAACACTATAAACTATACTTATAATCAGGAATGTATTCTTTTTTTCTTTTTTTTATTGTTTTATTTCATTATTATATTATCATTTTTAATTTGGGGCACGACCAAAAATGATGTACTGAACATTTAGTCAGTTAATATATTAATTCACTGATTATTTGAAAGTGTAGATTGGGACAAAAACTTGTGGAAATTTAATAGAAAATGAATGAAGGTCAGTTATGTTCTGCACACATTCTGAAAGTAAAGTTTTTAGACATTTCACGCACATTAAGCAAGAGGTAATTGTTTGAACTTGACCCCTAACCCTTAAGGCCTAACACTGCACAGTACTAGTCGAAAGTGTGGACACATCTGGTTTCATCTTCTTAAAGACATGTTGATCTAAGGCTTGTGATGAAATGCAAATGTGTTGCTAAAACAACTACAATCGGTAAAGCTGATGCCTGTTATTTCCAAAACAAATGTTATTTTAAATTATAACTGTAAATTAATGCTACGCTAAAAAAGCCCCCAGTTGGAATCGTACGATTGTGCTCGAAGCCACCTTTCATTTATCTGCCTTCATGTCGCTGCTGTCGGAAGAAAACCTTGTATCTCCATTTTGTCATTTTTCAGTTTTTGACATAATTTGAAAACACCTGTTACCCTTTACATTGTATGTGAATTTCATGATGAATGGGCTAAAAGAAATGACCCAGAATGACTTGGAAAAATCTCTGGTTCCATTGACTTACATTAAAAGTAATCAATGTGGAGATCCGAGGTTTTCTTCTGACAACAGCGATATATTTAATTACCAGTCAAAACAGCCGTTAAGTACTAATTTCATTTTTCTGGAGATTTCTGAGGAGATTAGATTTAATATAAGCCACTTCTACATGGAAAAGTCAAAGGAAAATGAGAGAAAGAAACAACTGAAGACAACTCAGTCTGAAAGGATGTGTAGCTGTCAAGAAGCCTTGCTATCTAGGATTTGAAAGACATTTGTAACACTTCACAGTAACAGAGCTCTATAAATAGCAACTTAGTCATTAAAAAATATTAAGTGTTAATGATAATATAAGTAATTATTACTCATGCATTAATAAGTGGTACCATTTGAATTATTAACTTTTAAAAAATTAAAGCCCTGTACATTTTTGTTATTTGTGCATTACATTTAAGAACAAGTAATACTTTATATCTTTATAAATGTAAAGTTCCTTACTATTAAGTCATAATGTAGTAAAAGGGGTCCAATTAATGATTATCAATGTTTAAAAAAGTGTACATCAAATATAAACAACTAAGTTTTAATGAAAGCATGAAAGTACCAAAGTTATAAATGACTACTTAATCATTTAGATGTAGACTAAGAAAAGGAAACAGACATACAAGAAGAGCATTTTGCAAATCGAACAGAGAATCTGCTGGTGTTCTCAGATCAGTGGACTCATCACCCCAGAGTCCAGACCTCAACATCACTGAATGTTTGGGATTGTTTTGATTGTGAGAAGCAGAAAATGCAACCAACTTCTAAGACTAAAAAATGTAGATTTCTTTGAAAAACTGAAAAAATATTGTTTAGTTGTTAGGGCTTTAGTGTTTCTACTGCTTTCCTGATGATGAAAATGGCTGTTTTGACTGGAAATTAAGTAAGCAAATGACGGTGATCTCTGTATGAAAAAAAGTCCATTTTTCACTTTTATGTATTTAATTATTTTATATATGACCTGAGATGAACATTTATACTGTGTTAAGCTCCACGATAAATGGACCAGAATAAATGACTAAAAATAAAATCTTGTCACATTGTCTTACATTGAAAGCTAAGAATGTTTTTCTGGAGAGTTTTTGTTCCAACGGTGTTTATATACTGGATGGATGGGTGGATGTTTATCTTCTTGAGTCCTGTTGGAAAAGCATCTTTTGTGGCTCTTCGTGAAGCTGCGTCAAAGCCAAGTACGGGCTCACCTCTGTAGGAATCTAGAAGAATGTTTTGCCACTTTTTTGATCTGTTCATAGTTCCAAAGTTTCTCTATTACTGTAAAATGCAAGTATTAAAAGACTGAGGAAAATTTTGCTGAGGAAAAAGTACGTACGAACTTTTGACTCATAGCGAATGAAGCGGGAGGGAGGTTCTTCAGGTAGTAAACTGGACTTCAGCCAAATTATAGCAGTCCTGCTTATCAGTGTATGAGTTATCTTAATGGTAGACCATGCAGTATTCAGCCTTGACGGTGAGACCAGCCCAATGGAAGATACAGTGTAGTAAAAAGGTGGATGTTGGGTGGGCCGTGCGTGTTGAAAGTTGTTAAGTCATTGGAATGTGTGTAACGGAAGTGAAAGGACAGGTATAGGATAGTAGGCATTAGGAGGGGGGCATGAGACTGCTATTTCTGGGAAATTTCACTCCCCTGGTACTGTTATATACGGCTTGTTGTTCCATTTCCTGGTTTATATTTCACAGCTTTTGTCTCTGAACTGAAACCCAATGCATTTACTGCCAAACGGCTGTCAGAGAATTAGTACAAAGCATCTCCACCCCAAAACATCTACAAAGAGCAGGAATGAGAGTAGATAAAATACTCTTTCTAAAACTGGCTTGATCAACAAGGAAGGAGCTGGAGGCCCTTTATTGTTTCAGTGCAGGAAGCGAGTTCTTCTCTTTTATGGTCAGAGTCTTTGGTATGAAATGCGATGATCTGGCGAAGACACAGCTAATGAAAACCCTTCTGCTAAGATTTTTAAATATAGTCTCCACACAGATGGGTTGCTTGGTTACAGGCACCGTTCGGTTTGTCCTTACCAGAAAGAAGTCTTTTCATATCAGATCTGATGCTGAGTTCTCTCTTTGTTTCACCTGTGTTCTCTGTTCATTTGGCCAAAACTGAAGTGTACTAATGAGTCGTGTTCAGAGCCAGGACGGCTGTTCTGGAACTTTTCTTCAGTCAGTCCGATACATCATGTTCAAATGTCCATTAGGCTTATCGTTAGGCCCGCTGAAAGAAGGCGAAGGAAAAAAAAAAAGAAACTTGGATAATTGCTGAAAACAAACTTGGATGGACCCTTAGCTCAATTTCCTGAGTCAAACAAGTCAAAACTGAGTTATGTAATGTTTTTATGGAGCCAAAGCTTCATAACTTTCTCCAGCATAACCTCAGTAACATGGGTGGAGATGCATATTCATAAAATCCAAGAAAAGTAACATGTAATCATAAGTCCTCCAGAGGTAAGTTTCTTCATCAGACCACCCTCCCCATCCAAATCCAAACATTTAAAGCCTAAATGCCACATACACTCACTTGCCAGTTTATTAGGTACACCTACATTGTGCCTGCTACTGCCATGCTGGTGATACTGTCCACCACCCAAATAATATCTGGTCAGTAGTGGTCCTGTGGTGGTCCATTTCTATTGTTGGATGCTGTAGAGGGGGGTGATCAATTGTGCATTAACAGATGGGCCACAGTCAGTGATTGTAAACCTTATATTGTTGGTGTTTCTGATAAAATGGCCAATAGGAGTAGGTACAAGGGTGGTGTTTCTAATAAAGTGGTACCTCAGTGCATATTGCAGGCTTGAATGCTACATGGGGACGACATGATAGAATGTGATCTTGAATATTTTCTACTTTCTATATAAAACAAGTTTCTGTATGCAAGAGAATTTTCAGTTTAACTGTACTTGTTACTTTTACGCAAAGTGTAATTCTTTGTGCTGTCAGAGATCATGCCAACTAGGCTCAAGAGTCTTTGGATGCCCCCCACACTCATTTGAAAAGGAAAAAAGGCCTTAAAAGTCAGATTAAACAATATTGTACATGTTGAGCAATACTGGAAATTTGTTTTATTGTTGGTTTTGAAAATACATAAGGTTAGCCTTATAAATGCGATATATTCTTTTGTACTTTTCATGGAAGACTTGAAGGTTTTTGTGTAAGATTTGATCCAATTTTAATGCCAGCAACAAAATCCCATGAGTTGATTATAATAGAGAACTTTTATGGCCTGAGAACAGAGATTTCTTCATTTATTTCATTCATTTAGTCATTTGTACATACTCAAGGGCTTTTTGTTCATCTAGTGATTATATTTGTTGCGGACTGTCTCCAGTGTTTGGGCCACCTTGAGCCAACTGACTAAGGCCCTACAGGAAGTCAGAGGCCCCTGGGCACTGGTGTTTGGGCCACCTTGGGCCAATTGACTAAGGCCCCCCAGGAAGTCGGAGGACCCTGGGCACTGGTCGCAATGGTTGCCATAGCAGAAAGAGGTGCCATTAGAGGAAGCTGCTGTTTGACATTTTCACCATTTCAGTGAGTCAGATGTCTTCGACCTTCAGAAGCCGTAATTCTGTATGAAGTCGTTAGCGTTTCAAAATGTTGAATGAATGGTAGGCAGTATTGTTATGTTGTAACTTATTAACCTAGACAGAATTCAGTAATGTCAGGTATTGCGTGATGATTTCCGTTTAGTTTAAAACATCAGCGTCTAATGTGAGATAATAATACCCTGCAAAATTCCAGGCCATTGATAGTAAAGTACATAATACATAGTGTAAGAATGTAGTGCACGTTGCCCGCATTGCAACACAGAGTCCACGGTGTTGTCTGCCTTCGTATGAACCCTGCCGTGTCCTCACTGTGATGTCAGAGCCCGAGAGGAGTCTTTATACAGGAGCTGCTTTTCATACCTGTACAGATAAGCTATCCAGGCTCTAAGTGCCAGCCCTCATCATTACACAACATTTTCCTATCTTTATGAATAGCTGTAGGCCTAGTAATCGCCCCGTCACGGCTGTCCCAACCGCCAACCAGGGTCATTCAGCATCTGCATTATTAGAAGCAACTTCCACATAAAGCCCACCAACCTTATAGGCCTTCTGCATAGGTGATTGGTTCTCTAGTGCTCACTCACTGGCCACTTTATTAGAAACCCTTACCTTGTAGGTCCACAGGTGACACTATTTCATGTAGTGGCTGTCCAAAAGAAAGAAAAGAAACAAAGAAAAACATGCATCTCCATTTTTTTCTTCATTATGTGAAAATAATAGTGAAGATGATGAATGGACCAATAGAAATGATCCAAAATGGCTTGGAATTAAATCTCTTTACATTAACTTACTTTCCAAGTTAAGAATATTTTTTCCCTTCTCTTGTAAAGTTACTGTGTTGGAGAGATGTTTGTCCTTGGACAGTGACCATATTTTTCTACTGTGCATTTATTTCAATATATTGACCTTTGTGCATATATTATACATTGTCAATATCGCAAAAATGTCACAATTATATTTAGCACCTAAATTTTAAAACAGTACGTTTTTATTATAAGCAATTACATATATATATTTTATATTTAACATTGAGCCTTTCACTGCACCCAAACCTTCAGTGTGAAGGACAGAACTGAAGTGCTACACGCAGTAAATGCAGTGTTTAAAGGAAAGAGGCAAAACAACTTAAAGTAGCTGGTTAGTCTGTAGTTTATATAGGAGTTAGCATCACTAGTCAATACAGTTTAGTTTTACCTAGGATTGTGATCTGTAGTTTGCTAGCTGGCAGCTTCAACTAAATTAGCTAGCGCACTAATGAAAATTAATCTTTCATACCCATTACGGTTATATAGCCCACCTGATGTCTCACTCATCCTGTCCTAGAATCACAACAGGCTCACTCTAGGTCTCAGGCCCAATCCTATTTCTTAGTTTTACTCCTAGCTCTTTTTTTGCATGTCACCTTGCCCCTTGGAAGAGAGTTACAAGTTGTAGTGGTTGAAGTCTTCCCCTACAAAATGGAACAACTCTCAAATAAAAAGAACATCACTTCATTAACAGCTACTAGCGCTGCTCTGTAGGCGACCCTGCAAGTCTACAGTGATAGCAGAGGAGGGTAAAGTTCAGCTCCTTACTGCTGGGCTTTAGTTACATTTAAGGTATCGTATGCCTTCAAAGAGGGGGACAATTATTTATTATCGCCCACCGCTGATTTATCAGTGAAATGAAATCAGCAGAAGATATCCACCAGTTTTTTGTTCGAGTTTTCCTGTTCCACCTTAAATGGTGCAGCAGATGCCTGAGTGAGTCACGAGTTGCAGATGCATGACATCGTACATCAAGTGCAGCTTAGTTTCATGTGGGTTTCAAGCAACTAAAGTTACATGAAAACCCTATAAAGCCAGCTTTATTAATTTTGTGACAATTAATGACCATAAATCGATAAACACTGTTGTTTTGTTTTTTAACCATATCATAACTTGTCGTCTCCAAAATAATTTAAATTGGGAGTCATCAGTTTATATTGTGGTGTCTACTTAGTAACATTTGGATCTACACTGTACAAGTTATTACTGAATAACAGTTATTAATGTGACAAGTGGTTAAATGTAAGGATTATATGTTCTGGGCCAACATATGAGCCCTTAGGATTTAAAGGGTTACAGTTTTGTCTGGAGGACAAATAAATCAAAAGAGAAAATGATTGCTTTCATATCTGTATTTACCTTATTGAACACTTCTTCATCATTCCTGGTAATCAGCTCTAAGGAGGAAAAAAAAAAACATTCGCTTCCAGCTGTGAGAATCATATCTGTTGACATTTATGACTAGCTTGGCCACGAATTCCAGGCCCTGGCACTCCTACTTTCTTACTAACTTCAGCCTCTGAACGTGATCTATTCTTATTCACTGTCTTCTTATCAGTGATGGTGAAAGAGAAGGATTGTGTTGATTGTCCTTGGAAATTCACAAATGTCTCCATAGCGATATGGAAGGACAATGGGCGAAACTACGTGATACAATGATGAAATTTCTGGAATGTAAGTTGGCAGAACATTCTGCCATGAAACGGCGTCAACACTGGGATCCGCAGATATGCACGGCTCCTCAGCTGGGTTCAAGCTGGAGCTCGTCACTATGAATTACTGTCCACCATCTTGAAGCCATCATTTTGGTAATAACATTTGAATTTTTGATAGAGGTTCAGCAAAACCTTGGTCGACACATTGTCAGTCTTTAAAGATCTAACTACAGCAGAGCCAAACCTTTAGTAACTTTAAAGGGCCCCTATCCTACACTTCTGCTTTTTATTTCCTCTCATGTCCGTTTATGACATTTTGTGTTTTTGTGCACCAAAAAATAATCATAATACATTTTTATCTGACTGTTTTCCAACATCTCTAAATCCCTTAGAATCAAGCAGGCTGTTTTCGTAACTCTGACGCAGGGGTCAGCAACATGCAGCTCTTTAACTGCCCTGTTGCGGCTCCACAGCAGAATTAGATTTGTAGGTAAAAATAAAATAATCCTCCTTTGCAGTAAAATAAAGCTCTGCTGATCATTCAACACAGTTTTAACAATAAATGGTCCTAAACACTGCAGTTAATGTAGCCTAAAGCTGCTAATTCACCCTTTAACCCTGAAAGTTGGTATGCAGACTGCTGGTCACCATAGCAACGCAGACAACTGTCTCACCTAGCTAGTAGCTAACAAAACAGCAAAGAGAAAGACTTACAATGAACATCAATGATTGAGTCATATTGACTTAATGCATTTATAATCACTCCAGCTGGTTTCCTGATACTTTAATCTGCAACGAGAAACTGTCAAACACTAAAGTCACACAGCTGTAGTCAGTTTCTCATTCGCCAGCTTCTTGTTCGAATAGTCCCGTTCCTCCTTAAATGGTACCGCAGTTATATACTGGGGCCTCAGACACCATTTAAGGTGGAATGAGAAAATTTGAACAAGAAGCTGGCGAATGAGATCAACTTCAGCCTCGTAAGAAGTCAAACATTGAGAGAGATTTTTACAAGAAACTGTGAGTCAAAGTTTCCACATCCTGGGGGCATAAAATGAGTTTTAGGTTTTATTTTTTTCCAGTATGTTAATTTCAGCAAATAAATAGAAATTGTGCTTAATGTCACAAAAAACAGCTGAGTTGTTTTTTTTGTGACATCACAAAAACACTAAATTCAAAGCGATTTGTTTTTTCAGCTTAGTTTCCATAGAGGAGCTCTATGGTCCAGAGAGTGAATTTAACAAAATGTATTTATTGATTTTTCTTTCCTAAAAGGCGGGGAAAATGTGTTTTTCATGATATGAGCCCTTTAACTATTTCTCATCTAGCCAGCAGGAAACCTGGACACTATACTAGATATACACACTTAAAAGTTGTTTCTTCGTATATGTATATATATGTTTGTATGTCTGTGTGTGTAGGTATATACATGTGTGTGTATAAATATATATATATATATATATATAATATAGTTTTGTGCTATATGGTAAAGGCAGTGGTTCTGTTTAGAGCCATGAGCCATTTTATGCTTAAATGGTTCTTTGCGTGGTGAAATGGTTCTTCAGACTGATGGACAATGTGTTGTAGATGGTTCTATATGCCACCATAAAGAACTCTCCTGGTTTCATGATGTCAAGCTTGTAACAGTAGAAGAACTCTTTCTGGTGCTATAAAGAACCATTTTCAAGTTCAATTTAGAACCACAACACTTTCTCCATCAGTCTGAAAACCATTTGTCCATGCAGAGAACCATTTAATTGTGAAATTGTTCTAAATAT
The DNA here is from genome assembly GCF_904425465.1 of Colossoma macropomum. NCBI lineage: Eukaryota > Metazoa > Chordata > Actinopteri > Characiformes > Serrasalmidae > Colossoma > Colossoma macropomum. The sequence continues at coordinate 7,510,810 of NW_023494801.1, read as the reverse complement.
AACCTACGCCTTTACTAAAGAAGCCTTGAGGAAGGGTGTAGAATAGTAAGAGCATTTAAATTGAGTCAATAATGACAGCACTTCCTCACTAAATGCCCGACTTAGACACGGAAGATGTTTATACAAGGCCTCATAAAACACAATTAACAGGTTATCATCAATGTTTATATGAGGAGCCCACTGGGTTGGACGTTTCTTTGAATTCGTCTGCTGTTACTGGTAACATTTACAATGAGGTGTATTCATCTGTGGGACTGTAGTTGCCTTCTCACAGTGGAAGGATGGACAGAAACACCTGTGGATTTTTTCAGATCTGAACAACAGTGGAGCTTGATTTTCTCCTCTCTCTCGAAGATGAAAGTTTTAAGTGCTGTTTGTCTTAAGGTGGACAGGTTTGGTGGTCTACCAGGTCTTAAACTGTTGTTAGAAGCCCTATTTCCCTATAACTTTTCATAAATTCAAGAGCTCCAGTTTTTGAAACTCTTGTTTTTTTTCCCATATTTACTTTCAGTGGTACTGAGGTCTGTTCTCTGGTGTGGTCAGTCTGTTGTCCACATGTTTGGGATCATTTTGTGAGAAACAGAAAATGCAACTAACCTCTTATGGTGGTGTGTAAGAATATCCCTTCAGATTTCTTTGAAAAACTGAAAGTCTACTGAAAAGAATGGAAGCTGTGATAGACACTAAATACTGAGAGTGAGTTGATATTTATTGTGTAATTTTGTGTTAAATATGTTTTCTGCTTTTATTTCCTGACACTGAAAAATGAATAACTTTGAATGACTTTTGCACATTTCTGTGAAGATTATGTTCTTAAATTTCCAGGCTTGTTTCATCCTAATTATGTATCATTCAAACCTCCAGAGTGGCTGAGGTATTCTTAGGTTCCCAGAATAAGGAGTGTTTATATAGGAGCGTAAATCTGATCTGTACACCAGAGTTTCCCGACTCAGTTTTGTAGTCCAGCAGCAATGATGTTTCGTGTTCTCCTGCTCCAACACACCTGATCCAACTCAGCGTAATGTTCCTTGTCTTATAACAGGATTCAGATTTATTATAGTCAGAGTTATTATAGTTAACTAAAACTATTACTAAAGTTGCCAGTGAAAAATGTGCACATTAACATTATTAAAAATAAACGTTTTCAAAATTACCAAAACGAAATCAAAACTGTAATATTGAAAGCAAAACTAACTCAAACAGAATTACTGATAAAAAAACTTGTTTGTTGCTTGTTTTTCATCATAATGTTAAAAACTGAAACTGAAACCTTTTTTTTTTTTTTTCCAGAAAATCGGAACACAACTAAAACTATCAATGCATCTTTAAGACTAAGTGAAACTAAACTGAAATAAAAACCAAAATAAAAAATGTCAAAGCAACAAAGTCTGTTTCAGAGGCAGGACTCTACTTAATGTATTTTGCCTCTTAATTTATTTTGCATAAAAATGAAGTCGAAAAGTCGTTGAAAGTTAAAAAGTCAGCTGAACTGAGGATTCCAAGTCAACTTATATATATATATTAAAATATATATATTTATTATATATTTTTTAGATATTTATTTTTTATTTATATATTTATATTTTTTTTTTCTCTCCTCTTGAGCTCCTAGTTTCCCAGTTATGGAGGGCTTTGGCATTGCTGAGGTTTGGACTCACAGCCTCCTAAACTTGAGGTAAATACTTGTTTATGCTTCCATTTTGCATTCTGTGTTTGTTTGTTTGTTTTTCCTTACAGTGAATTAACACATTAAATAATAATTTGATCAGAAGTTTGATAAATGCTAAGGTAAACACACACACACACACACACATCATCTAAACCGCTTATCCTTCTGGGTCGCCGTGGAGTGCTGGAGCCTATCCCAGCTGTTATTGGGCGGAAGGCAGGATACACCCTGGACAGGTCGCCAGTCCATCGCAGGGCTAGGGTAAACATATTACAGCAATGATTAACTATGACTAAAATCTGATATTTAAGCACCTAAATTTGGAGGCGAGGTTATCAGTGATATCATAGGATATTTTTCTGTCGATCATGTTCAGAATAGATTATATAAAAGCAGAAAGGTGCAAAATGAAAAAACAGATCTGTGTATATGGACTGCATAACCACTTACAGCGGGAATCGGCCCTGCTGTGCTGCTGTGTCTGTAAGGCTGCGTGCAGAATCGCCTCTCCAGCACTGAACTGTCCGGATCAGTGATTTCTGTTTCAAAAGAACAGCGCGTGCGTTTGTTTCTGACTGTAAACACGGAAACACGAGCAGAGTGACTGATTAGCTTTCAGTGATGGGAACAAATAAATACAAACAACTTCCTTGAGCTCACTTCTCTTTATCTCGAGATCTGGAGAAATAGATCTAGAGGGATAAACAACGAGAGCGCGCTGAAACGACCTGAAGCCAAGCCACGCCCCCCCCCCTGCGCTATGATTGGCTAGCGTGGCGCAGCGTCTAGCATTAAGGTTGGATTGTTGTGTTCCAGTTGGCTACTATTCCGCCTCCTACAGTTGGGATTGGCTGATCGTGTGCTGCCTTCTTGTTAGTGTCGGGTGCTTGATGAAACTCCTAGCCAATCCTAGCATAGGGGGCGTGGCTCGTCCGAATACAGGCGGGGGGGAAATAAAACCCACCTGCTCTTGCAGCGCGCGCTCAGGCAACACGTCCAAGCGCGCGGAACACATGCTGTGCGAGATCCCAGCACTTCAGCAATAAGTCGGTGGCGTCGTCTTCCGTTCTTACGCTCGTCTTTACGCTCTGAAGACGTTCTCGAGGCTTTACCCACACAAGCGGAGCACCATGTGGTCAGTGCCCCGGCTCGTCTTTTCACTGCTCGTGGTATCAGGTAAGATCTGAGGCTGTTGGAGGGAGCTAAGCTGTTCTTGTCCTCGCAGAGCTTTAAGGTTTCAGGCACCGTGACCAAGCCTGACCGGTTCTCTAGAAGAACGTGGTGGATGGCGATGGGTGATGAGGGGTCAGCATGTGTCCATTCACTCAGCTCCGTGTACTTCTGCACAGTTTGATGGACTAATACATTTACTTTTACACTCAGATGGTTCTTTAGAAAAGGGAATGGTTCTATCTAGAACCATGAGTAGTATATTGAACCATTTAATGATTAAAGGGTTCTGTGGTTCTATATAGCACCAACAAGAGTTCGATGTCAAGCTTGTAACAATAGCAGAACACTTATTGGTGCTATATAGAATCACAGAACCATGAGTAGTTTATAGAACCATTTAATGATTAAATGGTTCTGTGGTTCTATATAGCACCAAAAGGTTCTTCTCTGGTTACGATGTCAAGCTTCTAACAATAGCAGAACACTTATTGGTACTATATTGAATCATAGAACCATGAATAGTATATAGAACCAGTGCCAAAAAGGGTTCTTCTTAGGTTACAATTTCAAGCTTCTGACTATGGAAGCCCTTTTTGGTGCTGTATAGAACCATTTACAAAAAATTGCTGTGTCCAGTACATTCTATCAATCTGAAGAACATTTTCACTATGCAGAGAACCATTTAAGCATGGAATGGTTCTATATAGCATTCATAGTTCCAAATAGAACCAATCCCTTTACTAAAGAACCCTTGAAGAGCCATCTTTTAAAGAGTGTACTCAACTGTAAGTCCTTAGTTTTATTTAGTTTTTAGTCCCTTTCTGGGCCAATTTCATTCTGTTTTTTGTTGGTTCTTTTCTCACTTTGGAGCTCTAGCGTTTTATGTTAGACCTAAAAGAGAAGAACAGACTTCAGTTCCTATGCTGGCAGTTGCTGGATTAACTGAGAAGTTCCACTGCAGTTGAATCTGATACTCTTATTTACTCCTGCTCAACTCAGAAGCAGCTACTTTTACTTCTACTGCATTGTTTCATTGGACTGTTTGAGGATGAGCTTAAGTTGCTCTGCTCAACTTGGACAACAGACCTATTGAAACTGCCTGGCAACATCAAACATCCCACTTGCTGCAATATCCCCCAGTTGGTGAATGATTAAGCCTGATCTGCAGTACGTCAAAAATTTGTTTATTCGCGAGCATCATGGGAGCCTCAGTGAAGGCTGGAAAAGGGAAGTTTTGTGTTTTGAGTCAAGCAAAAGTTTCATTCATCAGAAGTGATTTTGTGCTTCTTTTCTGACTTTGCTTATGTGGTACATGGAGAAAGTAGTGTGCATACATGCAGCATTTACAGAATGTTCATGAAGGTGCCCTGAGGCTTTAGCCTTGTTCAGGGATTCCCATATGGCCCTGAATGTCTCTCCTGCTACTTCGAGGCTTTACTCTGGGGTGAGTCACTGTGCCGCGCTCAAATGCTCACGGACACGCTTGTGTCTGAGTCAGTGCTTTGGGATGATCGTGAATGGCTGTGGATGAAACACTTGGCTACGTTCCTGCAGGTTTAGATTCAGAGAAGTTTCCAAATGGCAGCTGTGACGCAGTAGCCGTGCTGCACGCTTGGAACGATGTTGACAGGAACAATAGAGTCTATATGAGCAACGATAGAACAGAACACTGGTTTACCCCTCCCTTCAGTTCCTCACTTTCAAACAACATTACTTTTTAGCTTCATAGTAGTTACTGAATGATTTGTCTCAAGTTTAATAAGTGAGTAATAAGCAAGAGGCCATTTTTACCATTGTCTCCACATTTTTCGATTTATTCGATTTAAGTGTTCGATTTAAGTTACTGTTTCACTAGTATGTAATGCGTGTTCTGTCCAACTAAGTATGGACCAATCCCATTTTTTCATTCTCAGTACCAACTCCGAGATGTTTACTACTAAGTTCCGAATCAATACCAGTGCTGTATGAAGGCCATAAGTACATAAATATACAGAAGTGGCTAATGTACAGTTCTGCTATACCAGAGGTCGCAGCTCAGACGTTAAGAGGAGCCATTTTGTCCTTTCAACCAACAACAAACCACCTTGGAAGCCACAACATTTTATGTCCATTTTATTGAAGTAACATTTACCATCTTGTCTGTAAATATGTCTCAGTATGTGCTAATGTCCTGGTATAGGCTAAAAAACATAATATAAACACTACTTTAAGCTTCAGCTCAGCTGTAGATGCTTTTGTCACATCTCTGACAGTAAAATGTCTCTCAATTTGGACTTTTTATGAGGCTGAGGTCAGCTTCTCATTCACCAGCTTCTTCTTTGAATTTTCCTGTTCCACTTTAAATGGTGCCTGAGGTGCTAGAATGTATCTGTGGTACCATTTTAAGGTGGAACGGAAAAATTATTTCAGCTTTGTGACTTTTTAGTGTTTGACAGTTTTTTGTTGCAGATTAAACGTATCGGGAAACCAGCTGGAGTGATTGGAAATGCAAATAAGTCCATTCGTCTCCAAATTATCGATGTTCATCTCAAATCTTTCTCTTTGCTGTTTCGTTAGCTACTAGCTAGGTGAGACTGTTATCTGCGTTGCTGTGGTGACCAGCAGTCTGTGCACCAACCTTCAGGGTTAAAGGATGAATTAGCAGATATAAATTAACTCCAGCGTTTAAGATCATTTATTGTTAAAACTGTGTTGAACGATCAGCTTTATTTTACTGTAAAGGAGGATTAGTTTATACCTAAAAATCTAAAAACAGTAAAAGAGCCGCATGTTTCTGACCCCTAACCTATACGGTTGTAAAATGGCTCTTGGCTTGAGGAACCTTTAACAGGGATTGAATAGGGCTGAACAGTTGAACAATTTGAGGAAGTTAAACTTGGCTTTTTTTTTTTTTTGGTCAGTTAGCACATCCATTTTTTTGTACATTTCACAAGCTCTATTGGGTTAAATTTCCCCACTAAAACTTAAGACAATATAAACGATATCGCAAATAATTAAAAATGCAGCTCTTGTGATTTGAAAATTGCACACTTTCATATTTGATATAAAAATGATAATCAACTTTAGTATAGAAGCTTTATATTATGTGGTCTTTCATTAAGCTTTAAAAGATTCTTCACACTCACAAATGTGATTTACAGAACGGTTCTTTAAAGAACTGTTCACTGGAAGTGGTTCTTCTATGGCAAAGAACCTTATTGGGTTTCATTTGGTACCAGTTGATGCTACACCAACATTTAAATTGTAATTTTTTTAAATTGTGTTCTTCTAGGAAGTTTGTGAAATTGCACATATATTACACATTTATTACAACTTCACATTTATTACACTATCAGCTCAGTGCTTCACTAACTCAAACTGTCCTCAGAAGACCCTCATGTCTTTAGTGTTTGGACCAGAGGGCTCAGTCAGAGATTTGATGTGAACTGGAAGATGCTGACAGCCACACAAGCAGGGGCAGTGGCCCAGCCAAGCCTGGGTCTCAGAGCGCTTGGCCGGCCTCAGGGCGTCTCTCTGCATCTAATAAAGTGTGTGCGTGGCAGGCGTAAAACCTTCAGAGCAGGAATAGAAGATTGGCCTTGAGGGTCAAGTCCCCCCTCTGTGTCTGGCGCCACGTCCACTGCTGCTTGCTGCTGCCCACTGGAAGACGTCTCCGAGAGGGGGAGAGAGAGGGAGAGGGAGGGGTGAGAAATGTAGCAGAGGGCAGAGGAGAGTAAAGCTGGGCTAATATCTCTCTGGGGGAGAGATGTACTCAGCAATGGCAGCATATTTGCAGAATCATGCACATTCTTAAAGACCCTGCTGGAACTGCGCAGCCCCCTGACCTAATGCAGATATGATTGTGTGCGTGAGGGGAGGTGTGCGAGGGCTGTGACAGAGCAAGAGTGGTGGAGAGAGGGAGTGATGAGGTGAAAGAAGACAGAAACATGGGAGATTATGTTAAAGAATGTCTCTGCTGTCTTTCATTAGCCTTTATTCACTGAGTGTGTTCTGTACTGCTGATAGAGAGGGTAAGTTTGTGTGAGTGTCTGACCAGAGGATCAGTCGTCAACTCATCCATGAGCGATATAATGGTCCATTTAACCAAGTGACAATTCCATTCAATTTAAAATGTTCTGTGAAACTTACAGATTCAGAATAGTTAATAGTGATGATGACAGAAAACCGAACATATGAAGAGTTTAATGCCTATTAAGCTACTTCACAGACAGTTATTACTTTGGTGAAATGGTGGCAAATAGTCTGTCTGATGCTTTTGACATTTTCTTGTAATAGTTTTGAGAAGGTTTTGGTCAAAAACATATATTTTTAAATCCATTAATGGCAGAGAGGGCTGGAGGTTAGGGAACCAGCCTTGTGACCGGAAGGTTGCCGGTTCGATCCCCTCAGCTGACAGTCCATGACTGAAGTGCCCTTGAGCGAGGCACCTAACCCCCAATTGCTCCCGGGGTGCTGTGGATAGGGCTGCCCACCGCTCCGGGCAAGTGTGCTCACTGCCCCCTGGTGTGTGTGTTCACTAGTGTGCATGTATGTGGGTGTTTCACTGCACGGATGGGTTAAATGCGGAGGTCTAATTCAACAGTGTGCAAACACAGTTGGCTGATGGTTCTGAAATTTTTCAGATATATCACCATTATCAACGTTACGTATTAAAAATGCAGAAGACGTGGAGGTTCACTGGTCCTTTTGGATAGAGTTTTGTTGTAGACATTGATTGACCGCTGGTTCCTATCACCACCACTGTACATTTCTCTACAATGATTCATTTTACATTAACCCCAATTTGAATGTTTATATCTCAGTAATTAAATCATGTTGAAATTTTGAAAAATGAATGGAATTCCACTTTAAGGATAGAAAATTTTATCAGTACCTACAGAGAAACTCGTATGCCAATACAAAGCTTACATATCAGCTCCACAGTTACAGAATAATTCATGGTAGTTATTGAATAATACATCTTAAAAAGCAATAACTTACTAGTGAGCCTGCACTTTAAAGCAATCATTTGGATTTGGGAATTTGGAGACCCCTCTGGTGGAAATGTGTAATTGCACACAACATGCAGAACATCAAAGTGGATGAATCTGACTTTTGTGAGTACGTTGAAAAAGAGAACTCTGAGAACTGTTTTTTTAGGATGTGAAAAAATGATCTACTAATTGTCATCAAATTTTCATTAGTATAATATCGATTTTACATTTGAGCTCTAAACATTGAGCTGGACCTTCTTTTTGAGTCTGTGCGTGTAAAGTTTATACGTAAAGACGTATAAAGTGGTTTGAAAAACTCCTGCCAAATCCGCCCTGGTACCGCTGACTTTTAAATGATTATTTCAGGCTTTATAGGGTGACTTATAGTGGTGCACATAGTGCTGCTTTATGGGCTTAAGTGAAGGAAGGGCATTTAATTTTCAATTAAATCTAAACTTTGCTATTCTTTAGTGGGGATTTTTATTGCATGGTAAAGATGTTAAAGTCTATAAATTAATGTGGTCACATTGTGATGATTTTCCTTTTTAATCACCTTAAACTCTAAGAACACGTTAGGTCCACACTTCTGTTCTCTCATAACTACAACACGGATATTAGTTTCATACATTTACTGAGTAGTTTTTTAAAAATATATCTTAAGATTAAAAATGGAATAATAAAACCAGGCTAAAAATAATAAGACATGCCCATAATAATATCAGTAAGGGGCACTTAAAGGTAAGCAAGGTAGATTTAACTTACACATCTTGTAGGGTCTGTCACTGTTATTTTGAAGGTGTGTGTTGTTTCAGTACTTCCTATTTGAAATGTGCTGAAAAGGTGCAGACCTGAACAGAGCGGTGCTGAGGTCATTAGGGGTCAGGCGGTGGTGTGTTCCAGAAAGGCTGTGAGGTAAGAGGCTTGTTAGTCTGTGTGTTGAAGTGCGCAGTAATCTGGACATAGTGGGGTAATACTAATCTGAGAGTTTGTAGGTTAATGAAGCTTTGTTTCAGTACAGCTTTTCTCTCTTCTCTTCTGAACAGCTAATGTACATCATTCATTAGTGCTCAGTCGCTGTCAGTGAATCTGTGATCAGAATTCATGAGAATTTCTTACTGTGTTTGAGTTTTGCTTTCCTTCATTATGATTCATTGTTTGCAGGAAGGCTTATTATTTTGTATTTGTTCTCTCTCTTTCTTCTCTCTCTCTTCTCCCTTCTCTCTCTCTCTCTTTCTGTCTCCTGTTTCCTTCTCTTTCTTTTCCTTTATGTCTCTTTATCTCTCTTTTTTCTGTTTTTCTCCCTCTTCCTGTTTCCTTTCTTTGTTATTCCTTCTCTCCCTCTCTCCTCCCTTTTTTCTTTTTTTATTGTTTTTCTCTCTTCTTCTTCTATCATGTGTTTTTTCTATCTATCTATCTCTATCTATCTATCTATCTATCTATCTATCTGTTTTTATCTCTTTTCCTCTTCTCTCTCTCTCTCTCTCTCATATCCTATCAGATTAGAGACAGTAAATCTGCCTCTTTAATTGGAGGCCATGTGCTGGCTATGCTTTAATAGGATATGACACTGTGCGAGTGTATGTGCGCTTCTTCCGGGTTCTTCTGCTTCTGGAAGCCATCTGTTACCTAAGAGCCATTTAGAGCACTCAGACAGAGCAGGAAAGAGAGGAAATAGAGAGAAAGATTATAAAAAGACAGATGAATTGAGAGACAGGGGGTATATAGCATTATTATGGGCCACAGTTTGGTCCTCATGGATCCATATTTTAGATGGACAGTAATAGAGGTCGGGATGTAGGGCGGATGGTGAGAGGCCTGCCAGAAATACAGTTTAAAGGGCCCATATCCTGAGAAACCAAATTTCCTTCACATTTTTGGAACAGAGAGTATACTGTAGTATGTAAACATTGGTAAAGTTAAATATACCATTCAGGACATACATATGTACATATGTGGTTTAGTGATATCACAAAAAACAATGCACTTACAGCTTTTGCCCCGCCCATTCACACTAAAGTTATCAGGAGTGTCTCAGTGCTTTTTGGATAATGCACAAAACAGAGCAGCCAATCAGAACCTCCTCATCCCTTTTCAGGCATTTTAGCTCTCGATGAAGCCGGAATCTGCTTCTTTTTCGCCAGCTTTTTCACGTTCCACCTTAAAAGGTGCAGCAGTTAAGACTACATTCCGGTGCCTCAGGTTTTTGTTCGAATTTTCCCGTTCCACCTTAAGTGGTGCTCACACAATGCTGTGTGGGGGGGTCACTGCCTGGGAACGGCAAAACAAAATGACAGGGCAACGTTTTCACAGGGCAGGACTAACATACACGCTCAGCCAGACCAGCAATGAAACCAAAAAACAGAGAAGATCAGATTGCAACACACACAGGGGGTGTGACTTCATTCTCTGCTCAGGACGTCATTACTCCACTACGTCTTTACATAGAAAAGAGTTGTTTGCTGCTACATAAAAATTTGTATATATCACCTTTAAAAAAGTGAGAAAATTTCAGCTTTCCATGATAGACGTCTTTTGAAGGTGCAGTAAGAAAAACAACCTGTTTAATACTAACTGCCAAAGAGAGGTCAGAAAAAGGTCATTTAAAATTATGGTTGTGGTATATAACACCAAAGGGCCTCAGGGGAAAAAAGATTGAAGTCCAGGAAAAATGGAGGATGTGGGCTCTTTAAGACTCCTGTAAAACTGATTTGTACATCATGTAGTTATGAAAGTGACCAACTATATGGACCTACTTGGGGTTTAGATGCAGTAGAGATGATAAATAAGGCTGTCTGTGTGAGAGAGAATGTGAGAGAGGGGTGTGTGTGTGAGAGAGAGAGAGAGAGAGTGATGCAGGTGTGCCCAAGGTGGAAGTGAAAGCTGTCTGTGGCCATCAGATACACACTGCCCTGGCATCCGACCTGCGCCTTTGATGATGTAGCGACCCACGACTGCAGAATACACCAGCCTCAGGGCCCCTCTCTCTCCCTCTTACTCACCCTTTATGAGGAACCCCCTCCACTGTGCTCCTGGGAAACTCAAAGCTAAGCATATATCCAGTATTAACTTTATGAGAGTGATTTATTGGACTGCTCTTGTTTGTGTTCATCCTTAATACTCAGATTGAGAGGAGACGATGGAGGGATATTGAGGAAGGACCCTAAGAAATGAAAGGAAAAGGGCTCCTATTTGGTGTGCCCAGTAGTGAGCTGCCGGGTCCTCTTAGTCTGCAAAGTCTCACACAACCTCATACGCTGCTTATAAACTACTCCTCAAACCCGCAAGCACGCTAGGTCAGGCTGGTCCCTTTTCACGATATAGATCTCTGAAGTTCTATCATCATTTTGCAGTTGGTGGAACGCCCATACAAAACCTCAGGGTCTAAATGAATGTTCTCAAAAATCACTTCAACTGCAGCCGGTGGTGATCAAAAACATCTCAAAGTTAATGCATTTTGACCGAATACCTAATATATTTGACCAAATATCACTGGATCCTATGAATTTGAGGTCATTAAGGAGTCAAAATACGAATGTTGCTTCATGCAAGCTATCACTGCTGTGGGGACTAGCAACCCCACCAAAATACCAAAATAGCCCACACAAACCAGCACGCTTTATCAAATGTGGTGGTTAAGTGGCTGTAGTATCCTGCAGTTTGTGGAGTTGGTGTTGATACATGATAATGTTGAAGTACAGTGGTGCTTGAAAGTTTGTGAACCCTTTAGAATTTTCTAGATTTGACCTAAAACAGATTTTCACACAAGTCCTAATAGTAGATAAAGAGAACCAAATTGAACACATGAGACAAAGATATTAGACCTGGTCATTTATTTATTGATGAAAATGATCCAATATTACATCTGTGAGTGGCAAAAGTATGTGAACCTTTGCATTCAGTATCTGGTGTGACCCCCTTGTGCAGCAATAACTGCAACTAAACGTTTTTGACTTGGCCATTCCAAAACTTCATTCTTCTTTAACCATTCATTGGTAGAATAACTTGTGTGGTTAGAGTCGTTGTCTTGCTGCATGATCTATGTTCTCTTGTTACATCAATGATGGCAAGTCATCCTGGCCCAGATGCAGCAAAACAGGTGCAAACCATGATAATACCACCACCATGTTTTACAGATGGGATAAAGTTTTTATGCTGGAATGCAGTGTTTTCCTTTCTCCAAACATCTAAAAATCAACCAAAAAAATCTGTATTTTTAAATTTACTGCTAATGCTAAAGTTTCACATGCTTTTGCAACTCACAGATATGTATTATTTGATCATTTTCCTCAATAAATAAATGACCAAGTCTATTTTTTGTCTCATTAGGTCAAATTTATGAAGAAACAGAAAATTCTTCACAAATTTTCAAACACTGCTATATAGTATTAGGCTTGCCTACCTTACTTCAGTGTGCAGGAATGTTAGTTTGTGTGTAGCATGGATGTAGCAGTATTTCAAGTACTTAAAGTGGCATTATTCAAGGTTTTTTTTATTAAAACTAAAAGGATTAGCATTACTGAGTCAGGAGAAAACAACTCTCTAAAAAATGATGTGCGTATGCTGCTGTCAGTTGCCCTGGAACAATACAGGGCCTGAAATAACGACTTAAAAATCAGATGCTGGGTCAAATTTTGAGTTTTTCAGACCACCTCATACATCTTTATCATTAACATCACACACACAGGCTCAGAAAAAAGATCCGCCTCGATATTTAGGCCTCAAATGCAAAATCAACATTACACTGATGAAGATATGATAACAAAAGTAGATAATTGACATCCACAGAAAACACGTCCTTCACCAAGTTTAGACTGAGTCCTCTTTGAATTCTCTTTCAACACGTTTGCAATCGTCAGATTCATCCAGGTGGGGAAGGGGTCCGAAGCACAGCCCATGTTACAAAATGTTGTTCTGCATGTTACACATTTCCAACAGAGAAATCTCCAAATCCCCCAAACTTAAAGTGCAGCTTTAACAACTTCATAATTCAGAGGATCCAGTGACATTTTGAGGAAACATATGTCAATGTTGTCGCAACAAAAAAATCTGTGCATTTTTAACATGGTATTGGAAGTTAATGTAACAAGATTTTTTTCCAACTAATTTTGGAGCATTTTAATTGGTTTGTTCACACTTAAATTTTTACACAACACAAAAGGTAAATCGAATTTTTGCTTACGTAAAAAAGTGAGAAAACTACAAAACTGGTTATGGTTTATGTTTTTGTGTACCAGTTATGAAAATGTGAATCTGGTAATTCAGTTGATTGCAGGTTCTGCATTTCTTCCACGATGTAAAAAAAAAAGCTCAGCCTTTTTTAGAGTTGCTTTATGTCTGAGTTGTGTGTGTGAGTGGATTTGTGGAATAGGAAAGAAATAGGCTCCAAGGTCAGTCTGCCCCCTGCACTCACACACACTCACACACACACACACACACACACAGTGATTCATTCAGAAGCAGAAGTTCCACTCCACATACACACACACACAGAAGACTGGAGAAAGAGGAGTGTCCGCTTCTCTCTCCAACTGAGTCACATTACCAGCAAGCGGTTTCTATGGCAACTCTACATCACTCTCCGCCTGTGCATCAGGGCCGAATGGCTGGCTGATGGAGTTCCCCCATAATAACAATAACAAGGGTGCATTCACAGGTTCCTGCGCTTTTCTGAGCCTTTCACAATGTTTTCCACAACCTGATAACACTGGGCTGTGAATCAAAGGCCTCATAGTGCTTTTCCATTAGGACTGCACATGATATTGTTTGCGAGTCTGAGTCGAGTCGAGTCTTGAGTCTTTAGCAGAGAGTTTTAGTCTAGTTTCATTATGAGCTGCCAGATTGAATACAGTCTCAAATAACAAGGATTTCATTACAGAAAAAAATGAAAAACAGCCTAAAGGACAGAACTGAATACACTCGAGGCAAAACAGTGTAATCAGTTAGTGTGTAGTTTGTATAACAGGTACGCCAGCTAGCTAGCACAGTAGCCAATCCAGCTGAAGTTTTACTACGTTTTAAAAGTGTAATCTGTAACTTACTAAGACTTCAGCTACAAGAGCTAACAACTTTAGCCAAATTAGCAATTGTGCTAACTAGCATTCTTACTATCCAAATTACATGCTAGCCAAACTTTCAGGCTGTTTTGCCTCTTTCCTTTAAACACAGCGTGTACTGCATGTAGCACTCAGTTCTGTCCATCAGACTGACCTTTTTATATAAAGAAATAATCTGTTATTTAGACGTGTGTTGAACCTGCTGCTGGAGCTGTGGGAGAACAGTACTGCAGTGATGGCTAAGTGTGACTAGCGAAACTGACAGGCAAAGTCACACACCTACAGTTGGAAATGAAAGCCTTTATTCATTTACTGCTTTAAGGCTGGCAGTCCTGATAATCAGCTTTGTTTGTGTTTATTTCTCAGGCTGAAATTTCACAAGACTTAAGTTAAGTTAAGGGCAAGTCCGAGTGGCTGACTTGAGGCCATAATCTCTGTTAATCTTCATTTTTGAATTTAAAATGGGCTGTTTTTGAAGCATAGCTTCCACGTGTGTATTGAATATGAACACTGTATTATGAAATTCTAATTAGGTTTATGTATTACCTCGACTATTTTATTTAAAAATAATAAATCACCACAAACATATTCATGTGATATGAGTGTCCCGAGTTGTGCTAGATGTTCCAGAAGAGTTTCTGTGGATGTTGTAAAGGTATAAGAGGTTGATTGTCATTATATTGTCTTAAATGATTTTAAATTAATACTCATAATTTCTTCTATTCCTGCTAAGCTTTATCATCTGTCTGGGAAGCACTTTGAGCAGCCACTGGAATGACATGGGTGATATATATAAAGAATATTATTTTTATTTTTATATTAATATTATTTTACTATCATTAAAGGTGTTTTAGGACACATCACAGGGTGTTTTGTCTACAACATGCAGCCCTGCTTTCCACAACAGATCTGATGTTGCTTCATATACTTTTTACCCTTATGTTGGCATAAACGAATAGCAAACATACTAGCGATGTTTCCTGGCGTCATGCACAGAAATTGATTGGCTTAATGTTGACTATCTTGCTCCAGGAAGGAGAGAAAGCTTTTATCTGCAAAAGAAATCATGATGGGAAAGAATCAACATTTGTTCAGCTGCTAACTCATGTTAAAAGCTCTGTAGCCGAGTAGATACTTTCAGAAAGGCCTTGCTGTTGGCTTAAAGGTGAATTTGGCTGGTTGCTGAGATATGTGGTCCTATATGGCCACTCCCAGTACAGATTCCCTAGCAAGCCAGTGTTAACTCCTGTAAAATATGACATGACTACAGAATCAGTCCAAAATGCTAATGCTGCTAACAGTGAATTAAATCTTATAGCCACCAATTAGCATTATGCCAGTCTTGCATTCATCAAAAGCCGTGTTAACATGTTTGGTCCAGCTTTTCTGTTAACAGTGCTAGTGAACAATTCTATGTTACATAATTCATCAGAGTGATAGCTCACTGTGAATGGTCACTTACATGAGCAACATGCAGTAAACACACAACATATGAGGTCAAGTAGCAGAGGAACTGTGGGGAAAACATAGGGAGGGAGGTGCACTTTGACCCAGAACAGCCCCAGTCGGACAAAGGGTCATACACGCTGACGTGGCCTTCACCCTGAAGTGACCAGGATTAGCCTGCAGTGGGGTAACTGCCACTTAAGCTGTATAGCTTGCACTGACCACCAAGAAGCTGATTATTGATTAGCAAGTGTTGTTTTCATTAATGAACACAATGATCCTGGATATACATCTTCATATGGAGGTCAAAGTTGTGTTTTTTAACCATAACCTTTTTATTCTTAACATTGTTTTTCAGTGTCAGAAAAAAAGGAAACGTATATTTAACAGAAAATTACACAAAAGCCTCAACAACTTAACATATCAAATCTATCAGCTGCTCCCTAAGATCTCATGAGATCTCATTATGTTCCCCTTCAAACATGCACAAACACACAGTTCCCCTAATACCTTCAAACAGTGTCTCTTTTATATGACTTAAGCTGGGCTGTATTATTCTATTCATTCTTACTTATTCTTACCAGTAGATCCTAACTCTCCCCAACTTGAGTGGAGTGAGTGGTTCAGTGTCTGTTCCACCTCTACCTGCATCAGTCTTGTTGACAGTAACAGCATATGTTCATAAAAGCAGAGGGGAATTTGCCTGCTTATTTACAGTGGCAACGGCCTGAGAGTGCATGAAGCATTAGAGCCATATTGTACTGCCCGAGGAAAATGATGTCCTGAACCCTTAATTTGAGAGTAAGGAGTTAATAGCAAACATCCAGAGTGATGACAAGAGCAGGGAAACACATTAAATTTTATATATATATATATATATATATATATATATATATATATATATATAATATATATATATATATATATATATATATATATATATATATACACACACACATACACATAGATATGTATATATACATGTATATCGCTGCTGTCGGAACAAAACCTTGTATCTCTGTTTTTGTCATTTTTCAGTTTTTGACATATTTTGGTAGTGATTGTTGCCCTTTACATTGTGTTTACATTTCCTGATGAATGGATCGAGTGGCTCAGAATTACATGGAAAAAGTCTGGTTCCACTGACTTACATTAACAGTAAAGTATGTTTTTTGTTTCTCCTGTAAAGTTACTATTTTGGAGTTAAGAGGTTTTGATCCGACAGCAGCGATATATATGCCTAGTGTCTGAAAAGGCAGAAAAGCTGATGATGACTTCTTCTGTCTCGTCTTTTGGCTGTGCATTCAGATCTGTAAGATGTGGAAGTGCAGGAAGTGCAAGACACTTATCTGTTGAATTCAGTGGTGTGGAGCTCTTTTCCTGGAGGACCAAAGTCCCAGACAGTATGATGATTTTCCTGCTCACCTGATTCATTTTATCCTTTACAAATCTTTGTTGGATTAAGGCCCTCAGTTCCCCACCCCTGCCTCACTTAGTGTCCTTTTTCAAGCACAAGTATGTGTTTGGACAGTTGCTCAAGATACAGACAGCTAAAGGCCCAGACACACTTTCTTCTCCGAGCAAGTGAAATTTCATTCATTTCAATGGAATTCGCTCAATGCGCCGCAAATGTCCGGGTCGAATAAATTCAGTGTGAAATTTTGTAACGAGTTTAACTTTGACACTCAGATTTGCTTCCACTAACAGTAGCGCTGCTGCTTTGGCTGTGTTGACCTCTGAAGGGAAGGCCATTCACATAGCAGCTCTGAACCTCCAAAATGGGGGAACTGCTAATTTAACCTGTGCATAAAGACAAACCTTTTACTGTTTTTTCCCCACTGGCTATATATAAACACATGAAAGAGAGATTGTGTGATACACAGTCAGTCAGGAGACTGTATTAGATTTACTTCACTGTTTCTTTTAGGTACGTTAGCCAGCTTGCTAACTGCAGCGTTAGTTTCTTGGCAACCACACGGGTTACACTTTTTTTGGTACAGATCAGTGGGCAGCATTGAGTATGTAGTTATCATACATGACTGTGTTCACTTTTGTGTTTTTCTATTTATGGAAAGCGACTTAGCCAGCTTGATAAATGCGTTGTTAGCTCTATGGCTAACCACAGCCACACACGAGTCATACCACTCACAGCCAAACCAGTTATCTATATACTTTCTACAGATCAGTGTGCAGCACTATACCCTTGTATATAATGATATCATTATAAATAAATCTAATTGCGTTTGTAGATTGATAGAACAGAATGTTGAGTAAAAGTGGACTGAAAACTTTCGGCATTTGGCATTTTTGCCATCACTTCACAGTATATTTGACGGGTCGCAGGACAAACAACACCTCTACATGTGGGTCCTGGCTCATAAAAGTTTGGGATCCCCTAGACTAGCCTGTTGTGTGTGTGTGTGTGTGTGTGTGTTTTTGCAGAGTGTATTGTTCTTCAGTATTACGCAACTGCAAGCCTTTCTTTACCTGCAGTTAATACCTAAGTCTATCTCTGATATTAATTCATTTTTAATTCATTCATATGGAGATAACCTACATGTAAGTCTGCTGATTAGGAATTTTGTGCATGTGTGCACCTGTGAATGCTTATGTAGATACACTGCTGTGCGTCTGAGGAAAGTGTTTATTTGGGTGATGATTAACTCCTGAGTATCTGTGTTTATTTTGCTGCGGGTGTGGGTTCTCTATATGAGAAACAAATGGCAATAAAAAGCAGTTTTGACAGGTGGGTGTGTTCCCGAACTCATTTTTTTCCCCTTTTAATCTGTCATTGCGTTTTGGTTACTAGGCAATAAACCTTGACACACTGTATCACGGCGTGTTCCTGGAAAATAATCAAATTAACCGTCAGCTCCCAGGATCTAATGTGTGCCTGGTAGAGAGAGAGAGTGAGAGAGAGATAGAGAGAGACTGTAAAAAGGCCTTTTATACATCCACTGCCTTTTTGTTTTGCTTCTTTATTTAACCTTTATGCGATCAGGCTTGCCAGCTGAGAACAAATTCTTAGAACAATGATGGCCTGGCATGCTCACGCTCTCTCTCGGCCTATTAGGCTCAATCGGCGTGTGAGATTATCCATACACTGCCTGCATACAAACAAGAAGCAGTTGGAAAAACACAGAAAACTTTTGGCCCTTCATTCTCAGCCCATTGTTACGATTACTGGTGCTGGTGGTAATAGCAGTGTTAAGTAGCAGTAACAGGAACAAGCTCAGGTCTGCTGCTTACAGAAAACAGTGTTATAACTTTTTTCAATACTGATTACCTCAAGTTTTATTGTTATAGTATTTGTGAATATTCAGACACACATTTCTAAACATGTAATGTTCTTTAATTCTTCTATAGTCATCGTCTTGTGAATCTATAAAACGTGTAGCCCCATATTATTAATTTACATAATCATTTCTGTTACCACTGTAACTCTGCAGTTGGTCTATCCGTGCTTTGCCCACAAATGTGTTTTAGCAAAAAAAAATGAATTTTGCCAAATCAGACGTCACTAAAACCTATAAAAAGTCAGTGATTATCTACATATAATCTGCAATATTTTGGCTGATACAGATAAAATTATGCGTCATCAAAATTGACCGTTATATCTTTGCTGTCGTGACAAAACCTCATATTGCCAATGTATGAGCATGTATTATGTGTATCTGCTGATTATGTAGTATTTCTTGTTTACTTCATTTTCTACGTGTGTTTACAGCGGTCATGGCAGTGGATTCCAGTGTTACCCCACTCACAACAATAGACTCTCCTACAACACTCTCCACCACCTATACCTCCATTACCAGTGCCTCCCCATCAGATCCTACCTCCCCCACTTCACCCCAGACCATGGTCTCCACCCACACAGAAGCAACCAACACCTCCTCAGCAGCACCCACCACACTTAAAAGTGAGGTCACAGGACCATACAGCCCAACAACAGTGTTAAGTGAAAACTCAACAATAACACAATCCCCAAATCCAACGACCCATACAACAGACCCTATGAGTTCCACGCCTGACGTTTCGACGGGAACGCATTCTAGTCCTACAGTAACCTCAATAATCCCAGAAAATAGCACAAGTACGGTTGCTACAGTAACAGTTTCCATCACTACTGGCCACCCTGATCCAACCTCTCCAGGTAATGGCACAACCTCAACCCTGATTCCATCAGAAAGTCCGAACACTACAGCAGCTGCTACCACAACAGCTTCCATGAATACCACCATGGTTACGGATCCTGCAAATGCAACAAGGACCCCCTCACCTTCCACAGGACCAGACCATTCAACCACAACCGCGCCAAACGGTATGATAACAGAACCTTTACCATCTCCTACCACCCTAACCACAATCTCCCTTAACGGTTCCACCACCATCTCACCCAGCAGTAATGTTACTGAACTGACCTCCACCCCTGCTCCAGCTACTAACCTTACAGTACAGCCTGTGAATGGTACTTCCCCTACCACCGCACCTCCTGGACTTTCAACTAGCTCTGGCAACGTTACCACCAACACTACTATGCCTGTGCACACCTCCGTTGAACCCTTTACTAGTCCTACAACCCCTGCTAACACCACCACCCACACCAACACCACCATCATCTCCACCCCTGCTTCCACCGCGTCAACTGCAGGTATAGTGCTTTATACTAACTGCTAACTGCTTTTGCATGCAGAGTTAATACTTGACTTATGGAATTTGTTTGAAGAAATGGTTTGGTGAATAATGTACACTCTTTTTCATGTACCTCAGATCGAATCAGTCAGCCAAGACATTTCATTTACTTCTTTAGTGCTGAGCTATGAGGCTGTGTTACTAACAAACACTAGAATCAATAGACACCCAAATCTTTTCCATAAAATACACCCCTAGAACTTCTCCCAACCCACTCCAACCATGTCCAGGTCTTCATTAAGGTTGTTGCAGACTTGGTGTGGTTTAGGACTGGGATGACCTGGGGGGGAGCTATTTTAGACAACAGGTATTGTGCCAAATTCTGACTCCCCACAGAATCCAACACCCCTACGTATGCACACATCACATGGACATGTGGACGTTAAATGAAGTTTGGGATTTTTGTGGATTTCTATATATTTAGTGTTCAGAAATTCAGGATTAACAGTTGTTTATAAGAGCGTAACAACAGAACTTGTGCATGTAATCAGTAATGACCATGTGCTGGACTTCGATACAGCTGCTGTCTAAATTGACTTGTCTAAACTTCTAGTGTTTGTTAGCAATGTTAGCCTTGTAGCTCCAGTTAAAAATGAAAAAAGAAAGTTAAGATACCAAACATGTCTTGGCTGAACGACTACATATGGGGTCAAAAAGAAAATATGTAAATTTTTTGACAAATTATTATCTTAAAATTTGACAGGTTTGTCACACGTATATATTTATGACAGGATTTGACAATAATTCTCACAAACCTTATCTGCTTCTTGTGAAGTCTGTACCCATCATCCCTCAAACTTTTCAGGTGTTTGTTTCAACGTGCTTTTAATAATAGAGAAAAGAAAGAAAATCATTATTTATCCCCAACTTTTTATAACATGGTACACACTTTAAAGAAGCTGAGCGTTGAAGCTAAATATAACTAAAGGGTTCACAAACAGCTGTTTTATGCTTGCAAAACATTTGCAGCTATTTTTTCTTATCTAACTGAAAAACGTGACGATGTTCATTAAATGTTCAAAAGAGGAAAATGAGTCCCTAGACTTTTGAAGGCCAGATTATATAAAAGTTCATTTCTTAAGGTATTTGTAGGCTTGAATATGTTTTAGAATTCTCTGAAATTCTCTGTTATAATGCCAGGTTAAAATAAGCGCTCCATTACCTACATTTGAGAGAAGTAAATCTTTTATTACATTGACAGGGTTGGTAAACAGGTCTAATCCTTTTGGGAAGATACATTTGACACACATTACACAATAATAAAATAAATAAAAAATATTTCCAACAAAAATCTATGGGTTTTTGTTGGAAATATTCTGTACTGGAGGAATATTCTGTACTGGTTTCTGTTTTTCAAAGCGCAGTATTTGCTTTTCTAAGATATAGAGTTTTCATAAGTACCCTTCCTATAGCTGCTCTGTATCCACTGCTCCATATCTTATTCTCCCTTACAGAAACGTCCCTGTCAAATGCTACCATTAAGGCAATTTCCTGTTTTTTTTTATGGCCACTCATGCTCATTTATGACTTGCGCATGACCGTTGCAGTTATGATAGGTGTTCATATCCCATGGTGTAGGCATTGATGAAAGCAATTTTTATGGCACTGGAGTATTCATGAAGTGCAATGTGACATTTATGAGTATATGAGTATTCATGAAATGTGACAAACATGCTCCAGTGTTAGAACTGACATTAGCATAGTCAGAAACATCAGGTTCTATTTGGATTTTTGTGTATAATCTCTTGCTGTCTACGTGTGTAATAAGTATTTTTTGAAAATGTTCTAACATTTTGCCCACCGTACAGTCATAATTTAACAGGTCACTAATTTGTTTATGAAAACACATATATAGGTATTATTAAAAAAATCATATCTATATCTGTATATTTATATATGTGTTTTCATGAAGAAATCAGTGACCTGTTATAATATGACTTTACAGTGGGCAACACTGTCTCAGGCATGAGTCAGAATTGTTCACAGCACCAAAATTCTTATACTAAATTATTATGAATACGCCGCCTGAGACAATGTTTTACAAGGTTTTGGAAAAGGCTTTGGCCCAAAACATATTTTTAAAAAATCTATTTATGGATGTACATGCAGATCGTTGTAAGGCCCCACTACCACTAGTTTACCATTATCATCATCACATGTAGGAAACCATAGTCAGAAACTTTCTCTGCAGTGAACAATTTCAGGTCAAACTGCTCAGAATAATATATATATAAAACCTTGTATCTCCGAAATGGCAACTTTACAGGAAGGGGGAAAACCTACTTTGCTTTACGTTTCTTTTGGTCCATTCTTCATGGAATTTACACACAATGTAAAGGACAACAGGCGTTTTCAAATGATGTCAAAAACTGAAAAAGTAAAAAATGAAGATACAAGGTTTTCTTCCGACAACAGTGACATACATACATACATACAGCATATATATATATATATATATATATATTCATTTGCTGATTATGTCCTTCTTTGGGCTGTATTTATGATTCTTGTGTCATACTTTATTATCCACAGAGATCAATGAAACCAGTACAGCACCAAGCAATACAACTACACCAGGCAATACCACAACAGACTTACCTACAACCACACCAGGCAACACTACAGCACTCTTAAATGCGACCACACCAACTGCTGTTGCAACCACACCAGGCAACACTACAGCACTCTTAAATGCGACCACACCAACTGCTGCTGCAACCACACCAGGCAACACTACAGCACTCTTAAATGTGACCACACCAACTGCTGCTGCAACCACACCAGGCAACACTACAGCACTCTTAAATGCGACCACACCAACTGCTGCTGCAACCACACCAGGCAACACTACAGCACTCTTAAATGCGACCACACCAACTGCTGCTGCAACCACACCAGGCAACACTACAGCACTCTTAAATGTGACCACACCAACTGCTGCTGCAACCACACCAGGCAACACTACAGCACTCTTAAATGCGACCACGCCAACTGCTGCTGCAACCACACCAGGCAACACTACAGCACTCTTAAATGCGACCACGCCAACTGCTGCTGCAACCACACCAGGCAACACTACAGCACTCTTAAATGCGACCACGCCAACTCCTCCTGCAACCACACCAGGCAACACTACAACACCCATAAATGCAACCACACCAACTGCTGCTGCAACCACACCAGGCAACACTACAACACCCATAAATGCAACCACACCAACTGCTGCTGCAACCACACCAGGCAACACTACAACACCCTTAAATGCTACCACACCAACTGCTGCTGCAACCACACCAGGCAACACTACAGCACCCATAAATGCAACCACACCAACTGCCGCTGCAACCACACCAGGCAACACTTCAACACCCATAAATGCAACCACACCAACTGCTGCTGCAACCACACCAGGCAACACTACAACACCCATAAATGCAACCACACCAACTGCTGCTGCAACCACACCAGGCAACACTACAACACCCATAAATGCAACCACACCAACTGCTGCTGCAACCACACCAGGCAACACTTCAACACCCTTAAATGCAACCACACCAACTGCTGCTGCAACCACACCAGGCAACACTACAGCACCCTTAAATGCAACCACACCAACTGCTGCTGCAACCACACCAGGCAACACTACAGCACCCTTAAATGTGACCACACCAACTGCTGCTGCAACCACACCAGGCAACACTACAACACCCTTAAATGTGACCACACCAACTGCAACCACAACGCTGGCTGTTACAACAGTAACAACACCACCCAACAACATCACTATTACAGCCGGAACAACACCAATGAACACCACAGCAGGCACTACACTCTTACCAGCCAACAGTACAACACAACCAGGCAATGCTACAACTCATCAGCCAACAGCCAATGCCACAGAACCCGCCTTGAACACCACCACTCCAGAGAACAACGCCACGACTGGACCAACACTCACCTCTACTACTAACCCTACTAACACAACAACCGCACCAGGTGTGTGAAATGGTCCCTGGCTTTGAAATGTGTATAGTATGTATTTATGTTTGAATGGTCACAGTATTAGAATAGATCAGCTGTAGGTTTTTTGTTTTGTAACTGAGATAATGTTAACTAGCTGTAATTAGCGGTCATTTCTAGTCTGCCTGGTTTGGGTCAGCTAAACAGCAGAATGTAGCTTTTTATACTGGAAATCTAAGTAACTCCAAACAAACGTTGTGGTGATCTAGGGCGATATTTTAGGTATTTTGGCCAGTCCCTCATTTGGTAAACCATGTTTTGTCGATTTTCTAAGTGAACAATTGCTGCATTATTTGCTGCATTTAACATATTGGAATAATGTTATGTATTTATACATATGTATAGATATATTAATAGATATATGTATATATGCATTATTTATTGAATAGTATTACAAATAATAATCCATTTTAACAATCCAAAGTTGACACAGATGAATGGACACCGTCAAATCGAAACATCACAATAGCCCGATATATTCAGCACCCCTAGTAGTTCCACATTAACATGATAAATAACAATGCGTGACTGACTTGACTGCTCTCTCTCTCTCTCTCTCTCTCTCAGCTACCTGTCCAGCAATTCCCTGTCCAACTCTCAGTATATGCATAAACTCCACCTGTCAGTGTCTGGCTGGGACCTACCTGTCGGGGGGCCGCTGTGTGGAAGGTAAGAGCTCATGCATCAAGAATCAGTAATGAAAAACCCGCAAAACCCAGCTGCTTTACTGTTATCTCTCTTTTCTCTCTCTATCTTTCTGTCTATCTCTCTCTGTCGCACTTCAGCAAAAGTGTTCCCAGGTAATCTGCGTGTGAATCGCACATTTGTTGAGGAAATGAGGAATCCCCAGTCTGCTGCGTTCCGTAATATATCTTCCGAGATTATTGCAGCGGTAAGAAAGAGGTTGTATTGATTCGACCAATAGTTCCAACTCCAGTCCTGAGGACCCACTGCCCTACCCAGTTTCAACTGTTCCCTGCCCCAACACACCTGATCCAGCTCGTCAAGTAATCGTCAAGCTGTTAATGAGCTGGATCAGGTGTGTTGTGGCAGAAAATAGTTGAAACTGTGCAAAAGTTAAAAACCACTGGATTGGATGACTGATATGTTGTCTAGTTGGAGCTGTCGGCTCCTCAGGGACAGATTTTAGTAGTGAAGTATGGTGGCGGCAGATCAGTAGTGAACCCTACTACTTCATTAGTATGGAAATACTATATAAATGAAACAATTTCCACAAGTTATGTAAGGAGATGCTGGAATATAACAAAAACACTTATGCTTTGAATTACCACCAAAGAAGAATCTGCTGCTAGCTGCTAGCAACAGGCTACCAGTAAAGTACTATGTTTAAGTACAGATTAGTCTTGTTGTTTTTATGGTAAATGAAAACTAGTCAACAGCTTTTCTGAATAATTGTACAAATAGTAGTTTTAATGTTCTATATTAGATGCATTTGCATAGTTACCACTTTTCAATAAGACTATCTTGATTAAAGATGTATGAATGCTTTAAAATTAGTTTATTAGCAGTTATTATAACAGGGGGACCTGTTGCTAGCCAAATAGCCCACATTCATCTATGTCAGCTTTATAAATGATTTGTAATAATTAATAGGCATTAATAAGCCAATTTTAAACTATTCATTAAGCCTTTATAAGGGTAGGCTTACTGTAAAGTGTTACTGCATTGTCCTGTTTGTCCAAACCAATGTTCATTGCCATCCATTCCCTCTCTCCTTACTGTCTCTTTCTTTTATAGTTGAACAGTGCTTTAAAAGATATATCTGGCTACATAAACTCCACAGTTCTGCAGCTAACGTAAGTGGCCTCACTACTTCTGCCAACCCCTTAAAACTCTTTAGCTGCGCTCCAGGGTGCTAACCAGCCATCTGTGCTCTGTATGTTTTCAGTCCAGGCAGTGTGGTGGCTGCAGTGGACAGTGTGTTCGAGCCCAACTCCCCTGCTACGCGGGATACCACCGTCCAAGCTATAATGAGGGCCATAAGCAGCGGTGAGGGAATCCTGGCCACAGCTACTTTCAATGGTGAGATTCACTGTAGCACAGTGGGCTTGCAAAATCCTCACATCACAGATTTGCTCACATTACAAGATGCCAGTATTGAGTGTTTGAGGTAGCATAGGTAAGTAATAAGTAATTGTTATCTTGTGATCTAGTTTGAAGAACAAAATTTGGTTCCAGATTTATCCTTGAAGAACCCAATGATTGTGTGGATTTGTTAAATTCTATCACCAGCAGACTTGATTTAGCACAATGAGGCACTGATTAGCCAAAACAAATAACTACAAATAATACTGGGCTGCCAGAGGAGAGCTTTAGAAATGGCTATATAAACATATTGACATACCTAAAATGACTATAAATGTATGTATGTATGTATATAAATGACGCTGAAAACATGACAGAAATTCAGTCTAAAAAAAAAAACAAAACCACTAACTAATAAAACTACAGCATGTAAACTACAAGTACAGGAAGTTCACTCTGGTGACCCAAATTACTGAATATGTCATGAATATTGTCAGGACCTGTAGAAAGCTGATCAACAGTATGTTTCATTATGAAAAGAGCAAAATTAATCCAGTTTAACTGGATTTAGTGCAGCACAGTTTGCCAAATATTGAATAAAAATCATTGTGTTCACAGTTTTCGATTTTTTTTAATGTAGCATTACTGGTTCTTTTTTCTCAGTTAGTTTTTTCTCAAACTTTACGCTTGGTTACAGATTTAAGGATCATGAAGAAGCCAATGAATTAACTTACTTTTATTATCTCTCTCTACAGAGACGAGTCTGTGTGAACAGAACCCGCCTCCATGTGATGTCAAAACAACAACATGTACAGACAGTAAAACTGGCGTTTCCACCTGCACCTGCATGCCAGGCTTCATATCAACCGAATTTACAACGAGGAGCTGCATAGGTGTGTGTGTTTTTCTCTATGAGTGTGTAACAGCAATGTAAGGCATGTATAAGATTTCTAAAATGTTTCTAATATGATTCTAATATGAGTGATGAAGAGAGCTGTAGATGATTCTAAAATGACTGAGAAAGCCTGTATATTTTAAAGAATGAGGTTATAACAACAGTAATATGCAGAATACCTCAGATTTCAAAACTGGTGATCAAACCTCAAGGCAGAACAACTGCACAGAAATATTGTAAATAGTAGATCGATACAGTATATAATTTATCATTTTATGTCTTGTTGACAAAATATTTGGAATATTGAAAACAACGCATACCTTTTTATATTTCAGTCAACTTTGTACAAACTATGGTTGTATATAAAATAGCACAACCACTAATAGTACAACAAAAGACTTTCACGTTGCATCATCCTTGTCTTTTGAATGATGGCCACTGATAAGAAAGTGAAGTGTCCTGACTTGGGTAAAGTTGTTTGTGTGCAAAGGAGAAAAACACAGTTTAATCTTCTGTGTGATCTTTGACCCTGGCGTTGTGTGCCTGTTGTTGTCTTGTGTGCTGTTTCTGTGGTCATGGGTGAAGTAAGGCCATTCAGCACAGAGAGCACAGCAGCAGGGCGAACACAAATGATGCAGCACTCTAACTGTGATGTGTCTTTTTCATTCGCAGCATGCGCCAGTGGAGAGAGATCAGTGGACAACCGGTGTGAGCCGTAAGTAACATTCAGTCACCAGAGAGAGGGAGAGAATTCATGCTTTATGCTCAAATGCATCCTTTAGTCTAAAAAGCTCAGTTAAGAACAGACAATTTCATTTTTTGAACTGGCTCTTTGCTTGGTTATAACTACTGCCCCCTAGTGGCGTAGAGATGTAAAGATATCTCACAGCCTAAGCCAGGGGTGTTCACTCTTATCCGCAAAGGGCTGGTGTGGCTGCAGGTTTTCATTCCAGCAAAACAGGAGCGCACCTGATCAGTTCTGTGAAGACCAATTGATGAGGCAAGCAGAATCAGGAGTGCTCCTGTATGTTTAGAATGAAAACATGCAGCAGCCTTTATGGATAAGACTTTTAAATCCGTATAGTAATAACCACTTGGTGATCAGTGATAATAATCATATTTCTGATTTTTATTCTGCAGGTGTCCATTCGGTTATTCTGGTTTCAACTGTAATGACTGTAAGTTATTGCCATTAAACCCTTTAAATGCCCCATTAATGAATAACTACTCTTAACAATTACTAACTGATTAATAAGCCTCAATGTGTAAGAATTAATTCAGGATTTAAATAGACTTAAATTATAATATTCCACTTGACTGCTGACAATTTTACATTTATGCATTATTGCTTTTTAAACAAGGATATAAACTTAATTTTAAAAATGCACCTACAGTGAACACTTACTGTATGTGTGTGTCTACATACTCTGACACTTTGTTTCTCTATGATAGCATCTTTGTTGGCACTGGTGGTGGTAGCCTGTGTTTTAGGTGGGCTTCTGCTCATCCTAATAGTGGCCATGATCATCTACTGTATCATGAGCAGGTGAGTATATGTGAGAAAGAGAGAGGGAGATTGTTTGCTTTCGTATCACTATTGCGATAGCAGCCTCCGCAATACTGATACCGTAGAAGGCTGCAGTATGAAAATGGACCTCTAACCAAACACTGAATGTTATACTGTGTGCTGTGAACTTCTTGACCACTCACAGATGTTCTTTGGGTGTGTGGATGTTCCCCTTTTACAACAAACGTAAATCAATTTGTGTAAAATGTATAAATGGGAAATCCACTGATTGCATAATTTAATCACTGAGAACAAAGCCATTCGGAGTGGTTTGATGTGAATTGGTGCATTGTACCGAAATTTACTGACTATTTACCTTGGTGATGGTAAGACACAGGGGTCACGATGTCAACAACACAAACATAGCAATATCTACAACACAGATATTTTATTTACCATCCAAAATGACCAGTGAGCCTACATGTGTCCTCTGAGTTTTATATGTAATGTTGTTAAGGGTAGAATAGTGAAATAATACTAGTCATTTTCTTTGGGGGCTATTTTGCCTTACAGCTCCCTGCGTGCACACCACTCTCAATGACTTTGTTGACACTGTCACAATTCAAATATGCAGACATTCTGAAAAATCAGTGGAATTCTTCTATTGCGAGTACAATATATAGGAATATCATGGCAATATGGTGTTCTGTCCTATCAGGCAGCCCTAGTTTATGTGTCCCTAATCTTAGTATTGAGTTACAAAACCGGATTATCTCAGTCCATCTCAAATAGAAACAGAGCAAAAGGCCAACTGTGATACTATTGTTTCATTGTGTGTCAGCAGGAAAAATTCTAAGCACACAGAATATGGCAGCAGTCCTTACTCCACCGAAGAGTTCCGCGATTGGCCTGCCCAGGGCATCACGCCCATCCCTCGTGCCACGGTCAGCTCCAGCGCTAACTCAGGCAACATGCTGGAGATGACCGAGCCAAGAAAAAATCACTCCAATGGACTGGTGAGTTTTCTGAGGTCAAACGCTGCTTGATCTTCGTTTTCCAGCATTTTTACAACTTTCCTCTTACTCCAAACGTACTCAATCAGCCAAGACATGTTTGGTGTTTTGCATCTTTTCGTTTTGCAAAAATGAACAAAAGTACAGCACATTGCTAAAAACAGCCGCAGCCAGCTTGAAGCTTGAATTTTGTCTGTACATTTTCTGTCTTTATAGATAACAGTGTGTCATACAGTGTTAGAAACCAAGTCTATTTAAAATTACTTAACACCCTAGTACAGTTTGATGCACATTTATGATGATGCATGATTGTAACTGATGGCTACAAGACTCAAAGTACCATTCCTGCCAGAAAATAAAAGCTGAATAAGCCCTAATATCTCCAATTAAAACTGAAGAAGCAAACTTCAGAAACTAAACATCTCTTGGCTGATCTACTACATTTGGGATAAAGGTACAGTTTTGGAAATTTAGTCAAATCATCTCTGGCTCATAGATCCTGCCAGTCACACCCTATACAGTTATATCTTGTCTGCTTGGTTCACGGCGGGCAAAGTCCTGGTTGTGTGGTAGTGAAAATGAGCCAGAAATACTTGATATGTCTTGTAATATTACTGTTAACCCACTGTGAATGAGAGTACAACCAACATGCTTGCTTGCACGCTAAAAATGACAACATCACTGCCACCTACTGCACTGGAGGAAGATCACACAACCAATGCACATTATAAAAAGATCTATAACAGCACAATTTTGTTATTTGCCTGTGTGCTAATAGGTGATAGAGGCAATATTTGAATGTTTGAAGCTATCTGAAATGTTTTCAACATTCATTCCAAAGTTGCCATGCTTGCCACTGCTTCCAAACCTCGTACAGCTATGTCACCGCATAGAATCATATCACACCTTTTCCCGTTTTTTTGTATATACCTCTTTGTGTGTGTGTGTGTCTATGTCTGTATGTGTGTATGTCGATGATGTGCATGTGATGATGTGATGCTCCCCTTGCTTTGCCTTGCATGTTCCTCATTCCCTCCATTATGATGCTTTAGAAGATAGGAAGAAAGGTAAGACACTGCATGGCGTGTCCCCTCACCGACCCAATCAGTAGTGCTGTGTATGCTTGTGTGTGGCTGCTGGTGGTTTGTGTTCTCACTTATTAATCCTATTCATTTATTGCATGTTTCTCTCTTACCAGTGGTGAACCGTGACTTCTAGAGCTAGGCCTTCAGTTTGGGTTATTAATGCTTGCACTCCTGTGGGACTTGTATTAGCGTGTTAGCGCCAAACTAACAGTACTGCATGTGAACATTTTTGGCCATTCTAGTATAAATATGGACATTTAAAGCTTGTGAAAGACATTCCATGCATTTTATTTGAAACATCTAATAGACATTAACATGTATTTTACCTTGTATGTAGCAGTTTTACAGTGACTCTTTTAGGAAAGAACCCCGGACGTAGACTTGCCGCTGCTATTTTCCTTTATTAACATCTGATTGAAAACTGTTTAGGCCACAACCCCTGTTCAGTCAGTGACATATTATTTATGCCTAGAGTGATATTTTTCTCACAAACTTGGCCCCTTACTTTGAAAATCAAACCATGATCGGTTGATTCCACTCTCACTTTGTCATTATGTTGATGGTTAATCTTTCCGTCAGTCCAGCTCCTGAAGTCCTAACCAATTGGAGAGGTAGCGTAGCTGTATCTACCTGGATATCACAGAGAAAAAAATCTGATGGGACAATTTTCCATTGGGAATTTTAAGATTTTAACCCTTTTGTTTCCAACCAAAGTTAATAATTAAATGAGACTATTATCACAGGACTTGCAAAGTTTAAATACATTTGCATTACATTTATGGCAAATGCCCTTATCCAGAGTGACACACAGTTTGATCATTTTACACAGGTAGTGTTAGGAGTCTTGCGCAAGGACTCTTATTGGTATAGTGTAGGGTACTGGGCTAAATGGGGGATTGAAGCTCTACAATTGAACTTCTACAATAAAGGCAAAGGTGTTACTCACTATACTATACCAAATATAACTTTAAGTCCCTGGAAAGGCCCTTTGGGTTCCCCACAATATACCACGATGAAGTCATCGGTCCACTGCTATCTTGATCAACACTTTTATTTGATGCTGAAGAAATGATCAACAATTGTGGCTTTATGACCTGCTTTGCATGATTTTCATAATTGTCCTTGATAAAACCAGCTGGTCTGATATCCACTGGGTGATTGGATGGAAACTGAGTAATTCTTATGCATGGATATAAATGGGAATTTACATGGGCATGGGACATACTTTTGTTTGTACTGCAGTAAAATAAATATGCAAAAAAGGTCTTTTGGACAATGCCATTAAAGAACCCTCAATAAATGGTTCTTTGAAGGAACACTCCTCAACCTAATTTTTCTATCTGTGCATCTGAGGTGCATGTTCGCTTACCATGGACAATGATTTCAACCTTTTTTCCCTGTACTTGGTAAAATAACAGAAAACCCAATAACAAGTTCAGTATCTGCCTATTGGCTTCTGTTGTATGCACTTCAAGTTAATGAGTTCTCTGTTATTTTGCTTAGTAAAGGTACGTATGTCTAAAGTATTACCTGTGGGAATCAACCATACATTAATGAAATGGCAGATTTAGATTAGGTTGAAAAATTCTAGAGTGTTCGTTTGAAGAACCACCAATTCAAATGTTCCTTAGGGAATTAAAACTGGTTTATTTCTGGTATTGTTCCCTTTTTGGCACTTTTATGTAAATAAGTTTGAAATGAAGAACAAAATGAACATAAAAGAGGTTTTGACATTTGTTGACTATTGCATGTCTATTGTTTCTCTTTCAGACGGGCTCCTACGACCTCATGCCCATAGACAACCTGAACACGTTTACGGGCAAAAACCCCTCACGCTATTCTTACTTGATTCAGGGCCATGAAAATCCCTACTTTATACCAGGAGATGAGCCAAGATCGACATGAGAAGAGGAGAAAAGAGGAGGAGAGTAGAGGAGGCTAGTTCCAAAAGTAAGACAGGAGTGTAGGAAGTGTGAAAGAGGTGTAAAAAGAGGTAAAATAGTATATATTAATACAAATATGGGACTAATTCATGAGTCTCTAAGTCATTGTCCACAATTTTCTTGATCAAAACAGGTCTATAAAGATTTATGGCTCATGCTAAACAGAGCCAATGTTTAAAGGAAAACTCTAGCATTTTTCAACCTAATCTCTATTTGCTGCATAATGTGTTTCCCTCTACTTAAAAAAAACCCAGAAAACTCATCTATAATACAATCCAGTGGGCAATTGCAGTCAGTACGTTTATGTAAAACACATTTTTGTAGAACATTTTCATGAATTGCTCAGCCAGGTGTTCGTAAATTAATTATTATGAATTATTATTATTAATTTTAGAGATGAGACTAGGTTTCTAAAGGAAAACTTTAGCAGCGTGGATCAGTATGGATACCAGAATTCTAAGACCTACAAGAACGTTGGTGTTGGTCATACTTTCAAATTCATTATATCCATTTATTTTTAAATGTTCATTCGCAGAATTCTGCAGTGGTTTCTATGGCCTCATCCACACGTATCCTGATATTTAAAAATATACGTTTCAAAGATTCTTTAAAATAAATACCCATTCCAACAGTGTTTTGAAAACCTCTCCATCCACATGAGCATGCGGAAACAACTCAAAAACATTTACATGAGCATGTCAGCCCAGTAGGGGTGATAAAACCTGAACAAAACTGATGTCATACAGCTGAAGCAGAACACTGCAAGTGTGCGCACTTTGCAAAATATAGCCTTTTATTTGCAATCCATTAGCTGCCATGACTCAGTACTTTTCTTAGATTCAAAGTCTGGTTCCTGCCAGAAAATAAAAGCTTGAAAAAAGCAATAGAAAGCCTGCTGCTTGCTGTCATGGGGTTGTTTATGTTGCCTTGGTCTCTGAAACACCACACAGTCCTGATCAGGCAGAGAGGATGAGTTTTTCTAGATTTTCACTCTACATGATCACCATGATTCACTCAGGTATTATTATTAGTAATAGTTGCAATCAAGTTGTCACACTATTCAAAAGAACTGTGTGCAATAGATTCTGACACCTCTGCACTACAGTTTAATAAAAAAGTCAAGCTAAATTCTCTTATAAACGTTATCAATCCCTAAATTGACAAAGAAAAAGAAAAGATTCATTCATCAGCCATCAGCTGTGATTTCCCATCCACACAGAACACTGAAACCTGATGAAAACAGAGTTTTCAGAAATGCCCACCCTGAAGAGCATTTTCAAAAAGCCATTTTCATGTGGATGGGAGACCAAAACAAGCATAGAAACTGTGGCTAAAACTGATTTTACATTAGAAGTGACTTGTGTGTTGATGAAGCGAAGAACATCCAAATTTTATCTAGTGCTGAATAAGTTAATGTATCATGCAGATGCCTTTATCCCATTTACAAATAAAATAAATGTATGTAGGGGATTTCTGAGCTTAGCTATTGGCTATTACTTGTTTGAAAGGGGTTTTGATTTGTCAGTTTTTTCCATCATCTAGTCTGTTGGACTGATAATTACTCTGTAAGCTTATAGAAGTATGTACTAGTGCAGTGTTGCTGCTACGACTGAAAATATAGCTAGATTATAGGCCTAGATTGCACAATAAGGCAAGAATAGTGAATTCTGCACTGTTTCTAGCTAGAAACTGCTAGCACACCATCAAAAACAGAAACAAGGCATATTTTTGTGGCTACAGTGATTAGCATCGGAGCGCTTTGAGGGGGGCGTGGTACCACTTCTGGTGTAAAATCGACTTAACTGTGGGTTTTCTATGCAGGGAAATACCTCAAATTTATTGCCATGGTATGATACAGACACAGCAGATAGAGGTTACTCTGAAAAACACTGGATCTTCCTTTAAGGGATCTGTCAGTCTGCTTTTCAGACTCAGTCCGTTTTGTATCCATATGTAACTGATTGTCATGTTCAGGCAGCATTAAATGTACAATACATTTTTGTTTTGAATGAAGATACATTTCAGTGAGGTTGTGTTGGCTGGAGATCGCTCCAGCTTTCAGAACCCGTCAGAATGCTGCACATGCTGGCATACAGCTGTTCACCACGTTCCACAGTGCTGACATGTCTTAACCTTGAGTGAAGGGCGTGTACTCATGAAGGACTCGTCATTAGCTGTGCGGCGTGATTCACAGTATCGCTTTGCTAACGTTGAATTTTCAACCTGCTGAAATTTAGCACACCAAAGACGTGGCTTGTGGGCGATTGTTTTGTTATTATTTCTATTCTTGTACTGTTGCAGTTGGCGCCATAAACCGAAAGATTAGAACAATGTTTTATACATGTTGCATGTTTGATTTTATTTATTTCATCAGAGCATCTAAGTTTGATTCTTATTTTTTTGTGCATATGTCACTTGAAAGGTGCGGGGTGTATAAGAACTCCCTGCACGGCACAGAGGGCAATCTGATATTTATTCAGCTTATTTCTCTCTTTAGTTCCTTTTTTTTCTTTACCAGTCCAGTCACATATTGTAGCTGCCCAAAGAAAAACAAATATCTCCATTTTTTCTACATTATTTGAACATAGAAGCTCCAAAATTGAAAAAGTCTCTTTATATTAACTTACATTGAAAGTAAAGACGGATTTTGGTTCACATTTTGGAGACCTGTTTTTTTCTGGACAACAACAATATGTGAGCTGGGGCAACTGCTTTTAGGACTAGCGGATAAAGTGACTAAAGTTGGTCCTGTAAAGGTTCTGGCCAATTTTGGTATGACCTAGAAATTCCTGCACCTTTAAGAAAAAGTCCACATCATCACAAGCACTTTGGGATCAGGGCAGGGCCGGATCATCCTTCATCTGCTTCTTGCGCTGACTGCTTTATTATTGTTTTCATCCATCATCTCTTTGCACTCGTCTTTGCACAGCATTTAGCTCCGTATAAGTGAATGTTTAAGAAGGGCTGGCCCTGTTTGCTGTGGGTTCTCGGTTACTTTCTCTTTCCAGTTGTGTAAGTCACACTCAGAGCTACTGCATTCTGTTTCTGTGTGCCTCTCAGTGGTTCTTTATACTGAATTAGAACCTTATGCAACACAGACAAGGATTCCTCTTTCTCCACTGATGTGCCAATAATAATTAATTTATTCAGACCAGTGAAATGTTTTGCGTGTGGCGCTTATGTATTCATGTCCACGTGTTATTTTATAAATGTTCATGTAAATCTCTTTTTGTAAATTAACGTTTTTCAAAAGAATGGTTCAGTATGTGAATAAATTCCTTTAGATAATTGAGTTGTACATTCTTTTTTAGCATACACACGTTTGTCTCTACATTTGTCTAGACCACCTTTCATGTATCTCAAAACAGCTATTAAGTAGTAATAATAATATAATAATAATAAATTTTATTTATATAGCACTTTTCATGCCGGTGGCAGCTCAAATTGCTTTACAGACAGGTGATGAAGTTAAACGGTAATACAAGAAATTATGCATATTAAATTAGAATCATATAAAAAAAAGGAAACAGATCAAATCAGAAGATAAATACTACGAGACGTAGAGTTTTCATTAAATGCTGAGTTAAAGAGATCTGTTTTTAACTGCCTTTTAAAAGTGAGCACTGAACTTCACTCTCTAATAAAAGGTGAACTGAGTTCCACAGTTCAGAAGCAGAATAACTGAACGAGTCTCTCCATGTTCTCTGTATTTTACAGAGGGTATTTGTAGAAGGCCACTAACTGCAGATAAGATCTAAGATCATGTGCTGGAACATAAACAGACAGACACTCTGTGATGTAAGTGGTGCTTTAAGGTCATTTAGAGCCTTAAAAACTAGTAGCAGAACTTTAAAATCTATCCTGAATGATACAGGCAGCCAGTGCAGTTCTTTTAAAATGGGAGTCATGCGATCTCTCTGTGTTGTTTTGTTAGGATGCTGCCACATTTTTGTAAGGGATGTATAGTTTTCTTAGGAAGTCCAGTAAGAAGATCATTACAGTGATCAACTCTGCTTGTAGCAAATGCATGAACAAGTTTCTCTGCGTCGCTCTGAGACAGAAAAGGCCGAACGATATTTCTCAAATGATAAAAAGCTACTTTAGTGACTGCGTTTACATGCAGATAAAACAGAGCTCAGAGGCTAAGATCACACTCAGGTTTCGTATTTCAGGTTTGGTATATGAAGCTAAAGAACCAAGTTTCTCATAAATCACTTTTCTCTGAGTTAAGTAAGTGAAGCAATGAAAGACTATAAACCAGGTTTCCAACCAGCGGTCAAGCATGGTGGAGGCTCAGTGCGAGTTTGGAGATGTACAACATCTGGAGTTGGTGATTTGTGTTTGATTGAAGGCATCATGAATGCTGATAAGCACAGCCCAATTTTATTATGCAATATCCTGCTGGAAAATGTCTGATTGGGCAGAAATGAATTCTACAGCAACATAATGACACCAGGCAAACTGCTTAAAGGAGCAGGGTCAATCAAAGATGCAGCTGGTGCCGGTGCTGGTTCTTAGGTGGAGGAAGAACAACAGATTGACCACCCCAGAGTCCAAACCTCAACATTACTGAATGTATTTGGGATTATTTGGAGCAGAAAATGCAACCAACTTCTAAGACTGAACTTTGGAGGTGTGGAAAAATATCCCTGCAGATGTCTTAAAGAATTTAAAGCAAGTCTCCTGAAAAAAAAAGGGTAGCTTTAATAAAGAGTAGCCAAACTAAATATTAAAAAATGATATTTATGTGATTTACTGTTAAATGTTTTTTTTTCCTTCCTGATGCTGAAAAATGAATAACTCTCTTTTGTACAGTATTGTATATATGTCCCATGTGTATTACTTGTATGTAAATAGCTATAAGGAAGAATATGTGCCATTTTTTATTGTATTTACACACAACACACAGCATTATACATTCCTTTATATCACACTGTGAACTACGCTGAAGTGATGTAATTAAAGCACTTACAGGCCGTGAGGCCTAAATACAGTTACCATGGTCTCAAACACGTCAAAACACACGGCAGATTACTAATAATTGATAGAGAGGTTTGACTTGTTTGCCACCATCCATCTGCCACACGCCTTTATAGAAACACTGCTTTTCTATGAATCAGCAGAGACGTTTCTGGCATCCGTTTTATCAGCACTTATCGGCCTCTTCAGATGGATTCATTCTTGATGAAGGAGAGAAGGGAGCTAAGAATTATTTCTCATTAGCAGTCAGTCCTTTCATCAGCTTAGGTTGCTCTATTATGTAAGTAATAACACACAACAGGGTGTGCTTTAGTGCTGGGTAAGCGTGTGTCTCTGGGGTGTTATGAGGCACATCGCCAAAAGCATCTTATACAATACAGTATGACTTCATAGCCCTGTGAGCTCAGTGCTGTAACAGCAGTCTCTCTGTTTCAGAGCCATTCTTCAGCCATGACAAAGTAGATTAGCCTTTTGGGCTAATCTAAAACTTGCTGATCCAAAGACAAAATTGTAAGAGAAACTTCTGGACATGAGTACGCAGAGACCTGTTTTCTGCTCTCACAACCTCTCTTAGTCATTTATCCCAGAGTCCATTTAACTGCCTGGGCAGTAAGCAGGGCGGCCGTTCCCGGGACGAGATTTCAATCTTGGCCACCAGCCTGGCATTGAATGAGGTCATTCTGCATGTGTGTCAGAAAATAAATAAAAATTGTAAGTGTTCTTATTGTACTCACTCAAATTGTGCTGCCATTTTCACTTGAAATGTGGGAAGGCCTCTCAGGCATGATATTAGAATGGTTTAAATCATATTTATTAGATAGACAGTTCTTGGAGTCCCTCAAGGTTCAGTTTTAGGTCCTTTGCTTTTCTCTTTGTATGTTAACTCTAGGTAATGCCATCAGAAAAAATGATATCAATTTTCATAGCTATGTTGGTGACACACAATTCTACATTTCCATTTCTTCTGTAAAGCAGGACTCAAGGCTTGTTGGGTATTTTTCACTGGATGGAATTTTCTACAAGATTAGATTCTGAGTTCTGTTTTATCCTGCATATTAGAAACTCAGAGAAAAGTGATTTATGAGAAACTTGGTTCTTTAGCTTCATATATCAAACCTGAAGTATGAAACCTGAGTGTGATCTTAGCCTCTGAGCTCTGTTTTATCTGCATGTAAACGCAGTCACTAAAGTAGCTTTTTATCATTTGAGAAATATCGTTCGGCCTTTTCTGTCTCAGAGCGACGCAGAGAAACTTGTTCATGCATTTGCTACAAGCAGAGTTGACTGCTTTAATGCTCCACGCCATGCACCTGCATACCTCACTGAATATCTGTTTATGTTCCAGCACTTGATCTTAGGTCAGGTCACACTGCGAATACCTTCCATGAAATACAAAAACTTGGAAAGACATACATCTTTAATTTAACTTGTAATTTAATTTATACCTATCTTTTTTGTATTTATCCTTTACATTCATCTAAATTATTGCTTTATATGATTTATATTATTCTCTTTATTTTTTTTTTGCTCTATGTTATCGTTATTGCACAGTAACAATAATAAAAGAAAACTCAACTTTAATTTCTTCTATGACTTTATCACCTGTCTATAAAGAACTTTTTTGCTACTAGTATGTGAAGTGCCCTATAAATAAAGTTCTTATTATTACTGTTTTAAATTTAAAAGGTCTTATTATTACTATTTTTAATTGTAAACAATTTAAATGTATGCATTTTAAAAGAATAGTCTAGCAAAAACATTTTCCTCCATCATTTTTGGAGAAATGCATTACAAATTATAGAAAAGTATAGAAAAATATGTGTGAAGGTTCTTCTTCTAAACTTTAAATGTTTTCACAACAACACATCTCTTAAAAAATATAGAATCATATATTGTAAGGGTCTTTAGGGAGACAAAGGTGGTTCTTCCTAGACAACGCTCCAAAGAACCCCCTATTAGTAGCATCTTTATGTTTTTAGAATGTATAGAACTGCATCCAGTTTGATGTTCAAAATGGTCAAAACAAGTGCAATGATGTGATGTCCTTTAATGAATGAGTTTATAATGACTTCTCTCAGGGTTCTCCTGAATATTCTGTACATTATGTAATGCCACCCTGTATTTAGGTCTTTTTAGTTTAAAACCTTTCAAAATTAACTAAAATTATCAACAGAGTGTAAGGAAATAACAGTTTTGATGCCATGCCAAAGATGTCTATGTACCATGTTGCAGAGATATCTGCTGAAGTTAGCATGCTAACCAGCCCATCCTGTCTTGTAATACCACCTTGTACCTCAAGAGGTGATAGTGAGTCACTGTAGCATTGAATCTGTCATCAGTCCATCATGGGCAGATGAAGAAGTATGCCCATTATGATTTATAAGACCACACGCATTCCTTTTTGTATTGGGTCTAGAAGGAGCTGTGGGAGAACTGTGGGAGAGTATTATGTTGCTGCATCAACAGTGTATTAGAGTTCTAAAATCAACTTTACAGTCTTATTCTTTGCCCTGTCTGCTGAACAGCACAGGCCAGCATGTATTTCATGCTGGTCTAAGCTAGTCTAAGCTAGTTTATGCTGGCCTAGTGCTGGTTTTGCTGGTCACCCAACATGGTCATGCTGGTTGACGAGAACAACAGCATTCAAAACACAATTTATGGTGGTTTTGGTGGTTATCAGCATATTAACTTGTATTGCTGCTGACCAGCACACCAGCATCCAAAATGCAACATATGCTGGTGACCAGTAATGCTGGTCTACGCTGGTTTTTCTAGCAGGGCTGCAGAAACCTATGGGAGGTCATTTATGCACCTTGTCCTTCTTTAGAAGGCAATTATATACATTTTTTGAACAGTATTCAAATCCATATGTAACATTAAACAAGCCATTAGAAATGTTAAGCGATTTAGTTAGAAGGTAATTAAACATTTTAGTAAGTTAAAAGTAAAGTGAAAGAGTAATAATACTGTTAGCTGACCAACACAGTCAAAATATAGGTTTATTTAAGTCATTCAGCTCGTAATTGTTTGGTAAATTTAGTCAGTTTGATAGCCAGTTAGCTAAATTATCATCTTTACAAAACAGAGGACGAATTAACCAATAATAGCTTAATTTAATGATTAGTCATGGACGTGCTTGGAGGTTATTAGTTGCTAGGAAAAAAATAGAGTTAGCTAATTCCTTATCTGTCTAGTTTTAGATAGCCAGCTAGCAAACTACTATTTAGCTTCATTAGCAAATGACCTAATCTGCAAAGAAGCAAGCTAGCTAGTTCCAGATATATTAGCTAGCTAAAATAATGTTGTAAAAATAGATTTCAAATAAATAATTTCAGAAATACTGAGGATAACTACTG
The DNA here is from genome assembly GCF_904425465.1 of Colossoma macropomum. NCBI lineage: Eukaryota > Metazoa > Chordata > Actinopteri > Characiformes > Serrasalmidae > Colossoma > Colossoma macropomum. The sequence continues at coordinate 7,469,956 of NW_023494801.1, read as the reverse complement.
CAAGACAGTGGCAGTGAAGCAAAAGCACAAACAGAGAGAGCGAGAGGTGTGAAATGAAACTGTTCTGTGCTTATTTCTTGATATTTCTTCATGATCTCATCTGGATGTACATCTCCATTTCCAAAAAAGTTGCAATGCTGTGCAAAATGTAAATAAAAACAAAATGCTATGATGTGCAAATCATTTAAACCCTATATTTCATTGAAAATCAAATGTTAAAACTAAGAATTTTTATTGTTTATTGAAAAAAATGTGCCCATTTTGAATTTAATGCCAACAACACATTCCAAAAAAGTTGGGGCGAGGACAACAAAAGGCTGGTAAAATTGTGTAATGCTAAAAAAAACACCTGGTGGTTGATTGGCAACAGTTCAGTAACATGATTGGGTATAAAAAGAGCATCCCAGAGAGGCTGAGTCTTTCAGAAGTATAGATGGGGAGGGTTTACCACTCTGTGAAAGACTGCCCCAGTCAAATAGTGCAACAATTCAAGAATAACATTTTTCAATGTAAAATAGCAAAGACCTTTTGTTTTTCATCATCTACGGTACATAATAACATTAAAAGATTCAGAGAATCTGGAGAAATCTCTGTATGCAAGGGACAAGGCCAAAAACCAGTATTTGCTGGCCGTGATCTTTGGGCTCTCAGGCAGCACTGCATTAAAAACAGATATGATTCTGTAGTGGAAATCACTGCATGGGCTCAGAAACACTTCTGAAAACCACTGTCTGTGAACACAGTTTGGCGCTGCATCCACAAATGCAAGGTAAAACTGTAAAATGCAAAGAAGATACTGTACATGAACAGGATCCAGAAATGCTGCCACCTTCTCTGGGTCTGAGCTCATTTAAAGTGGACTGAGGGGAAGTGGAGAAGTGACCTGTGGTCCGACAAATCAACATTTGAAATTCTTTTTGGAAATCATGGATACTGTGTGCTCCAGGCTAAAGACCACTCGGTTTGTCATCAATGTACAGTTCAAAAGCCAGTATTCATGATGGTACAGGGGTGCATTAGTGCACATGGCGTGGATGACTTGCACATCTGTGAAGGCACCATTAATGCTGAATGATAGATACGTTTTGGCAACATATGCTGCCATCCAGACGACGTCTTTTTCAGGGAAGGCCTTGATTATTTCAGCAAGACAATGTAAAACCACATTCTGCATGTATTACAGCAGCATGGCTCTGTATTAGAAGAGTTTGGGTGCTAAACTGACCTGCCTGCAGTCCAGACCTGTCACCCACTGAAAACATTTGGAGGGTTATGAAATGAAAATATGACAAAGGAGACCCTGAACTGATGAGAAGCTGAAATCCTATATCAGACAAGAATGGGAAAACATTTCACTTTCAAAACTACAGCAACTGGTCTCTTCAGTTTCCAAACGCTTACAGAGTGTTGGTAAAAGAATAGGTGATGAAACACAGGAGTAAACATCCCCCCGTCCCAACTGTTTTGGAACTTCTTGTTGGCATCAAATTCAAAATGGCCATATATTTTTCAAAAAACAATAAAATTTCTCAGTTTCAACATTTGATTCGTTGTCTTTGTAGTATTTTGCAGTATTTTTGTATTCTATTTTTAGTTACATTCTGCACAGCGTCCCAACTTTTTTGGAAATGGGGTTGTATTTTAATCAACATGCTCATGATATTGTGGTGGCTCATGAACCCTGTACAAATACCTGAGAAGAAAATGAATTAACCTGCTTACTTTCACTTAAAGAGAGCTCTCAGAATTAAGAAGGTTCTATCTGCGTTTAGTCCATTCCTGAAAAGGCTATTTCTAATAACCCTACAGTTTTAACACCTGAAGACTATGGCTTTGTTAGGATATGAATGGTGATTGTGCTGCATAAAGGTGTACTACTTTATAAGTGAAGTCTTTGACTCTCATATCTCAAAACTGCACTAAAAGCATATAGAACTTTAGAACTCTAAGATGACGATGAGCAACCACATATTATGATTGCACCTTCCTCTTCTCACCGGTGTA